>NW_026000026.1:11538188-11700336 GCF_001458135.2 Marmota marmota marmota | reverse complement strand
CATATATATATATATATATATATATATATATATATATATATATAGTTAATCTCAAAGCAAAAGAGAATAGAATAGTATTTATTAGAAGTCAGGAAGGGTAGGGGGCAGGGAGAATAGAGAGAGGTTAGGTAATGGGAAGATGGAAATACTAATCATCTTGATTTGATCAGTACACATTATAAATGTGTTGAAATATCATGCTGCACCCATAAATATGTACGACTATTACATATTTGTTATTGCTCAAGTCTATGGATATTCCCTAAAAACCTTCTGTCTTGGAAGCAGGATCTCCAGTTCAGCAGGGTTCAGAAGTGGGACTTTTAGACTGTGATTAGGGACCTCATCAGCAGATCACTCCTTTCGATGGATTAATAATTTGGAGGGACGACTGGGTGGTCACTGCAGGCAGGTGGGCATGGCTGGAGGAAGTAGGTCACTGAGGCCTTCTGGGACTATATCTTGTCCCTGGATCCTCTTGCTCTCTCTGCTTCCTGGCTGCCATGAACTTTCCTCCACCACGCCCTCCGCCATGATGCTCTACTTCACCTCAGGCCTAGAGCAAGGAGTCAGACAATCATGGACTGAGGTTTCTGAAGCCATGAGCCAAAATAAACTGTTTCCCTTTTAAGTTGTTCTTGTCAGGTATTTTGGTCACAGTGATGAAAACCTGACACGATGCTAAAAGAAAACAAAGCATGAGATAGCAGGCGTGAAACTAGTGTTAACCCAGCTTTCTTTTGTGCTCAATGTAGGACCTTGGCCAGCTACTCAATCTCTCGTGCCTCTCATCTGCAGGAGAGCACTAGTGCTAGTGAATCTGTCACAGTGTCACCATAAGGAATAGTGAGTTTACGAGCATGGTACTGCTAACAGCACTGGGCACAGAGGTGGCACGCAGGGCAGCTTTGCTCTTCCATCAGTGCCCGTCATGGAGGGAAACACTGGGACTTCCCACACTGCTCCTTTGCTCGGTTTTGGCCAACTCTTCCTCAAATACAAGAATAGAAGGGAAAGTGGGTCAGTGTGAGGAGGCCCTGCTGAACATTATTTGTACAGAGAAATGAATGAATCCATCCCTTTATTCCCATCCTTTTATTTCCAGTTCTTTCTTCATGGTCTGGGCACTCATGCCACTCATCCCATCTGTGGCAGCGGCTACTTAACCAGTATCCTCGTTTCCAAACTTCTCCTCCTATTTTCATCTTTTTAGCTTTGATGATGGTTTTACCTATCCAACATCATAATTGTATCACTCACTGCTTTAAAAATAGTGAATATTTCCCCAGTGCCCATCAGTTGGAATTCAAACTCCATCACCTGGCATTCAACAACCTTTGCAGAATGGACCCAGCCTCTCTCTTCTTCTGCTGCTGTCTCCTGTCATCCATCTTCAAGCTTCAAACATTCTCATTGTGCTAGAAATACGAGACCCTTCCTGAAATGCATAAGCCTTTATTCTTCCATGTCATTGCCCTCACTGTTGTTTTTGGCTAGAATGAAAAATAAAACCCACAACAAAACAGCTGTAACACACCCATCCTTGTAAAATATCACCTGGTGTCTTCTGAGATTACCCTGAACCATGCATGCAGTCTGTACTCTGCCTTTATCTGAATGAATTCTGTTATTGTTTCAGGTTGGTATTTCTTTGTCTGAAGCAGAACACTGATTAGTGAAAAGAACTGTTTTACTCAGGTTTGAGAGGGTACTTGTCTGGTGACATCACTACTCCTTTCACAGGTGAGTATGCTGTGGTCAGGTTAAGCCTCTGGCCTACAAAACTCTAGAACCAAGACTAGAATCCAGGTCTTATTCCTGGTCCAGTGTACTTTCCACTCTTCAGCCTGGAATAGAGGTTATGGAATATTCCAGAAGCCAGGAAATGTAACAGGACAGGAGTGCTGCTCAACTGTCTTGGCCATTTGGTACCGAGGGTCTGTAGTGCTCTCTGTTCTCCAGAGTTTACAGCCTATAAGGGATCAAGTCACCCAAATGTGTGGGACAGAAACACACAGCCAAGACCAACCATAGAGAGAGGTAAGAATCAGTCCTTGCTTCTTCCCAAGTCCACAGATCCTAACATTTTTATTCAAATCCAACCTTTTCAGGAACCAGAACATACATAAACAACTGGGAAAAGTGGTATTGGACAAGTGGTCCAGAATAAGAGCCCTGGGTAGACAGGTCCGACTTTAACTCTCGGCTTCAACACCATGTCTCCCTTGCAGTGGGTTCAACATCATTGAACACAGAAGCTGGTTTTCAGGGGTGAATGAAGAGCTCATGTTTAGCCTTTACAATATAAAGACAGTAGTTCTCATGATCTCTCTTCTTCCCGGAGTTTTTGAGTCATGAAGCATCTTAAGTATCTCAAATTCATCCTCAGTAAAAATTATACAATCTACATAGTCACCCATTCATTTCAGAAGAGGCTACTTGACTGAGATCTGCATAACATTTGTCTGGTCATTTCCATAACTGCCAATCATTGCAGGTGAAGGCTCACAAGTCAAATCAATTTCATTATCTTAACATGGCTGAGTTCTACTTTTTTTTTTTTTTTTTTAGGTTGGAAAAAAATATAGGACCTGGCAAGAATCTGGGAAGTCTGAAATGGAGCACTGAAATCTTGCTTATGTTCTGACTCCATCGTCCACCCGCTAGTGAGGCAACCAGGGCCACTCTAATGGAACCTTAGGTGGTGGTCAGAGAAACCAATCCAGGTGCAGGAGCTCAGTGCTGCCCAAGCCATCAATAACTCACCTTTGCCATTCTTTTCTGAAACTGAATGCTAGGGGGGCCTCTTAGTGGGGGATGATAGCTCGTGAGTCAGGAAGGGCCAAGACAAATGTTGGCTATGATTTTATGCATCAAAAGCCCAAGAACCTGGGCCAAGTTCTTTCCCTTAGACACATCTTAGTCATTGAATGAAGTCACTTAACTGCACTGACCTCTCCAAGGTCCTGAGGATATTCTACAATAACATCCTGTAGCCATGGTTCCCAAACTTGCCACAACACTGAAGGTCCCTGCAGGGAACTCTCAGGGGAATTTGCAGCATGTTTTAAAGGTTGTCACCAAGCAAATTACCAGCCTGAGTTAGATCATGGTTTCAACCTCAGGTTGTGCTACCTTCCTTTCTAGGACATCACATCTTTGTGTAGCTGGGGTTTTGGCAGTTTCTGAGATAAGAAAGAAGTACTGTGCACAAAAGAACATGTCACAGGAAATGAGGACAGTAGGTTCAATCTGATTCCAAGGCTTGAGACGGTGTGTGGTTCCCAATAGGCATAGATAGCCCGTTAGCAAGCAATGTGGTCACTTAAAATAAAGCTATTACTTTCAAATTTCAAGTTGCGTGCATTATTTTTTTTTCCAATGGCTACTAGGGTTGTAGGACATAAATAGTCACTAATTTGTTTGGACCAAACTACTTAATGAATAGAACCATTAGGTTTTCCTTTGGGCTGAAGCTCACTGTGAAAAAAACTCAGTGAGACCCAAGGGAAGGTGCCTTCATCCTGCGATGGGTCAAGGGCAGCCTGAGATCAGCTGCCTTGTCCCTTTGCTGCTCTCTGTGGCTTCCCATTGCCCCTGCCCTCCCTGCAGCCCTCCCTCAGCCCACAGGACTAGTTGCTTCTCTTTCCATGAGCACCCTCTCTAGGCATCGCTGACTTCCCTTCGGTCCTTGGACAGATGAAGCTTCTTCCTAGGAAACACTCTCCTCCTCTAGGGGGAAGCCCCACTCCTCCCTGACTTTCTATGGTGCACACTGCTGATTACCTTTCAGCCCTTAACGGCACTTCTAATTTATCTGCTCCTGTGTTTTCCCCACACTGGGGACAGGCTCATGAAGGTGATGTTCATGGTGTGAAAAAATTGACTCCTTGACTTCCACTCCTTGCCTAGCTAGGGCTTTGTTCATTGTAAATGTTCGATATATGTTTGTCGAATGAATGTCCAAGGTTGCACGAGGCTCACCATTCTGCCATACAGAACATAGCCGCACCAGGTTTTTAAATTTTATTACTTTAAAGATTCTTATATGGGATCTGGTCACTGAAGAATGAGGTCTGCCTCAAAGCAAGTCTGCAGCATTTAGTTAGGTCTTGGGCCTTCGACAAGTAAAATGTCTGTATCTCATTTGGAGTTCAATAATTTTGGGTTAAATTGTAATTCAATCTTGTCTTAATTATTGAAGCTCTTATTTTATAAGAATGAGGAAAGATGGCCCTCCACCCCTGCCCCTTGCCTCTTTGCTCCACCATGAACGTGGGTGTGCTCCTGGTTTCCACCCTTGGCTCCCTCTGCCTGAGACGCTCTTCCTGGGGCATCCTTACCAGAGTCAGGAGTCAATGGCAGAGCAGTGTGATCTGTTTCTGGGTCCTTGGGTGCGATGCTTAAGATTAGGACCATCATCAGAGGCAGAAGAACAGCCAGGCAGAGAGAGCATTGAGATCAGGGTTCCTGCCAGCGAAGGAAAGGCAGGAGGAAATGAGGGCCACCCTGGAGAGGAGGGGCAGAGGGGAGGCTAGGGGCCCCAATGTGCGGGATGGTTAGGATTTTTGCTTCTGTTTGTTGTAGCAGCGTGAAGACTTGGTCAGGCCTCTGTGCTTCCCGCAGCTCTTGTCTGCTCCGGGAGGTCACAGGCCGAGGCTGTGTGAAAACTGCCCTTTCTGGCCTACCCACCTGCAGAAGGTTGCATAACAATCACCTTACCCTTGGAGTGGCTTGTGGGCACATGTGTGACCTTGGAAACATGACGTTTGCTCAAGCCTAGGGAGGAGAGTGCTGGGCTTCTTTCTGAAGGTGGCTGAAGACTGTATCTTGGGGTCAGTTCTAGTCAGGGGCCTTTTACAGTTGCTCTCCTCTCCTGCCCCCCTTCTCCCCTTCCTGCTCACCTCTAGCTGATCTACCTGTGCCAACAGTGTCAAGATGACCTGCTTCCTCCTCGCATCAGACCTTGTTCCCGATGCTGTTCCTGACCACCTGTAGCCTCTGGGTTGCCAGGTGTGAATGTGCAACTGTGCTGTCTCCAGAAGAGGCTGAAGTCCTGCCCACTCTGTCCTTCCTGCACTCCTGGGCAGGGGTGGGAGGAGGGCCCTCTTTCTAATGAAGCCACCTGAGGTTGAGGTGGAGGCACCTTAGTGAAGTTCTGAGTTGCTCTTTGCAGCCCTTGGCTACTCTAAGAGCTGCCTGCTCTCCTTGCTGCTTTTGTGTGGTATGCCCTGCAGCACCTCAGGGACCCTGTCTGTCCTGTCCACCACAGCTTCCTCAACATCAAATGGTACCTGGCACACAGTAGGTGCTCCCCAGATGTTCTGTGAATAAATGAATGAATTTAAAATGAATTTTAAAAAAAGGAACCGAAACAAAGGTGGGCTGTAGCTCTTGGGCTTTGCAGTCTTATTTCTCTTATTTAGTTTTCATTTGTAGTCTAGCTATTCAGCTCTTGAGATAAATTCGCCAGGATCCCGGGATTTATCTGCAGCGTTATGGTTTTCATCCTACTTCACTTTCATTTAGAGATATGAAAATTGGCTGTGGCTTTTCTTCAATTCTTCTTTCAAGGGCTCTCTCTTTTCCCTGCATCAGATTTAATGGAAACTCTAATAATGGGGTGAAAATATCTCCAGGTTATTTTATTAGGGTATAAGCAACACAAAAGCCCACACCTCTACGTAACGAACATAAACCTGAAATTCTATCTCAAAGCCTCATGTGGAAAATCATTTCTTCTAGAGGCTTCCCGAGGGCTCCCTCTTAGGTACGAGTTTGCCAGAGTCATCACAACTTGAGAATAAATATTTTCTGAGCAGCTTCTGGTGCCTGGCTTGGTCGGCTTTTCCACATCTGAACTACATTTCAAAATAGCCATTGTATTTTTTGAACAAACAAATCTTTATGCAACATTTTCAATTTGCCATTGATGCTTTTGTTTTTGCATAATTTATAGCTACTCACATATTTAAATATCTCAACATATACTGGGGCTGGGAAGCTGGACTGCCCTTTTAATTATTGAACACCAAACTTCCCTAGACTGATAAAACTATTGGAACTGAGATTCAGTGCTGGTGGGATGAGGATGCTACATTTGAGCGACACATCCAGCTCTGCTGACCTCCCTGTCTCTGTTCCACTTTCTCCTAATGAAGAAAGTGCCGCCGTTCTCAAGCCCAGCTGTCCGCACACTCAGGAGTGCTTGCAAAACCAGATCTGGAGCCCTGTAGCCTAAATCCCCCCAAACCGACTGCTTTGGTGTCTTTTAAGGTCTTGGTACTAATTTAATTGACTGCTGTGTATAACTCCAGGAAAAGAGGTGAGAAATCCATTCAAATCCTCACTGTTAAATAAAACCCACCAGCAAATTATTGGCAGCTGTGGCGTGTGCCAAGCTAGGATCTCCAGCACGGACCTCATTCAAGGCAGTTGCACCCCATTTCTTGATGAAATAAGAACGTTTTATCTTCCCTGTCGGGAAGCCCAGTTATCATGTTTGGCCACAAGACACTCACACTGATTTTTTCAATATTTTATTTCAAAACAGTGTTTTGCAGCAGTCAGATCTTAATGCGTTCATATGTGGCTGTTCTTATTTGATTCGATCAATGCTATCGATTCCCTTTAAATGCAAAGATTGCACAGTTCAGCTTTAATTGAGGACCCGGTTGCGAGGGCTGTCTCTGGGAGGCAGTTGTTTTATTTTTCTCCTAATAAATCACCTTCTGCGGATGAGCATTGGCTGGGCTGGGCCCTCCTTTGTTCCTCTCCCTCCGAGTCAGGAACTGTGGGCACCGAACCTGTCTGGGAAAAGAGGTACCCAAGCAGGCCCCAGAAGGATGCATTTTAGCCTTTTAATATCTGGGTCAGGTAATAAAGGAGTTGAAAAGAAGGTTAAGCTAACATGGCCTGGGGAATATTTTTAACAGGGTAAAACCATATTCCAGATTGTGATATACAACAATCCATCCAAGGACGGGCACCTGGGGGCCATTAAGGTTTTCAGCTCATTTATAGAGGACCCTTCTCCCCTCCTCTCAGTGCCTTTCCTCCTTCTTCATTAATACATTGTTTGTTTGGCTGTGTTTGTTCACTGATTTGCAGATTTGTGGATCTGAAGTCAGACCCATGTGAGTTTAAATACTGGCCTTGAGGCTCATGTGATCTTCGGGAGTCCATTCATCTCTCTGGCTCATTTCTCCATTGAGGATGGTAACAGCTACCTCCTGGGGCTTTGCCAAGATTCACTGAAGTAATACACAGGAAGGGCTTAGGATGATGCCTGATAGAGAGGGAGGACATGGAGACAGAAGCCACTGTTATAGCCACTGTAGTCACAGGGCCACCATGGAGGAGGGAGAAGTGACTTGCACAGGTGCCATCCTCAGGTGTCCAGCATTCCATGGTGTTTTCAGAGTTATCATGGTTGACAGAATTGATGGCTACTGGGTGCCACAGTCCGGCTGCAGCAAAATAACCGGGGGGGGCGGGGGACAAATAACTTGTGTAGATTGATACAGCAGGAGTGGAAGCCATTTATTGTAGGACAACAGAGGTATTTATACATTCCACACAGCTTATCTAATTAACATAAACTAGATACAGCAGTCAACCAATCAGGAATCTCCACACTTAATGGCTCGCTGGTGTTACTTCACAAACCACTCCCTCTGGCAATTTGCCAGGCGCCATCCAGACTTGTTTACAGACCCTAACATTTCCCCCTTTTGTTTAATTTAAATAAAGACCATAGTGGTTTTTACAGAAACACTATAAGTAATCTGCTACAAGCAGAAGGGGAGGATACAAAATGCCACAATACCAAGCCAATTGATGGCTCCATGCAAGAAGCCCTTGGAAAAATTATACCAGCAATGACACCGTTAGCAAAGATACCGAGTTACAATTTGTTGTAGATTACAGTTTGTTGTCTCAGTCCAGGTAAAGCAGTGTCTCAATAGATTAACTCACAGTCCAGGTAAATCACAGCCCAGGTAAGTTCTGCAGGCAGCTAGCTTAAATCACAGTCCAGGTAAGTTCTGCAGGCAACTAGCTGGATTCGAACTGGTCTCGTCCAGTTCTCAGCCGAAGTCTCCTCAGGTTTTCAGCAACACTGGAAATTCTTCCACCCTCGTTTTCACCAGCACTGGGACGAAGGCAGGAACTCCGGCAATGATGGCTAAAGAAAATCCTGTAGCATTCCACTAAGAAAACAACCTTCTGAACAATTTAGTAGATTATCTCAAGGTTTTTTACATTTGAAATAAGCATTAATGGTGCTCATTATTTATCAGCCTCCAGGTGTGGGAGAACCATTGTAGTTACTGGCCTTAGAAACGATCAAACTTCAGGGACGCCGGCAGTCTTCTTCCGCCTGCAGCATCCCGGGCAGCCCCAGATGGCCCCAGAGAGAGTCCGGGGAGTGTAGTGGACTCAAACTGCCACTGGGCACAGGGAGCAAGAGCCTGTGAGACCGTGCCTCTGGGTCAGGTCTGGATTTGGGCTCTCTCAGTGGCGTCCTGCCCCCCCCCCCCCCCCCCCCCCCCCCCCCCCCCCCCCCCCCCCCCCCCCCCCCCCCCCCCCCCCCCCCCCCCCCCCCCCCCCCCCCCCCCCCCCCCCCCCCCCCCCCCCCCCCCCCCCCCCCCCCCCCCCCCCCCCCCCCCCCCCCCCCCCCCCCCCCCCCCCCCCCCCCCCCCCCCCCCCCCCCCCCCCCCCCCCCCCCCCCCCCCCCCCCCCCCCCCCCCCCCCCCCCCCCCCCCCCCCCCCCCCCCCCCCCCCCCCCCCCCCCCCCCCCCCCCCCCCCCCCCCCCCCCCCCCCCCCCCCCCCCCCCCCCCCCCCCCCCCCCCCCCCCCCCCCCCCCCCCCCCCCCCCCCCCCCCCCCCCCCCCCCCCCCCCCCCCCCCCCCCCCCCCCCCCCCCCCCCCCCCCCCCCCCCCCCCCCCCCCCCCCCCCCCCCCCCCCCCCCCCCCCCCCCCCCCCCCCCCCCCCCCCCCCCCCCCCCCCCCCCCCCCCCCCCCCCCCCCCCCCCCCCCCCCCCCCCCCCCCCCCCCCCCCCCCCCCCCCCCCCCCCCCCCCCCCCCCCCCCCCCCCCCCCCCCCCCCCCCCCCCCCCCCCCCCCCCCCCCCCCCCCCCCCCCCCCCCCCCCCCCCCCCCCCCCCCCCCCCCCCCCCCCCCCCCCCCCCCCCCCCCCCCCCCCCCCCCCCCCCCCCCCCCCCCCCCCCCCCCCCCCCCCCCCCCNGCAAGTTACTCACTCAGTGACTTGTGTGTGTGTGTGTGTGTGTGTGTGTGTGTGTGTGTGTGTGTGTGATGGCAACAGGTGCCCCATTGGGGGACCTTGGTCAAATGGCAAATCTGGTCTGTGATACCTACCCCTTACCTGTGCTGTGTGCCATCAGTTTCTCTCTGGGTGCCATCTTGGTCTTCTGACTTCATTTTTGTCTTTCATTCTCTCTCCTTGTTAGGGTTTACATATGAGGTGTTCCCCAAAGTTCATGTGTGAGATCATGCAAGAAAGTTCAGAGGTGAAACGATGGGGTCCTGAGAACCTTAACCTAATCAGTGCATTAATCCACTTGAATGATGGATTCACTGGGCGGTCACTGTAGGCAGGAAGGGAGTGGCTGGAGGAGGTGGGTCATTGGAACGTGCCTTTGGGGTTGATATTCGGCCTCAGAGAGTGGAGCTCTCTCTGTTTCCTGGTTCCATGAGCTGCTTTCCCCCTCCCTCCCTTCAGTCATGACGCTGTGCCTCACCTCAGTCAGATCCTAGCAATGGAGTCAGCCCTCTGTGCAATGAGACCTCTAAAACTGTGAGCCCCGGGTAAACTTGTCCTCCTCTATTTCTTCTTATCAGGTCTTTTGGTCACAGCAGCAAAAAAGCTGACTTAAACACTCCTTCTGCATCCTGCACTCAGAGAAGTAGCAGTGTCTTCTTTTCCTCCATCTGCCCCTCTCCCTCCAACTCCCTTCCTTAATTTTTCCTTTCTGTATGTTCAGGACCCTTTTATTTTGTGACATGTACTTTTCTAGATATTAGTTATGCAGCTCCAGACAAAATCTTCTGTCCTTCACTTGCCCATTTGTGTATTTATAAAGTTCCAAGCTGCATTCTGGGCTCTGGGGAGCACCTCAGAGATCCTCCACCAGACAGTCTTCTCCAAGCTTAGGTTCCAGTACGGCTTCAGACCATCCCTGCACAGAAAACAGGCTCCACATGGTGAGGGGGTCAGTGGTACAAAGAAAAACCAGGGCCTGTTAAAGTCCACAGAGGGATGGGGCAGCTCTCTTTTAGGTGCTTCATCAGGAAAGTTCCTTCTAAAGCAACCGTATTTTATCAGGGTCTAAACTGCTGTGGGACTCTGTGCTATTGCAGGTTGGAGGCAGTGGCCAATACCAAGCCCCATGTGTGAGTAGGTATTGGAGCTTTAAGAAACAGCACAGAAGTCAGTGTGGTCAGGTGCATGCTGGGAGGTCTCTGTTGCAACTACTCACAGCTAATATTGGAGCAGAAAAGCAGCCATAGAAAACACGAAGACAAAGGGTGTAGCTGCATCCAATAGACATTTATTTAAAACCAGGCCGTGGGTAGGTTTGGTCAGTGCACTGTGGTGTATCAATCCTTGACATCTCCGTAGAGTATTTGAAATTCCAGTAGAATAATGGAGCTAAACTACGATAATTAGGCTTTTCTGAAATGAACAAAAGATTTAAATTTTCTTTCTACTATTCCTCCTCCACCTCCTTTCCCCCTCCTACTCCTTTTTATTTTCTTTTTGTCTTTAGATTTGTTCTTGATTCTTTTCTTTTACCAAAGATGCATTTGTAAACTTAGAGACTCTCAGTTATGAATTAAATAATATCTGTTAGAGCTGACTTCTGAAAAAAATGCCAAGGAATTGTGAGTTATCTCTGTCTCTTTTTCTCTTGGCTCCTCTTCTGATTCCTAGGTCTTTAGAATTCTTGAGCTTACTCCAATGTGGGGAGCTCAGTGTGCAGAAAAGTGAGTGTCTACTGAGGAGGGACTTAAGAGGAAGAATTGAATAAAAAGAGCTTTTTTAAACAAACAACCACATAGCAGGCATATCATCTTACAAACTGTAAACACACTTGATAAATGATCCACAAACGCACTAATAGAGAGGCTTCAAGGGCCCGATGGAGAATGGCCCTAGCAAACCAACTTCTGGTTGACAAAGGGACCTTAATTTTATGTCAGGTATCAAGGACTAGAAAGAAGCACTTTCCATTTTGTGTGTTAACAAGTTTGTTCATGCCACCATGGCATGAATGCTGTGGAAGACACAAGACTCCTGGGTCAGAGACAAAGGACAGTTTACATGACTCACAGTAATGGCAGCATTCAGAGTATCAGCATTTGTGTCGGTTCTCTGAGCTTCAGTACCCACAGTGCCAGGCCATGCCTGCACATGAAGCCATGCACTGTGTTGTGGGTTGTGTTCCAAGAGAGGAATCCCAAGCCTAGGGAACTCAAATCTTTTATAGTGGGCAATTCCTGTGTTTGCACCAGTGGGAGACATTATCTTAATTGTTTTAAGATAAATAAATAAAGTTCAATAAACCTGAACTTTGCTCCAGAAGGACTTACTATCTCCACTTTTCAAGGTCATTTGCTATATAAAATCTTAGAAAGAATCGTAGGTCACAAGAGTAGCCAGTGCCTCTGCCCACAAGACTTAGAGAAATGCAAGAGAGTCGTGGAGAATTGTCTCCTAACTCCAGTATTTATATTTTGCATTTTCATTAGGATCAAAATGGGAAGCTAAGAACTGTGCTATTCCAGTGGAACTTCCAGCAGCAGCGAGCAGACAAGCAGGTGACATGAAGAAAGCCCTGGTCCTGTAGCCCTCGCCGGAGTCCCCTTTATGTTCACTTGCTTCAGCCTGTATCTCCGTCGGCTTGCTTTCCTGGTTAGAGGTCTTTTTATTATGTGAAGGGTTAGCTTCACACACCCCAAGTTTGGAGAGAGACCTTTGTTGTAAACACACTTGATAAATGATTCCCAAACATGCCAAAGAGTTCCACCGAAGAATGAATCACTTTTGAAGAATGCTCCTGTAAAATGTTTTGGGAAAATAGCCTCTCTTGCAGACCTGGGTATTAAACCATTACAGCGTTATCGTGAGTTATTGGGCTCTTTGACTGGACATAAGGAAGTTGTGCTGCTGTGTGGTCACCATGATTCCTACAGCTTCAGTGACACGAGCTGTACTCTTTCATCACAAGCCATTAACAAACCAGGATTTCTAGGGGAGTGTACAGGATAAAACTCAATGAATTCATTTTTTTCTTTTTTTTGTAAAGAAGATGAGATTCTCTTCATATTAAGGATTCTCTCTTGAAATTTTAACAGATAAGTGGTTGAGGGTGAGTTAGACTTGGAATACTTGAAGGCATAGAATGAATTTGGTTATTTTTACATCTTAAGGGTCTATTCCCAAAACCGGTTTATCAAGTGGTATAGTGAAGGTGCTCAATAAATGGATGATGCAATGGATAGGTTTTTGCTTGACAGTAGACAAACATTTGTTAAGTTCCTACCCAATGTAAGCCAACAGAAGCATGGCTAAAGTGCAGGCTTGAATAAGGCAAAACAGTTTATCTTACAGTAATGGCAGCATTTGGAGCAATGGGAGACCAAGGCACCACAGATAATTGCCACAAAGCACTCTATGTGGTCATGGTGGTTCTTGAGTTGGATCAATGACCCAACAGATATAAATTGTGCACCTACTATGTGCAAGACACCTTGGTGCTGATGATTCACTGGAGAGAAGACAGCATGGCCCCTGGTTCCCTGAAGCTCAGAGTTTAGTGGAAAGGGAGAGAGGAGGGTGTGTATCAGGAGTGAGTGTGTCAAGTTATTTTAGCTAGGTTCTTGGAGAGAAACTCAATGGACTATGAATACTGAGTTTCTGCATAGAAATTGAGCAGAAAAAGTCTCCAGCACTCAGGAAAATCATGGATTGTTAGAAGAACAGGAATGAGAGCAGTTTTTTTTTATGAGAGCAGTATTGTTGGGGAGGAGGAAACAGAGAAAGTGGCATCAATCGAGGTTGGGAAGAATGGCAGGAGCAGCCACGTGGGCACTGGGTGCAGGTTGAGTGTGGGACCTTGGGAGCTGGGGGACAGTTTTTACTAGCACTTCACTGCTCAGATCTGGAATCACACAGTGGCATTCGAATCTAAGCATGGCAGAGATTGAAAGTGGCCTATTAAAAATGCATCCTTCATTTTTTCTTATTATAAGAGTCAAATTTAGATTTTCCCATTGGCTCTTGAGCCAAAATTTATATTCCCCAGATTCCTTTTTTTTTTTTTTGCTACAGTTATGTCAATAAATGAGATGTAAGCAGAAGCATTGGGACCTCACTGGAGGATACCATTTTGCTTCCCCCACCTCTCTCTACTCCTTGAAGAACAGATGTGATGGCATGCGTTCCTGTGGCTGTCCTGTACTATGAGGTAAACTGGATGAGGGAAGTCACATAATAAGATGGTAAAGCAGGAAGAAAACAGAAGCCTACACCAGGGTAGCGGGGACAGTCTTACTGGCTCTGGATTATCTACTCACAGCTGTAAATATTTAAGGCATTGCTATTTGGGATAACTCAATTAAATTTGGCTTTTACTTAGAAACCATCTCTGTAGTTCACCAGCCCTGTAACCTTGGTTTGCTTCAGTTCTCTTCTCTGTAAATTAAGGGAAATAATAACAACATACGCCTCTAAGTTTTTATACAGTTAAATGTGTCAAACGTATATGAAGTGTCTAGGACATTTCCTGGCATGCAAGTGCTGGGTCTTCTAATCAAGCTCTGGGAGACGAGGGTTTCTGCATGGAGGTGGGCTTGGAGAAGGACAGAGGAGGTGGATGCACCAGCTGAAGACCAGGGCAGCCGCACAACAGAGAGGGGACAGTGTCCTGAATCAGAGTTGTGTTCAAAAGGGCCCTTAAACCTTCCCGAGGGGTGTCACGAGAGGCTGCAGGAAGGGAGCACTTGGGGAACAGTGCTCGGCATTCTGAGGAGAGTGGAAGCATGTGGGGACGAGGCCACTGTGGAATTACTGCTGAGCATGGTAGCAGCAGGTGGTCTGGGGTAGTGGCAGAAGGATCATGGAATGGTGGGAGATGAGGCTGGTCCTCACGCAGGTGGGCCAAGGAGGGACTTGTGTACCCTCCAAAAGTTCAAAACAGGCTGTGGGAGCTGGTGAAGGTTTGGGTTTAGAGGTGACCAACTTGAATAATGTCCACAGGTGCTGGGCGTAAAGGCAGCCCGTGGCTGTCTGGCACTTGGCCTGGGGTGATTGGGGCAGCTGGACAATGGCTTGGAGCATGAGAACCTGACAAGGGAGGTGCTTGGGTGACTGGACTTTGCATTAATTGGTTTGCACTTGGACAGCCCCAAGAGGGACTCCTCCCGGGGAGGAGAGGAGACTTTCCAGTGATGGGGGTGAGGTACTTTGTCAAGTTGAAGCAAGATGTTCTGCAGAAGTCAATATGCGAAATGACAAATGTCTACTGCAACACTTGTAGTCAGATAAATTTTAATATGTTCCCCATTAACTCAATTTTTACCATTATATTCTATTTATAATAAGTTAATGTGATTTCATTTCTTCTTTTTTTTTTTTACTTATAGTAGCACTACCTTATAAATTAAGTTTATTTAGGTAAAACAGAGTGATGATGTACAGATGAGTAATAGTTAACCGTGTACAGGGGCCACATTGCCGTGGACAGATATGCAGTGGTACTGAGAATCACAGAGGTAGGAATTGTAGCCACAGGAGGCAATGTCCAGAGTCCGAGCAGCTCAGTTGGATTGTTCTAGCCCGAACATCTCCAGAACCTCCAATTTTTTGCACTCATCGCTATTTGTTGGGAAAGACTTTGGTGTCCTGCACCTTGGGGTTATGTGTCTAGAATCCAGCACATCATGAGGAACTGAGAGCAGACCATTCGTGAGGTTCAGAGGGCTCAGGGGGGCACTGCGGGGCCTGAGTGCTCCAGGAGGGTTTTCAGCCAGCACCATTTTAACAAGTACCAGGCACTCTCTGGACTCGCTCCTATACCTGCAATAACCCTCCTGGGGTTATTTTCTCTTGTGTATGCTGCTATTACTTCAAATTCAGCAGGTAAAGAAGCAAATTCATCCTCATGTCATCCCAAACCTCTATTTCCCCTGACTCTGTTGACATGACTCCAGCTAGCAGGCTTGGAGAATTCTGACTCACTCCTGTCCAGTGGCTCCTCAGTGAATCCTGTTACCGCAGCCTGCTGTCCCCCAGAGAGGGTGGCTGCATCTTCTCTTCCCTTCCCCCATTGCCAGCTCCTTCTCGGCTTTCACTGGCTTTTGTCCTCTAGCTGACCTCTGGTCCTCACTCCCAATGCTCCAGGGTGCATTCTCAATCTGGTGACACCTGTCTCCTCGTCTCTTCCCCATCAGTAGTGCCGAGAGGTGACTGGTGAAAGGTAGCCCCTCACGATTTCCAACAGTCTCTGAAGCCTAAATTAGCAAATGATCTGAGAGCAAAGAATGTGCCCGCTGTGCAAACCCAGCTCAAGTCCAGTTCTCCTGAACAGTCTTCCAAACAAGTTGACCCTCTTCCAGGGTTCCCACATGGACGCTTTGGAGTCAGACTTTCCCTCCATCCAAACTTTCTCCCTCTCTTTGTTTGGAATGACCTCCTATTTCTTGAACCGTGTCCCTTATTAACCACACAATGGTCCAGTGTGAAAAGAACATCAGCTGTGAATTCGGAAGAGATAGGGAACTTTTGAACTTTGCTCCCTCCCCCATTTGTTTCTGGAGATTATTTTGGGGGATAGAAATATCTGAGAGGCTAAGCATTTGTGTTTTTATGTGTTTTCCCCTTCCTTTCCAGTTAATTTGCATCAGGATGCATCTGTTAAGCAAGCATGCCCGAGGCCTTGGACCAGTTACAGCCCTTGGTAAAGAAGCTGCTGAGGGTGAGGAACATCTGTTTGCCTTGAGCTGTGACATTCCTGAGGTTTGGTGTGAAGTGCCAGCTGTCTTGCAAAGTCTCAATTTGTCACTACTTGTGGAAGGCTTCTAATGGTCTCAACTTGACTAGAGCTAGCAAGGACAAGAGCGGAAACTTTTGGATAAAGGGCAGGGATGTAGCAGCAGCCTCTTAGAAAACCCAAATGTCCTTCCCTCCCTTCATCTTGAAGAAGATACAAGGGATTGGGGACCTCCAGGAAGGAGAGGTACACTGGGGCTGGGGCTCAGGAGGCCTTTGTGACTGTCTCATTCCCATTCTGAACCAACCTGGGAAACTGGAAATTCCCCAGACTCCTTGGACACTCGACAGATAATGACATGTCCTGCTATTTGACAGGCAAATGGGCTTTTCCTTGTTCACATTGCTTTAGGACCCTAATGGGGATGGTGCTAGGTGGGTTTGAGTAGTTTTTTAACTAATTCTTCCCTGGTATGCATCCAACCTCCTCCACAATTCCAGTTGTATCTATTCTGGAGCTCATCATTTCCATTGTCTCCGACTGCTGAGACTTTACCCCTTTCATTCACATAAGTAAGCCATTTGTTTGTCCTACCCCATCAGAAGTTCATTGAGTCAACCTAACACGACCCAAACCGGCAATTTAACACCTAACTTGAGCACTCAGACATCCTGGCTTATGTGACTAGTCTCACCTTTTCTCTGTGTAGATTTTCACGTCTCCCATAGAATACCACTTCTTTAAGGGCAAAGATTAATGCATTTAATTCGATGCCTTTTACAAAGTGCTCCCCACTCCCTGTTTTAGTGTTGAACACACAACACAGAAATCAATAAGTATGTTTCCGATCCATTCATTCTACCAATGATTTTTGGTGTTTTAATCCTGTCTCCGGGGCAGTACTGGGTCTAAGGACATAAACAAGACAGAGAAGAGTCCTTCCCACATGGAAGAGGACGGCAGGCCAGTGGTGTGATGAAGCCTTGTGATCTGGGCCACCGGGGAAATGAAGTGGGGCTCCCATAGGTGGGGCCTCCTCAGGAGGGCCTCCTCAAGGAAGGTTCACGTGGTGGCAGTGGTGACATTGAAGACAAGACCTTTAAGAAAGTGGAATGAAGTTGCGATTGTCAGAATCCAGGGAAAAGCACACGTGGTGGGAAAGGGGTGGTTTCCTGTGGTTACAATGTGCCCCTGGGTGGGGAGGGATGTGGGTAAGTTTAAGAGTCTTGTGGCCCTGCTCCTGCTGGGCTTTGGACTCCAGTGAGGGATTTGAATCTAAGAATAGTGGAAAGCCATCGAAGGATGAAAATCAAGGGGTTAGCATTGCACAAATTAGGGTGGGAATGAATGAAATGGGGAGTCCAGCGAAGAGGGCACTGGCACAGGTCAGGCGAGAGGTGACTGTGGCTCACATGAGTCTGGCGACAGTGAGGGCAAGAGAGTGGAGGGCTTGAGAGGAACTTTGAAGGTCAAATGAATAGAGCCTGTGACTGCAGGAATTGGGTGGGGGCAAAATGAGCGAAGGATGGCTCTCGCCTGGCTGCCCTTTTGGGTGTTGGAGTCCTTTGCTGAAAAGAAGGACATTGGAAGCAAGAGAATTGGGAGAGCAAAGTCATAGCTTTCATTTGGATGCTCAGACATCTTGAGATGCCAATGAGTCTTCAAAATAGATATTGCTGGGGAAGGTGGTTATGTGAATTCAGTGCCCAGAAAAAGGGATCTGGACTATTCCTAACCTATGGAGTTGGACGACGGTATCCAGAGCATGAGAATGGACATCATCAGCAGAGGGGACACAACAAATGGCTATTCTGGATCCAAATAAGTGGGTTTGAAGCCACTTACATGAATATAAACTGATGCATATGATTCAGGTCCCCAGAAGCAGGGGTTTGTAGGAGATGAGATCGCATGTCTTTCATATCAGGGATTAAGAGGCAACCTGTGGGTCAGAGAGCGAAATATATCTTGGCTGGTGTCATCTGTGCTATGGTCCACACAGTGTGTGTGAGTCCAGAAGAACTGTATTTTGGATGCGATGCTCTGCCTCAATGGGGTAGTTTCCTCCATTATGGTCACACGTGAAGGATTTTGTGCAGACTATGGATTCATGCTGGGTTAAGGTATTACCCATAAAACAACAGAACTCATTAGTGTCATTGTGAAATTTTTTTTGGAGAGAAAGGAAAGTTGATGATAATTTCTCAACAATATACAATTGTACCAAACCTGTTTTTCATGTGGCAGATCATTCAATGGAGTGATGTTATTTTGGGGAAAGATAATCGCACTGTGTATGTGGGATATAGCCAGTTAGAAGCAAACAACAACAACAACAACAAATTCGGTCAATCAACTTGTTTTTCAACCCTAGGTTTTATGCTTGGAAAGTGGTTGAATGTGTCTCTTCTGTATTCTTGTTTATTTTAGCACCACGTAGAATAATCAGGCTACTTTTAGCTTGAGGCAGTCTGAGGTTACTTTCAGTCGCCTCGGGTGTTTCCTCATTGTTCATTTTTAATTGCATAAGTAATTCATGACCAAATTTTCATTGTTAAAAATTAACTTGCAGCAATATGGGAAGCTTCCTTTTTCCTTCTATACTGTTTGGTATTTGTGGCACAGGTTTTTTTGTGTGTGTCTATAAGATTCTCTAAAAGTCTATTTATATGGATTCTTCAGAAAGAGACAGAAATGTATACTGTTAGATTCTTTTACACATATCATTGCTACTCTTTTTTTGCTCAGAGATACATCTTACAGATCTTACTGAGCTGGGCACATCGACGTGCATAATTCTTTTTGAATTTCTGGTGCTTCTGTGTTGTGGAGGTGTGTTTAGCTCTGCCGTTCCCCTGTCTGTGGATCTTTGGATTGCTCCTGATCTTTGGCTACTGTACAACAGGCTCCAGGAACATCTCTGATGTTCTTCTTTTGTTCCACATGAGTTTCCCAAAAGAACTTTCCAGCCCACGTGTTTTCCTCAGAAGAGCTGATTTCTGCTCACAGATTCATTCTTGACACACTTTCATCAGACTCTTCTGATGAAAGCATCGGACTTGGTGTTAGCAGTGCTTAGACACATTCTCTCCTTTAATACTTCAGTAACTTGCGAGGTGGGTCCTATTGTCACACTGACATTAGAGCTGAGGCACCAGAAAGTCCATGAGGCTGTGCAGGTGTTTCAGGAGGAAAGGGTGAGAAGGTGGTTGGGCAGCGCTTGAAACCAGACGACATGTGGACCTCGGTACTATGCAGCCTCCGTGGGGATCCTGTGACAACTGCCTACAGTCACAGGGAGGAAGGACTGGGAAGGCACGCTCCTTGGCTTCTGACAGCAGATTCCTGCTCTGCTCACAGGGACCTGAGACTTTGTCCAGTCACTTACTGTCTGTAGCTTCAGCATCCTTGGCTGAAAAACAGGCTCCAAATCGACACCTGGCTTCTGGGTTATCGTGGGGGATCCTGCTGCACGGATGAGCTTCGGAAGAAGAAGAAAAATGCAAAGGTTTAGACTGCCGTATGGGGAGGAACAGAGTCTCTGTGTTCATAGAGATTAGATGGTGAACCAGCCATGACAATACTCCTGCCCTGGACAGGATGTCTTCCAGATTCCCAGTATCTATCGGAAGGCTTTTGTTGAATTGCTGATGCTTCAACCATCTCTGTGTTTTTCTATTAGTTTTAAGGAGATGGTCTAAACTAGGAGCATTTGCTTTATCTTGAACCACATAAGAAACTAGAAAATGGATCCCTTTCCAAGGACCTTGGTAGTTTAGGAAATAAAAATGACTTGAGAATAGGGGTGAGTAATGAAGTCTTTAATAATAAAAATAGCAGTAGTAGAAGCAACATCAACAAATGATGCCTACGTAATGCCTTCTATGTGTTGTAATCTATGCTAAAACTTTAAAGTCTGAAGACTCTTATGGTTGCAACTTCCAAAAAGAAAATACCTAAACTCACAAGAACAAAAAGGAATTAATTGGCTCATGAAGCCAAATTTTAGGACCTCTGACTTCAGGTATGGCTGTATCCAGGAGCTCAAACAGGACCCTTAACCCTTCTGGTTTTGGTTCATGTTCCTCTGCTTGGCCTCCTTCCTTATCTGGTTCTCCCCTTGTGGTAATATGACAGCCATCTGCTCTGAGCTGACGTTCTGTCCTTTTAATAAAGTAAATGGAGTGAACCTCTTTCCCCAAATGTAGCATAATGTAACTGAAGTTGGATGTTGTTCAGCCAGATCTGTGTAGTTTAGATAACGCATCTGATCCCAGTGGCCAGGGTATGAGTTGCTTTGATTTGACCCAGCCCAGTTCAAATGGCCCATCCTTGAAGCCAGAGATGGAGGAAACAGTCCCCATCCAAGTCATTTGGCCTAAAGGAAGAAAAGGCAATTCTGTAAGAGAACAGTCAGGGGAAGTGGAGGTAACGTTTATTGTCAAAAGTCTCAGACACCTCACATAAATCACCTAATTTATTTCACACAATAATTCCTCAAAGCCGTGTCAGTATCCCTGGCTAGACAAAGAAGCGTGTGCTTATCTTGCTTCCTCAAGGCCACCCCACTGGTCATGGCAGGAGCTGAGCTTTGTGCCTGGACTTGACTGCACCCTTAGCCATTTCACTCTCACTCTGACCCTGTTCTAATATTCTCATCCTACTCCTCAGCCCCAACCCCCCAACGCCAAGCTCAGAGGATGACGGGCGTCAATACCAGCACCTCCCAGAGACTCATCTAATCATGTTAGCATTGCTCACGTGGGTTTCTCTGAACAGCAAACTCGGCCACACAGCAAGGCTGCTCGGCTTCTCTGCCCATTAAGGGAAATCTTTACTAAACCAATCCATGGCTCTGCAAAACCATTGGTCTTCCACCTCCCATCAAGTGGCCTTGTGCTCAAGGGTAAAGCAAAGGGCTTATAAATCACCAGAAAGCCTCCTCTGGATGTATGTCTCCCAGCTGGAATATGAACAGAATATTGTTTGCTTTGCTTAACGCCACAATTAGTGAAAATCACAATGTCTGCAGATGCACTCACTGTAGTAAATTATTAGGTGATTAACCTTACTGCTCCCTGCTCAGAATCACCAACTCACTTCGGCTCTGGAGCCACTGAGCATATTTGCCAGGCATCATAATATGTGGCTGTACCACAGCTTAATGCTTTGGACAAGTTTGAACGTGGAGAAGGGATTTAGAATGGAACGAATTCTAAAAGAGGGAGGGGGGAGGCTTTACTTACCACCAAAGGCAAAACACAGACTGGCAACCCAAAGACTGAGCCGACAGCACGAGGAGAGAGGGTTCCTTCGGCGCAATCTCAAACTCTTACTCTCTTTTTTTTCCTACTAGCAAGTTTAAGCCCTCATCATGTCATGCTTGGGCTATTTTAATAGAGAACTTTGAAATGGTCTTTCTCTCTTCTCCTATTCATTGTACCAGATGAATCTTTTGGAAGCACAAAACTTTGAACACCCCCCCACTCCTAAGCCTTCTGTGGCCCTCCTGCGCTGATAAACAACATCCAAACACCGTAGTTTGATTTCTGACCTTTCCTTAGTGTGGCTTTCAAGCCATCTCCACCATGGTGGCCCCATACGCTGCCCTTAGCCCGTGCTGCTGCCCTGAAAACCCCCCACCCTTTGGGGTTTGTATGGTTAGCAGATGCTACTTTCAGGGATGGGAATATGTGAACGGGTGACGGTGAGGGGTAAAGGCTCTGAGGGGAGGCTGCATGGATGTTAGCCCTGCTTTGTCAGTCGGGGGTTCTGTGACCTTGGACGTGCTGGTTAATTCCCTGTCTAGGAAATATGAATGCTGTTTAGGAACAACCCAGAGAGCCCCGGGGAAGATTAATTGCCAATAATGTATGAAAACACCTAGGAAAAGGCTCAGTACAAAGGCCACAGCGAGCCAGCTTCTAGATGGGAGGGTGGAGTGGTTGCCTGGAGGGAATGGCCAGCTAGGGAAGCCTCCGCTGCGTGGATGATGCCCTCGGCCTCCTTGGCTGCTGGGAAATTGGGGGCCTGTGCAGACACCTTGGGTGTCACAGGTGAGGTCAGGAGAGCCCCTCTATGTGAGTTCCCTTTTCACGTCTCTCCGTCACCCCGTGAGGACAGCCCTCCCTGGAGAGGCACCCTGGCCATTCTAACATACACCAAGGCAATTGAATGTTTGTGAAGGAGCAGAAAAGTTGGAATGCAAAGGGTTCATTTCTTGGTGAGTATGAAGTCAATGAGTTCCACCAGAAGATAAAAGAAAGGAGAAAGATTTATCACCCACAGGGAGTAAGGAAAACATCTGAGTTATCTGCAAAACAGTGCTCTCCTGGAATAACGGAAGCAGGGGGCGTTTTCTGGGGAGCCTGTAACACTCACTTTGGGGGTGGACACTCCTGAGCATGCTCAGTTCAGGGCCATAGTTCAGGAAGAAGATGGTCGGTACATTCCCGGGCATGCTCAGCTCAAGGTGGTGGAGCACATGCTAGAAAGGCAAACGTGGAGGACACAGACTTAAAGACAGCAGCTGTGAGTACTTCTGGGCTGCTCGGTTCAGGTTGCAAAGGTGGTAGAAAAGAACACTTTGGGGCATGCTCGGTTCAATCTTTTAATGAGCCAAGTTTTCTCTAGAAACCTACAAGAAAAACAGACTGGTGGGTGATCTTGGAGATCATCGCTGGTTCTTTGTGAGTTTCTCCAAAAAGTTTTAACTGAAACCAAATGAAGGACACCTTGAAGGTGTAGGCATTTGTCCTGAAAAATGCTTGTCTTGCTTAGTGGCCAAAAGATTCACCAGTGAGCTCCCAGCACAAGGCATCATGTTGGTCACACACCCTGGACAGGGACGTGGATTCCACTAGGTGCTGCCCTTGGTAACTAAAGTCGGCAATAAAGGTAGATTTTAAAGCTGATTCAGAAGATGGATATTTGCATGAAGTTCCCATAATCAGAGTGAGGAAATAACATGGGTACTAGAAAAGTGGGCTCAGAGCCGGGTGTGGGAAGGATCAGTGGGTTCCCTAGGATGGACCAAGGCTGCTGTTCTGGCCATTCTCTCCAGTGCTGTCTCCGTCCCTCTTCGCTAACAGTTGTCTCCTTGATTTCAGGTGGCCTATTAGATTTATGAAAAGTATACTCCTCCAGAGTCCTGTTTTTTTTTTTTTCTATCTGCTTAGTATTACTTTGCGAAAAGGGGAAATAAGTCTCTAAAACTTGCTCTGAACACACTCAATATATTTACCTTCCTGTTGCATGTGCATGATTTGGTGAAAAAGGATGAAAATAAGGGAGACACTTGGAAAGACAGAATCTGCAGTGATTTGGCTCTCACCCTGCAAATCCTGCTGTCAAGGCAGTGACGAGAGTCACATTCTAAAACTCTGCATGGTGTTTATTTCACCATCAAATAAATCACTACACATTGTGCATTTGTCTGTTTCTTTGTTCTTACATTTGAGTGTAATCCTAGAGCATAGATCAAGGGGTGGTTTTGCTGGGACATTGGATCTGTACATTTTAATTTCAATAGACACTGTCTAAAAGTCCCTGGCCTTGTGAGAGAAGCCATTTGCCTGTTTGCTAGGTACTATTGCTGTCTTGCAGGTGGTCAATAAAGGCCAAAATGATTTTGCCCTCATCCGCAGCATTTGAACTTTTATAACTAGAATGAACTCTTGCATGACTTATGAAATTTAAACTTCTTTTTGAAATAGGCACTTAAAATGCACACATATAATGGATGTTCCATGCCAGCCCTCTTGGTGTGGTGGAGAAGGAGAGAAGCCAAGGGCAGGGACAAGAGTATTTTTAGGCTGGAGCCAAACATAGGCTGTGACTGGAAGCAGGGACCTGCTGAGACAAGATGCTGTCAGTAGTAGAAAAGATGCCAAATTGGAGAAGCCAAGTGAGAAAAAACAGGAGTCTGAGAACCAATCACCAAATCCCAACCCCAGTGTCTGATGGGAAAGTGTGGCCAGAAAGCTGCGGGGAGTCTGGCAAAGCTGTGGACCCTGCCCCCCTGCTGCAGGGAGGAGGGAAGTTGGAGGAGCAACATCTGTTGAAACCCTCAAGTCTCTTCTGGGGGATTCCCTCACTGGCTTTGAAAATACAGGTGTTTGTAATTAAATGATATTACTGATGTCATAGTAATGTTTCATAGTTATTTTTATTCCCTTTATAGAAATAAGACTCATTTGTAATTAGACACACGTGTCTTCCATATGAGCCTCACACATCTAGTCCAGGGAGGGCAAATGTCTCTTCAAAGGTGACAAGTATTTTAGGTTGCAGAGACCAGAGAGCCTGTCTCGACTACTCAACTCTGAGGTCATATTGGGAAAGCAGTTAGAGGCAGTTCAGCAGAAGTTGGGCATGGTCGTTACAATAAAGCTTTATTTAAAAGATGGAACCGAAGGTAGGCTAGATTTGGACTATTGCCTGTGGCCTGTTGACTCCTGAACTAGTTTGTTAAATGGAGATAATAGTACATTCATCCTCTTTTGATTTGAGGATTGAGTAAGAACAAGTAGATAAACTGCTTAGTTTAATGACTGGCATACAGATTTATTTTGCCTATTTTGTTAATTTAAAGGTTTAATGTATATGAGTATATATAGAAATTTTGTTATGATCACTGTAATTACTTTTTGTAAACCTGTCTAATGTATCTGCTCATGAAAATGTTGGTTGGGTCCGGTTCCTGGTCCTGAAATCCAAGTTCAGCCACCTGTCCTCATGAAATACTAAGCACATAGAATTTTCCATCCTGAGGGCCTCCAATGATTAAAAGACTGAGAAAAGTCTTTAATACAAGACAATGATTGTCCTTCATCAAAGAGCTAAGGAAGACCCAAGTTTGCTAATTGTTCTTGGTTGAGGAGGAGGCCTGGCATTATCTTTAGACAAGCATCCCAAAGTAAATGGATTTCAAATTCAATTGGGAGGCTTGGTGATCTCGTGGAAGCCTAATAAAAGCATTACTTGCCCAGATCCCCTGAGGTTAGAGTGCCCTAGAACTAATTGAAAGCCATTTCACTGAGTGTTCTTCTTCAAAGTGAATGAATATTCTGATGAGTGCCGCTGTTTAATCTCAACTATTTTCTGTAAGTGGTAGCTTGATTTGCTGTCTTGATAAGTCTGATGAAGTATGTTTGAACATTAGCAGAGATTTAGCTGACATTCCAACTTGTTTGTACAATTTTCCCCAAATTGCAGGAATTGTCCTTTCACTAATACCACTTGCGGTTTGGGTGGAGGCACATTGTGGGTGCAGTATGTTTAGGACAGAACTGGAAACAAATAAACATATTAATTAGTTTTCACAGTCAAACTCCTTTGAGAGACATTTTGCATCAGATCAAGATGCAGAGAAAACACTGTAGGTGACTGGGTACCATGCCTTCAATTAATTACATTGGGGTCTGATAACTTATTATGACAAATACATATTTTCAATGTATAAAATCATCTGAGAATATAGCAAAATGTCATGCCATTGGCCAGGAAGAAGAGGGGCTTAGAATCCCATGAAAGGATACACTGCCATTGCCATTTAAGGACAGAGCTGCATTCTGAGAAATGCAGCCTTGGTGATTTTATTGTTGTGTTAACTCATAAAAAGGAGTCTTACCCAGACCTATATGGCACATGTCAATTACTTGACATGGCCTCTCCATACAATCAAGACATGTGGAAAGCACCAGGCACACGAGGCTGCTGCTGGGATAATCTACTATTTTCAGTAAACTTTTTTAAAGTAGAAGAAGCATATACTGCAATATGGATAATAGTAAGTAAAGACATGAACCGGTAACCATCATTTATTATCCTTATTGAGTATTAAGGATGGTGCACACAGCTGTGTGTGCTCTGCTTTTAAACTCCTGGCTGTGAGGTAGGTTTGCTGACACCAGCATCATCACAAACTCGTGACATGATTGTGATTTGACACTACAAGGGCTGCCGTGTCAGCAGGTGATAGAAATTCTCCAGCTCCATTATAGTCCCAGGGGACCATTGTCTCAGATGCTGTCCATTGTTGGTTTGAAATGCCCTTGTGTGGCACTTGGCTATAATCTTCTTAATGAAAAAGAAATTTAAATTTCTTGTTCTAAAGTGGAAAATTGGGAAAATTTTCCTGGTGTAGTTCTCTTTGGTACAACAGGGCCAATGTCTAATTTGGGTGGTGGTCAAGAATTAAGTCTTTGCATCCCCCTTTTTATAATCACAAAGTAACCAATGGGTACCACCATGTGGGATGGTGGCTTCATGACTTCATATATGTGGGGCAGGACCCTAGCACCACCAGCAATTAACAAGTGACCTTGAGCCTCCTGGGAACAAGGTGAACACCTTGTTCCAGCTTCCCTGGGCTCTTCTGGGGGTAACCCCTAAAAGTGTCATGTCCTGGGGGCCACTTTGGTCTCAGGTGAAATGGGGAAGTTAGATTGTTTAGATCCTCTCTAAAACAAGGATGCAAACATTGTCTTACAGGACCGCTGAGAGGGGGAAGGACAGCTGTGGCTCAAAGAGGGTCTGGGGCTTGGTGAGTTTGGTAAATAAAACCTCTGTAAGATGAGCCTTTGACATTGATTTTGGAGTGTGAATGTGAGTCTTGCAAATAGGGCACAAAGTGGGTGATTAGGGTCCGTGGCATAAATCTTGCAAAACTGGTGGGTAATTTTTCTGTCAATGAAAAATTTAAAAACATATTAAGGAGCTAATGAAGGAGGTTAGACTGAGCTAGAGAGGGTACATATGTATCTTTTTTTTAAAAAAAATGGATTCATACTTCCACAGACATTTGCAGGACAGACGCTGTGCTTCTCTTCATGAAGCTAACTATCTCCTGGAGAGACAGACATAATCTAACAGCCCCACACACAGGAGGAAACACAGCCTGCTGAGGTGCTCTGAGGCCTTGGGGGAAGGTGTGGCTTGCTCTGGAGGTGACTGGCTGGGGAGGCTCTCCTCACCTGGGTGTGGAGTCTCAGGCCAGGAGGGAAGGCGGTACCCCAGAAAGCAGAGGGCATCTGTGCTGGTGGCAGCCTGGGGACACAGAACAAACCAAGACTCTGGGGGATCAGGAGTTGCAAGAACAGGGAGGGTGGCAGGGTGGGAGGTCAGGAGGAGCAGATGTTGGTGACCTAAGGAGAGCAGCGTAAAGGCACCTCAGGGACACCAGGCCCAACCAATGAACTAACTGAACTCCAGTGGGATTAGGCCTCTGGATGGGACCACCAGGCCTCAGGAAGTAAGAGGGGGACGAACAGGCTACAGGTCCCTGCAAGGGAAAAACCTTCCCAAACCAGAAACCGGGGGCATTTTACAGGACAAATGATTGTCTGATTGTCCAACAAAGTGGTGATCCGAAAAGCAGAAAGTATCTGGGGAGAACAGGTGGAGTAAAAGAGCCTTAAACATCAGGGCAGATAAATGCATCACATGGACTGTGCTAATCCAACCAAAATAGAAAGATGCCCCCGAGTCCATCAGGGGGAAGGAGGTGTGTACGCACCGTGGCACGGAGCCTGCCCTAATACCACAGGTGTGAAGGGGACGTGGCAGTTAAGCTTTTATAAAACCCTTATTGACTCCTTAGAAGTGTTATGACAGAAGTAACAGGACTTTGGGGACTGGCTGTAAAACAATCTGGCAAAGAAAATGCAAAGGATACAAGTCAGAGACACACTTGGCAAATGTACAATAAACGTGGCAAATGGTCAGGACTTTGGGAGTTGGGTGATAGATGGCATTATTTTTTTCTCCTTTGGTAGGTTTAAATATTACCACAGCAAGACACTAGATTTAGAGGTGGTGAGAGACATGGTAACACGATCAGGTCTGTATTGGAAACAAGTTTTCTCTGGCCCAGGTTTCAGAGCATATGTCGGTGGAAATGTATGAGTTTGACCAAATGAGAAGAAGACTCATTCTAGAATAAGGGGCAGCTGAGCAGAGAAGAAAGCTCCCAATTTTAATCAAGACCCAGGGAAGAAGCAACAGAGAATAGGGACAGAGTCTGCTGAGCTGGCTGCTCATCCAGGGAGCTGTTGACATCCAGGCCTCTCCTCCTATTTCTGCTAGAAGCAACACCTTTTTTCTTGGGGAATCTCACCCCTACGTGGTGGTACCCAGCTCAGCCCTACCTCAGAGGAACCCTGTGGTTTTTGGCCAACTTTGGCACAGAATCAGACTGGCTGCCACAGAGTTTCTCTCTCACTCAACCAGTGAGAATGTAGTTTTGAGGATTTTACTAAAATTCTTGGGCAAAAAGAGCACCAGAGGGGTTGATAGCTGGAGAGAGGGAGAAGTTAAACCCGAATGACATTATTTCAGACTCTGGGTACAGCCAGACCTAAAGTTAGATCACATCAGAACTTTTTCTTATGAATAACAAGCCTCTCTTTTTCCTTTAGACAATCCAAATGTACTTCTTCCACTTGCAGCAGGATAGGTTATGTGTGATGCATAGAGTTGTGGACACTTGGTGGCTTTGCCACGTTCCTAGTCATGTGTCCTCCACACAGGTATTTCATCACCTGCTTTAAAACTTTCTCAGTTTTTGCCTGTAGCTTAATTTCTATTAGATGATCATCTCCTTCTCACCACTATAAATCTTCCAAAATTTCAAACTTATATGCTCACAAACTACTTTTTAATGGCAACCCGGCTCTTCTATTGAAACCATTGTATATGGTAATTAGTAATCTGAAAGATAATTTTAGTTAATTTTAAATTTAAAATCCATCATGCAAAACGAGTCGGATCAGAGTGGAGCTACCAACAAAAGAAAGGAATCAGAGTGTGAGAGAAGCCGCACACAACCCCTGGAAATGAAAATGTGCACATTTCTTAGGGAATTATCATTGTCTCGATTTTTACTTGTAATTATAATTTAATTACGAACCTACTTTTGCAACATTTTAAAAGTACATAGTTAGCATTTGAGTACTTTCCATATAATTATCTGTTATTGAACCTGCTCATTATGGAGTGGTTGCTGCATAAATTACTGTGCTTTGTGTAAAAATATTTTTCACTTTAGGTTGACTTGAAATAAAATAAGACAAGTCATTTGAATGGTACTTAGTGGTTCCTCAATATCGTATCGCCACTTCGAACCTGACCATCTTAAAGAATAAAGTATAGATCAAATCTGGCACGTTTTCTTTTTCTCTTCCTAGGAATTGGCTTTTCTCCATTGTTTTTCTTGAGACATTCTTAGAGAATACATATAAATCCTGCTTCAGGCACTGCTGGACTCAGGGTCCTGGAAGAAGGAGTCAGTGAAACTTCAACTACAATCCTGCTGGGTTCTCAGAACACCTGTCCTGTCCCCTAAGTGTATGTGGCGGCAATACTAGGCACTAATATTTGAGCACTGTCCCTATGTATCTTTTCTAGCTCATTTCTCTTGTCAACCCTGAGGGAATAAAATAGCAAGATGTACATTAACAGAGCTCCATTTTATAGATGATAAACCTGAGGGCCACAGAGGTTGATCACTTGCTCACAGTTGTGTGGCTGGTCGGAGGTGGGGCGGGGAGCTGAACCAGGATTTAGACGAAGCAGTGTGGCCCCAGAGTCCACACCTCATAGCTGCAGCCTCCACGGGAGGGTTGGTCTAAGAGGCTGAAACCACAACAGGGGCCACTGCAGGGAACCAGCCCAGGTACTGAGTGACCCAGGGTGAGGAGAAGCCCTCTGATGGGCGTGTGAATGGCTTTGTAGTATGTGCATTCCAAACAGGAGCCATGAGCCACTGTTGGAGGGCACCTGGGCATTGGGCCCAAGGGGGCACTCTCTCTGCTCTCCTGGGAACACCTGGTAGCTGCTGGGATGTGTTTTGCACATGGCCAGTGGCATGGGAGATCCCAGGTCAGGAGTGTCACGTTGACTGTGCTTGTTTGCCCTGTTTCTCTGAATCGCTGGGATTTGAGACTCTGCTCGGGTACATAACATCAAGCTAAGTTAAAACTGCTTTTATTGTTAAACTTAATTTATTGGTGTCCGTGGATCATTTAAAATTAAATGCTGCTATCCGATCTGAATCATCCTATCTAATATCATCCTATAAGGAATGCCTGCATCTTGAGTTCTAAAAGAAAGGGACAGTGCCTTTCAGCTGCGGCAAGGCCCGTGTAATTTTTGCGGTTCCTCAGGGTTGGTGGGAAGGCCACGGAAGATGCACAGACACAAACACTAACGTCTCTCAAGTGCCTGCTCCATGCCAGGCTGGGCCGGGGGTGCTTCCCAAATGTCATCTCACTTAGAACCCGAGGATTGATCGATATTGCCATTTTTTAGGCGAGAGCACTGCAGTTGGGCTTAACTTGCCTGGTCCAGGGGTGTAGCTCAGAGTCACTGGGGTGAGACCACTGGATCCAGAGCGCCTCCTAATCAGTACTGAAGGGGCAGAGCAATTGTCTCTTGGGGTGTGAGGGCTGGGTTAGGGTGGCAGCTTGGGTGCCCTGTCTCTGAAACATGAAGGCCTACCACCTCCTTATCCACACAGGGACCCTGCGAGCCTGAGACCAAGCAAAGGGACCCTTGTCTGTTCATTTGTGGGCTGCAAAAGGGATGTCACTGAGAGAAGACGTGTGCCAATGAACAATGGCTGTGTGGTGAGCTCAAATGGAGCGTCAGGAGGCAGGCCATATGTCCCTAGGCACTGGAACACCTGGCCAAGGTGGAATGGGAGGAAACAAGACTAGAAGACTGTGCAGCCACCAGGCGAGGCATGTGCCCCATAGGTATGGCCTCCTGCCTTGCTGCTCGCCTCCAGGTCCCCTTGCTAACACCAGCCCCTGCAAGCAGGAGAGCTCTGCAGGATCAGCTCAAAGCAGACCTCCCCCTGAAGCCTTTCCACCTTTCTTATATTCTCTACTCTCTGTCCAGAGATTTTAACTCAGATGTTTATTATAGCTCTCAGCACATCCCAGCATGATTGTGTCTTGTGTTCCTGGGGTCACAGGAGGATGAAGAAATGTGAGCTCCTTCTCCATTTGCACCTTCTCAGCCTGGTGAAGTCCTGCGCGGGTTTGAACCAGTGAGCTCTCATCTGGTCGGGCTCATTCACTCCCTGTTTCCTCCTGCTAGAATAAAGAGCCCTTAAGGACAGTGTCTTTGCTTTGTTCATCCCTGGAACCTAAACCAGAGTACTTAGTAAGAGCCTCACTTATTTCTTTAGCTCAGAAATGGATCTGGAAAGTTTAAGTTTGCCTAACTGGTCCTATTAATTCCACTTGTAAATACCCTTGCACCTGGTCTGGTTTTCTCTGACTCAGAAGTCTTTGTCTAGGGTGATTTTGCCTCCCAGGAGGTATTTGCAAAGTTAGAAGACACTTCTGGTTGTCACACCTGGTTAGAAGCTGGGAAAGCTGCAAAAAACCTTAAAATGTCCAAGACTGTCCCAATACAGCAACAAAACAAATGGTCCCAACACAGCACAAATAATTCTGCCTCAAACGTGAATTGCGCCAAAGTTGAGAAACTCTGTTGTCACCTCATTTCTATTCTTGGTCCACGTTTTCATCTCCCAGTCAACTATTTTGTCCGTCTCTCAACAGATGTCTCTGCTTTCACTCCACACCACAGTCAGAAAAATGGTCTAAAGCCACAGATCTGGTCACTTATCGTCGCCCATTGTTAGCTTCTGTTGCTGTGGTGACAATCTGCTGTGCACTTGGTGGCTTGGACGACACAGTTCTGGAGGTCAGAGATCCCAGAGTTGCGGTATCGGCAGGGCACCCGTCCTTCTGGAGGTTCTAGGGAGGATCCATTTTCTGGCGTTTTCCAGATTCTAGGCTGCCTACGCTCCTTGACTTGTGACCCCGTCCTGTGTCTTCAGAGCCAACCCTGTAGCAATTAAATCTCCGTCTCATGTTCTGACCCTCTGATCTCTTCTTCTGCTTCTTCTTTTTAAAAATTTACTTGTTCTTTTTAGTTATACAGGACGGTAGAATGTATTTTGACGTATTACACAAACATGGAGTTGTACATGAGGTGGAGTTAGACTAGTTGCGTATTCATATACGGACAGAGGAAAGTGATGTCTGATTTATTCTCCTGTCTTTCCCATTCACCCCACAACCCCCATTGTGACTGAGCATTTGCATATCAGAGAGAGCATTTAGCCTTTGGTTTTTTGGGATTGACTTGTTTCCCTGTGATTCCACTGGACCCTGCTGGACAACCCAGGATAATCCCCTCTTGTCAAGATCCCTAACTTAATCACGCCTCCAAGTCCATTTTGCCGTGTGAGGTACAGGTGTCACAGGCTCTGGGATTCGCTGTAGAACCTTTGGGTAGAAGGCTCTATTTTGTCCACTATGGCCAGCCCCTGAGAGAGCTCTCCAGTGTGGGAGGAGGAAATCCAGGTCCTTTCCCATAGGCAGGATCTGGCTCCACCTCTCAGCTTCATCCAGGCTGTGCTCCCTCTTGAACATAGAGCTTTGGCCACTCCAGCCTCTTCCACTTGCTTGAGCGCTCACACCCACTCTGCCCCGTGGCCTTGGAGTACGCCATTCACTTTCAGACCACCCGCCCTTGCTGGAGCTCTCTGTTCACAGGTACTTCCTTCCGAGAAGGCTTCCTAGAACCCTTCAACCTCGGCACCCAAGGCCCGATCAAGACCTCTGCTCCACAGTTTATGGCACCCTCTTCTCTTCCCCACGACTGGCACACACTATGTTTCTAGAGAAAACACATCAGGTCTGCATTGTGGCTTCTGTCAAGATAGGGATGGTGTCTGTGTTCACGGTCCCCCCTTGCGCTCACCAGGACCCCACTCAGTGGTGCTCAGTTGACCTGTGTGGAATACATGCAAATGCATATCTGGGTTACATAAATTAAGAGGAGAAATGCTTTAAATAATTATTTAAAGCAATTGAAGGATGTGACTGATAAAAGTCCCATCTGTAACTGCGTTTTCTTATTTCCCTTCCTTGACTCGCACTGTCCCCGGGGAGAGAGTGTTCACATCCTTACATCCTGGCACGTGGAGCATTTACCTGGTGAACATTTGTCTGTGGAGAGGATGAATGACGTGTGCTTCGTACCGTGCAAGGCGCTCCGTCAGCTGTGCTCAGACATCTGGAACAGTCGATCACCTTCTATCCATCCTCATGGAGTGGAGCTCATCTCTACCCAGGGACCCTTCAGCACATCTGAGCTAAACACTCCACCTACTGGGGGCCAGTTTCTATTTTTCCACTGCATCTGGCTCTTTTAAGCATTGCACCTGCCCCCAATTCAGGATTGGACCTGAAATCCCACGGAAGGAGGCCCTGCTGTCATGTGCAAGAGGAATCTCTCCCCCCAGAATCTTTTATTGAGTGAGAAGTTCCAAAACCAGTATGAACCAGCTGGAAATGAACCAGTCAAGCTGGGACAGTGTTGAAGCTCCGTCTTCATGACAGAGCATTTGGAAAATGACAACATGCAGTGCCAATGAGATGCTCATGGCTTATGATCAGGAGACTCCCCCTCAATCTCAGATACAGATAGAGGAGCACAAGCCAGGTCCCGGTGTCTCCTCCACACCACCCTTCTAATGGCAGTAGTTACCAGCCAGATCTAGAAACATGGAGTCTGAAGTGTTAGACTTTTATGTATTTATTTTCAGTGGTGTGAGTTTAAATATGCAAGCGCTGACCGGGTTGCATTTTTCAGCTTTATGGCCAAGCAGCGTTTTGGTGCAGATTGATGAACAGGAGCACGGGTGTCTGTTGGTGGTAAGAGAGCAAGGCTGGGTTTTTTTTTCTCTCTTCTCCAATTATTCTAAGAAGGAGAAAAGTTTTAGGCAAAGATAAATGGAAATTATCCAGTGACTTCAAATATATTACTCCCCAGATCTTCTGTCTGGGTAAATCAGAGATGCTCACAACTACAGATAATGAGATAATTAAAAACTAGTAAATATAAATGTGAGGTGCCTTCTATCACTGAGCCCAGGAAATTCTCTGATTATGAAACACTGACTGTGTATTTTGAAATATCGTATCAATTATAAGAGACACTTTTACAGATCTCTCGAAGAAATATTTACATAAAACTATATTTTTATACACTATGTAAAATAAGGAAGTACAGATTTAATCAAAACTGTAAATAAGACTAAAGGTATGCTATAAGTGTGAAATATGCAACCATAAAAAATCTTAGCCAAATCCTAAATCAATTTCACTCTGAATTATATTGGCTTTCCCATTACTGTGTCTCCCTCAGCCCCCAGCCTCTTCTCCCCCTCCCCACTTTACTTACTATTATTTTATTGAAGTGGAGACATTTTGGGGAGAAAAGTCACAGTGGTTTTATGTTTCTGTGTTTGTTGAGAAAGGGGTATAAATTTAGAGTATATTTCTTTCTTCATTCTAATTGCATTTCTCAGTGTCTCTTCCGGTGCCCAGGAGACCACGTGGGTAGCAGTGTGGCTGCAGGCTCTGATTGGGATTGAGCCTTGCCTCTGACCCCAGCTGTGTGCTCTGGGCAAGGAACATCATCTGACAGGTTCTGAGTTGCCTTGTTGGTAAATGGAAGCCAGCTCTGAGGGGTGCTGAGGATTATGGCAGAGGACTCAGAGCAGAGCATGGTGTGTCTGTGTGCCCAGCTGTTGCTCTCATCCCACTCAGTATCCATCAGATCTTTGCCTGTTTCTTGGAGTAGTTGAGGTGCCATCCTTTCCACCTCCAGGTCCTGGTTGGATGCAGATGGATTGCGTGTGAGGCCCATGAGATGGTGAGTTGACTTGTGTCCTGGTGACTCCTGGTTGATCAGTGGTTTCAGGGTCAGAAGGAGCTCCTGCAGGGCACCCCATTACGGCATTCTCTCCAAATCAGAATGCTTCATAGACCTTCTTTCTGGGGGTCTCCCTTTCTCAAAGCCGTTGCTGACTCACTGAATCATGTTACTCCTTTAGATGGAGGTCAAATGTCACCCAAGAGGAGTGGGGAGACCTGGACATTTTAATTTACAAAAAGCACTAAGGTCAAATTACCAACTTGTCCTAGTTTTCCCAGGACTGTCTGGGTTTGGGCACTCCACATCCCATGCCCTGGCAATCCTTCCGTCAGTCCTGGGCAATCCAGAATAATTGAAAGATTCACAATTACATAGGGTTGGTGTGGGAAAGGGGAGTGACTGTCAATGGGCATAAGGTTCCTTTGTTAGGGTGTTGGAAATATTCTAGAACTAGATGGTTCTGATGCCTGTGCACTCTGTAAATATGCAGAGTATTTACATTCCTTGACTTGGTCCTCTGAAAACAGGTGAATTTTATGGTAGACAAGTTATATTTCAATAAAATTTCTTTAAATGAAATTATGAGATGGCATTTTCATTAAAATGCACTTTACCTTTTTCATAGAAAAAATAATAGTCTTGTCCACAAAATGAACACATGCATTAGGAATTTGAAATCAATTTCCCATTGAATTGGAAAAGATTTAAAAAGATTGGCAAAACTGAGTCTGTCTCAGGCTCAACTGGTCAAAGGTATAAATTAACAAAATGTTTAAATAGGACAACTTGGGGAATCTGTAGTGAAATATAAGTGTACATACTCTTTCATTCAGCAGCATCATTTCCAGAAATTTATTCCATGAAGATAATGTCAAGTGTGCAAAGATGTTTGTGCAAGGGTGCTCATCACAGATGGTTTATAATAGAAACAATTGCTTAACGTTAGAAACAACCTCAATTTTTATTAGTGATGGATTATTTAAATGAGTTATGGCAAAGCCACCCAGGAAACATTCCATCCTAAAATACCATTGAGATGGGAATATAAACCCAGCCCTGACCTGGGAGGACCACATCCCAGCTTGCCTGGGACTGAAATCCCCATGTTCAAGGAAACCCAGGGGTCCCAGTTAAAAGGAGATGAGTGGTCATTAGACTAGTTATAGAAGATGCCTAACAATGATACCAGAAAGTGAATGGGGGTTGTCACGGGATGGTGGATTTCAGGTGAGCTTTCTTAGGATTTTTGATTGTTAGAATTTTTTTTTTTTTGGTCGCACTTGAATTTTCTTTTAATAATTGCATTTATGGCTGAGAATAAATATTTTCATTAAAAATAAACTTCTCTTGCTATATTAACAAGAATGTAGGCATATTAAGTGTGTGGGAAGAAACAATACGTTTATTCTTATTTTCCCCTTCCTTTACTTTATGCGATTGGCCTTTCCATTTGCAGGAGGTGATTCTACACATCTGCTCATCTACACATCTGTGAATCAACATGGGTACATGAGTTCAGGAGAGCCAGGTCTACTTAGTTTTCTGGGCACAATGCTTGGCACATAAGACAAGCATGTGCTTATTAAAATATGATAAAACCCCCAATTGGAATGAAATGTCAAGGTAATGCCTTTAAAACATTTGGTCACATTGGTGAAGCAAGTTATTATCTTTAAATGTTGCCAATTGATTTGGCTCATTGAACTTCACATGAGCTGACTAACAGCTCGATTGGATAGATGGATGGGTTGTTCCCCCTGGTGTCTTCCAGTTTTGCTTTGTCCCTATGATGACACAGTGTGTGTATGGATATAAAGTCACAGGTTGTTGTCAGGCAAAAGCACAAACATAAGAAGGCTCTGCAGGGAAACCCACCCCTTCCTATACATAGCACCAACATTCATGTGTGCACATACAGTGGCACCCGTCCCCAGGGTCCCCATCAAGGTTCCTAGTGGATACTTGAAATCACAGGTGACTCAAACCTCTTTCTACTATGCCGTTTGTACACACAGATGCCTGTGACAAAATTTAATTTATAAAATCAGGCACAGTAAGAAAGAACAAACAAGAGTAATAAAATAGAATAATTCTAACAATGTGCTGCAATGCAGGTGATGTGACTGTGGTCTTCGAAACATCTCTTGTACTCTCCTTGTCACTGAAGGGAAGCTCTCCACAGGGTCTCTCTGGAGCATCTGAGTTGCCAGCATCACTGTTCTTGCACTTGGGGCCATTATTGAGTAGAATTGAGGTCACTTAAACATGAGCACTGCAGTACCCGACAGACTGATGACCAGGGCAGCTGCTAAGTGGCTAGCAGGAGGCAGGTGTCAAAACATCAGGGACATACAGAGCCAAGGGGGGATTCCCATCCAAGCAGGAGGAAGTGGGATAGTGCCAGATACTCATGATGGCATGCAATTTGAAACTTGAAAAGTGCTTATTTCTGGAATTTTCTATTCAATACTTTTCAACTGCCATTGACGTTGAGTAACTGCAGATAAGTGGACACCACTGTGAAAGTGTGTATGCTAAACATTTCACACAGTGGAACCACTTCATATGATGGCTTCCGGTCATTCAGCCACATCATGGCTTCTGTCTACATCTACGCACACATGGCTTTCACGTTGTCCCCCAGCCCAGGGAATGCCCCTGCACACACGTGTCACACTCAAATGGGCTGACTCACTGTGAAAATGTTTATTTCTTGCTGTATGTCACCCAACTGGAGCTGTTTTTAGGAGTCCTCTATTTGGTTTCACCACCAAAACCAGGTATGGAGCATGTCCTACAGAGAGCCTGGCATCTAGTGGGTGTTCAATAAATGCAATTCCCTTTTCCATTTCTTCCTTTTAGGGGGCCATAGTTTCCAAAATGTTGGAACAAGTAAAGGCTGTTTTGTGGTGATTTTTCCAGAAGCCTGCTGTGCACAGGTGACCTCTGTCTGCCCAGAAGTGTTCTCTGGGTCCATATCAGGATTATGACCTCCTTAAGAGAAGGGATGTGATCTGTCATCTATCTATCAGTAAATCATCTGTCTCATCCATCTACCTTATCCATCCATTTATCCACCCAGTGGTTTGCATAGTGCTGCAGAAGTTGTAGAATGGGAGATGCTTATAAAATTTAATTTTATCCCATGTGGGAAAAGCAGGTTCACAGCTTGGAGCAAGATTCCTCTATCAAGTGAACCTGGATCTGGGGCCATCATCACCAGGCAAATAGCAGTGTGCAGTTTCCCTCACTCTGGTGCATATTTCTACATACACTTAAACACATTCTCATCTTCCCCTTGATGCCCCGTCCAGGGGCAACGTGATGGGGCAGAATGTTCAGAGATTTTCCTGGTAAGACAACTGCGAGCTCAACTTAGGGTCTGCTGCTTTCATGGAATATGGTTGAGCAAGACCTGAATTTCCAGGAGGCTTTGTTCCCTTAAACCTCAAATGGGAAAAATAGTACTTGGTTTCTAGGGCTGCAGTTAGATTGCACGCTTACACCATAGGTATATTCTTGAGCACTATATGTTTGTACATTTCATATATCTCTTCGTGTTTATATATATGTAAATATATATAATATATATGTATATATTTATATATATATATACATATATAGTTGTGTGTCTGTCTAACTTAGAAAGTGCCTGCTAGAAACTAGGTCCTTAACTGCTAAGTTATCTACCACTTTTCTTACATTCCATTTTGTACAAGCTGCTAAACACTTATTTGAAAATATTCCACTCTGTACGCATGCATGGGAACCCATCAGTAAATACGACCCATGAGAAACATCTCTGCTCGTCTCTGTGGATGTCTTCACCCTGCCCTGGCTTGGCCAGCCTGGGTGAAGACAAAGCCTAATATAAGGGTTGGGTTTGGAGTCAGTGAAACTGCACTGGTTTTCACGTAGAGAAAACATATATTAATAAAATATGACTACAGTGCCTTACAAACCGACATCAGAACAGAGCCCTGCGAGGCTACCCATACCCCTCCTCTAGCTGCTGCTTGGTCCACAGCAGACCAGGTGATAGTTCATGCAAGTGAGGTGCTGGGCATCAGGACACGTGCCTGCTACTCACAGAGCTTCTCTGAGAGTCCCCTGGTCGTACAGCTTATCCTGCTTACAGTTTATATATCGATGTGACTAGTGAATCCCCCCTAAGAGCTCAGATTTCTAGACACGTCTGTGTTTGTTTCTTGACAGTTTTGTCTTTGCTATTTTTCAAATGTGGGCAAAACACACAGCTGGAAAATAAAAGTGTTCACCTATGATTTCCTTCATTTGTCCTTCCTTCTGTCCTCTCCCTTTCTGTCCGTCCTTCCTTTTAACCTGCAATGGTTCTTGTGTGATTCATTCATTCATTTAACCAGCGTCTGTTGAATGCCTACGATGCGTGAAGGCTATTGCACGTGCCCACTGTGGATAGTGGACAGACATGGTCATGGGTGTCCTGAGGCTGACGGTGAAGGAGGCAGAAACCCTTTGAGAGCATCCACATCATGGAGTATGAAGCCAGCCTTTATCAGTGTAGTGCAGGAAGGCCCCCTGCAGTCAGGAGAGCTTGTGGCCATTCTAGGGGAGGTGACTCAATCACAGGCCCGGGGCACTTTCCCCAGGGGAGTGAAGGCTGTGCTGAGCCTCCAGAGCAGGTAAGAGCTAGCTGGGAGAGAGGGTGGACTGAGGAGCTGAGGGGCACATGTCCACGTCCATGCCCTCTGTTCAGGGCTGGGGGCATGGGGGGGGAGGTCTGGAGCAGAGAGAAGGCAGGAGTTGACGGAGGAAGGCCAGTGGGGAGCCAAAGACCGGGCCCTGTGGAGTTTTGGAACACACTGTAAGGAGTTTAATATAAATTCTGAGGGTCTTCAAATGGTACTGGTGGATTTTCAGCAGAGGTGACTGTCAGCTGGGGCACAGCAGATTCCAGGGGCAGCCAGGGTGGGCAAGGTTCTGGAAGAGGCTGAGTCAGCAGAGCTGGAGGCAGGAGCTGATTGCCACCTGGGGGGCTGGTGGGGAAGCACTGTGTTCCAGGGTCCTAGAGGTAACTGGGGACCAAATGTGTGGACCAATGAGCCAGCAAGTGAGCAGCCTGGGGAGTGTGGCTAGGAGCATGGCGGGTAGACATTTCAAGCAGGATTGGAGCGGTAGGACTGGTTTCTTGGGTATGGGGCTTAACATGGGCTGCAAAACAGAAAAAAACCCCAGGATCTCAGAGGACATTTCATGTTGGTGGAGCAGGTTAACAAAGCCATGTTATGGTCTGGATGTGAGGTGTCCCCCAAAAGCTCAGTTGTGAGACAATGCAGGAAGACTCCAAGGAGAAATAATTGGGTTGTAAGAGTCTTAACCCAATCAGTGAACTAATCCCCTGATGGGATTACCTGAGTGGCAACTGAGGTGATAGGGTGTGGCTGGAGGAGGTGGGAATTGGGGGCGTGGCTTCGGGTATATATTTGTATAAGCATGTGAAGTCTCTCTCTGCTTCCTGATGATCATGTGGGTGGCTTCCCTCTGCCACACTGTCCACCATGATATTCAGCCTCACCTCCGGCCCAAGGAATGTAGTCAGCCTTCTGTGGATTATGACCTCTGAAACTGTGAGCCCTCAAATCAACTTTTCCACCTTTAAAATTCTTCTGGTCAGATCTTTTAGTCACAGCAGCCAAAAAAGCTGACTAAAACAAGCCTTAAAAAGAGGGATTTTGGAAGCAAAGGAGGTAAAATAAATAAATAAACATTGACAGTGGCATTACATAGCAGCTGGGACAGTCTTCAAAGTGATTTGTCATTAATCATTTAGTTTGATGGCCAAAATCTACATCCACACATTCACACACACACACACACAGAGGACACACACACACACACACACACACACCAGAACAAAGCAAAATCAGCTCAGAAAGGCTTAATACAAAAAGTAGAATGAAAATCACTTGTGTGAAGGACTTTAGTTAGAGCTGGATCCAACTGCTCAGACAATGGTGCCAAGTCATTTCCTTCTCTCACGGGGCTGTTCCCTTCTTTAGACTGACTTCATTACCAGGAAGACTCTTCAGGAACACAAAACCCAGGATCTCAGAGGTGCCAGCAGACCTAGGTTTACTGCACATCTAGAAAGTCCTGGTAGGGTTTCTATTTACCAACAGTTTTAGGGAAGGTTCTCTTTTCTGTCTCATTGGCCTAGCTTTTCTCACATGTCCATCGCTGACCTAATCACCCAATCCTAGAGATTCAATACTTGGGTCAGCTAGGGTTGGACCACATGTGCCCCCTACCCCACTGGAACTAGAGATGGGCTCACAGTCCCCTCTCCAAACCAAATGGACAGGGAAAAGGAAAGGAATGTTCTCCATTAGGAAGTGGAATATCATAATGATAAGAGGAGTGCATGTGTACTGGACAGGTGAGTGAACACATAAACAAATAATGCAGATGTTCGTAACCTCACAAGATGCTGAACAAGTAATTTGGTGAATTTAGAGGGTGAACTTCCATTTTAAGAGATTTCTTTTTGTGACAACCTCTTGGGCACATACTAGTTTATAAATATCTCTCTATGGGAAAACCATGTCCGTACTTGAGATCCGTGGTGTTTGCTGGAAGGTAGAGAATCTCCATATCTGTCTCTTCCTCGGATTGGGGTCTAATACCAGACTCAGTCATGTTCTCCATTCATGAGAGGAAGCTGTTTTGCTCACCTGGTATCTTTTAAAACAGCATGAAAATTGTCATAAAATTGCTAGTCGAATCATACCTGGAAGGTGAAACAAACTTTAGTCGTTCTTTCTCATTTTCTGATGGAGGCAGATTGATACAGGTTTGGGCTCATAATTCAAGGAAGATATGTCCTTGACAATGACTCAAGAGGGGTGTCTAATTTAGAGCCCTTATTCTCTCATAAGTTATTTTTTTTCATGTTCTTCTCTGAATTATTTCATCCTTTAGAAGATTTTTTTTTAAATTTAATTTTATGTTCTTTTCATTTTATCTTGATTAAGCTTTGAAAGGCCTTTCTGAGAAACTTATTCTGGCTGATAATTAATTTTAAAGTATTCTTTCCCAGTTCGTAATAGCTTTTGTTATTGTATAATTAAAAACAAAATTAAAATATTTCTGCCCCCTCACTGTTGTGAAGCCTATAATCCAGCTCCCGGCAACGATGGGGATGTCACCGTCGGAGGCAGAGCGTGGCGCCTTCGCTATCTATGCAACTAAATTAAAACTCCAGCAAGAAGAAACAAAGCAAATATTCCATCATTTCATGGGATTGATGAGATTTTATGATAAATTATTTCCTCCCATCATTCAGTACTCTTATCTCGCCTTTTCAGGGTTCTAGGATAAATGGGGGTGAGGATTAAGTCACTGCTAACCGGGCATAGTCCTTACAACCTCATGGGGCTTGCAAATCCCCACTGAAGTAAAACTGTCCCCAACCTTAGGCAAAGGAGAGGACCTAACAGGGAACCATGAAGGACAGTTCCTGCCTATTTCTCAACTTCCGGAAGCATTGTGGAGAGAGAGAATCCTAAAGACAGGTCACCCAAGATTCTCAAAGCCAGGTTATTGACACCATGAAGGGACTTTGCAGACGTGAAATCTTGAGTCAGCTGACCTCAAGCTAAGGAGATCAGATGAGTCAGACCAATCAGGTGAGCCCTTCAAAATTAGGGAGTTTTCACTGGTTGGAGGCAGAATGGGAACCCGGAGGTATTTATGGATCCTCAAAGACTCAGGGCATCGGTGACAGTCCTGTCCTAGAGGTGGAGGGAGCGATCTTCCAGCACCACAGAAATCACTGGGAAGGTGAGAGCAGCCCCAATCCCCGACAGCCAGCAAGGAGAGGAGACCTCAGTCTTTAAACCACACGGACATGAAGGGATAGGGAAGCAGATCTTCTCTCAGATCCTCTCTAGAAAAGACTGCAGCCTGGCCAACACTTAGACGTCAGCCTGGTGAGACCTTGGGTAAGGAAGCCAGAAAGCCCAGCCACACTCGCTGTACCTCCAGACCTGCAAACTGTGAGATCATAAGTGGGAGTTGCTTTTAGTGGCTAATTTTGTGGTAATTTGTTACACCGAAGAAAACTAATCCAAGCACTTAAAAGCAGATACATAAGGTCATGTAGAAGTAGGGGACAGGGTGACTTGGACACAGATCTCTTAGATGTCAAGGTCAGCCCCTCCAAATGGTGGAAACATTACTGAGCTTCTGAAGATGCATGGAAGCAGATTCTCAGAATTAGCTCAGAAACCATTTTTAGGTGTTCTTTATATCCCCCAATGAAGAAATAGAAGAAAAATCAAACCCAATAGGATAGTTATATGCTGTATGATTATGTTTTGGTCAGCGATGAACTGCATGCAGGGCAATGGTCCCTTAGGGTCATATTGTCTAGTGACATCGTGGTTGTCTCAGTTGGCATAAGTGCACTCTATGATGTTCACATAATGACAAAACCACCTGTGGAGTCGTTTCTCAGAGGGTATCCCTCCTGCTGCGTGGTGCATGCTGGCCAAGCAATCTCTCCCTCTCATCACTGACCTTTACGTACTCGAGAACAATAAATCAGGGACGGAGAGAAAAGGATCACATGTTTTCCATGATATGTGGAGTTAGAGGGAAGAAATGGATAAAAAGCGTAGCCATGAAAGCAGAAGGGAGGCCCTTGGGGTAGAGGAAGGAGGTCCAGGAATGGAGGACAGAAAGGAGGAGGGTGGTATGGAGTGGGAAATTGATCTAATTATTCATGAATATACCACTATGAAACCCACCACTTTGTATAATCACTATGCAGCAATACAGTATATTCCAGTGACACTATTCCCGTAAGACCAAGAGAAGGAGAAAATGTGAGCTTCCCAGAGCAAGGTCCTTGATGGGCGGGATGTGTCCATGAGCTCCTCTCCTATCCCCACAGGACGGATGTGTCTGGGACAGTCTTTTGGGGTGGGGTTGCAATTGGTGTCTAGCGGTGGAGCCAGGATGCTGCTCAGCACTCTGGACAGCTCAGGCTGCCCCCCCAGTTCCCACCGGAAACCACAGATGACCTGGCTGAACAGGTCTGCCTTGCTGCTGTTGAGAGATCCTGAATGACAGGCTCTGCCTTGGTTAGTATTTTAGGACAAATGGGAAGATCTTTTCTTTCCTCCACCCCACCATGGTCCTGGGTCTTCACTGACAGCATGCTCTTGATGGTTTTGCAGAATATTTTATCATCTGCCTCAATTTTAGTCTTCTAAGTCCATACACCTGCTTAGTTCCTGTCCTTTGACCCACTCGCTCCCATGACAGACACAGGAAGCACTACCGCATGCCAGTATCAGACGAAAGGTCAGTCAGCAGGCAAAATCGTTAGGGAGTTTTCAAAAACTAAAAGTGTCAGCTTCACCTTTATGCAGCTTTTGTGGAAATTCTGAAACACAAACTCTCTTGTCCCCTCTCATGGATGGAGAAAGTCGAAGCAGAGGATCCAGGCGCCATGCCTTGGATGGCGAAGCTTGTGAGTGGCAGAGGTGCATCCTGACTTCAAAGCCTGCCATCCTAATAACAGCGCTTGGTGCTTCCTCTGAGCCCACTGAGATTAAACTTGCTTCTGCTTTTAGTTTTTGAAAACTCCCTAACGATTTTGCCTGCTGACTGACCTTTGGTCTGATACTCAACATCACCTATCTGCTTGTATTGCTGTATTTCCGTCATTTCCAACCTGTTGCCACTCATTCCTTATCACAGCGTATCTTTGAAGTATGTGATTACTTTGCCTCTTCCTTATCGGATATAGTGAAGGCAGGAATTAGCAAAGTGAGATGGAAGTCTAGAGCCATCTGTTACTCTTCATGGAGCAACCGGGGCCACATTTGCTAAAGCACAACATTGGGTCATATCTCACGGTTTTGCATCAAACTTCTCAATGGCTCCCCATTTCTTAGGATAAATCCCACCTTCCTGGACATGATCCACAGGGTGCCGCACAATCTGGCTCATGCCTACCTCTATGGTTCCGACAGCCAGGCTGAAGGGACAAAGAGACTTTTAAGTATATGGTCATTCAACCACAGTCATTTATCAAACATATAGGGGGTCAACATCACTGTCCCACTGGAGGGATCCTAATGAGCATGGCTGAGCAGCTACATGAATCGTGGTGGCAACTTAGGATGCAGTATGAGCCCGACCACTTCTGTCAAATCAGACAGTCATGAAACTATAACTTTTCATGGAGATAAGCACTGGGGAGGAAATAAACAAGTTCTGTGAGAGCCCATAATAAGGAATAATCTGGGTGTGTCTGGGAGAATGCCCAGGGAAGTCTTCCCTGAGAAACTGCTGCTCAAGCCAAGACCAAAGAAAGAGAGAAGCGAGAATAAACCAGATTAGGGAGTGGATTCTGTTTATAGGTCTAAACAAAGTACGTGCACCATCCCGTGGAAAAGTAAGCGTGGAGCCTTCCAGGGCCATGGGAGATGGCAGAGCTGGAGCTCAGGAGGACAAGAGTGATGCTGGGTTGCTGTGGAGAGGCTGCCCTGCCCTGGTATTCTGGAGCTCAGCCAGGCCCCTTCCCAGGTTCCTTTGAGTAAGATGCTGCCAGTGGTTATTCCCCACTGAGGCTGTCAAGGAAGTGAGGTGAGCTAAGTGAGCACTGTCCTTTCTTTCCCCCTCTGCTGGATGGGACAAAGACAAAGGTGAGGCCTGAGAGAGGCAGGAGCCAGGGCACCCCAGGGAACCACTAGCCAACCTAGACTGCGAGGGAGAATTCATTGATCATTTTGTTATCACATGACTGCTGTATGAATGTAGTCACCGAATTACTCAGGAACAGTTGAGAAGTGGAGTTGTGAATCTTCCTCCCAGTGCAGAGATCTGTAGATGGCTCTTATTTTGTTCCCATCTGATTTGTTTATTTACTTACTTATTTATTTATTTTAAAGTGACTTCCCTGACGAATTATTTATTTACTTATATTTATGTGGTTCTGAGGATGGAACCCAGGGCCTCACATGCACTAGGCAATCTCTCTACCACGGAGCCCCAGCCCCAGCCCTGATTTATTTATTTATCAAACATATAGGTCAACATCAGCCATTTTCCTAGGTCCTGAGCATATGCACATGAATAAGCCACACTTTCTATCCTCGATTCCAGATGGGAAAGGGAATTGACGGATATCCACATGCTGAACAAGGCACTATTCATGCTGGAATGGAAGTGTGAAGGAAGGTGATGTTTCAAGCCTGTGTAGAGAAAATGTTCTTGTGTGGGAGACCCGTGCTCCGCACTGTCTTTGTCTATAGGCTCCAAGTGCCAAAAGATGATGCTGATGGTTCTGTGCTGACCAGGAGTGTTCTGCTTTCCAGAGCGCTCCGAGATATGCCATCTCCCTACCTCCTCTAGCAGACCCAGGCCAGGTGGCCAGGCAGTGCCGGCTCTCACTGACGACTACAGGGAAGCCCAGCACATTGATGGACTTCCCCGAGAACCCATGGTTGATGAATCTTGGGGGTCTTAGGGAGATTGGGGGTCCTGAGGCGGGGCCGGGCTGACAGGGGCGGGGAAGGGGGAATTCCAGGCACGCAGAGGAGTGGCTGCCTTTCACCTGACCCCATTGTATTTCAACACTAGTAACTGGCATGGCCCTCCCAGGCCAGATGCCACAGACGGTTGGCCCAGCCTCCTGCTGTGCCGTACCGACTGGCCCATGCTCCCTCGCTCTGCACAGTGTATTAATTTTCTTTTTAAAAATACATTTTTAGCATTAAAACTATATACACACACAGTAAAAAAGGAGTAAAGAATATAAAAGGGAAGTCAATTTTCCTTAATTTCCCCTTCAAAACTAGTCACTTAATGCCACAGGCCATGACAGTTCCTGCATCATTTAGGGACACTGCATGAAACCTACACACTCAGACACAAGCTGGGGCCCACTGTTCTCATGCCTTGTTGTGTGGTTTTCTGCTTAATGTGTCTGGGAGAGCTTCCGGGTCCTGGCATGCAGGTTACTCATTCTTTTCATAGCTGTGGAGTAGAACTCTGTAGGATTCATTCATTTATGTAACCACCTATATAATGTAGACATATAATATTTTCCATAAAAATGCACAAATAATCTGTATATCCATCTATAAATACCCATGGATTATCTATTTACCCATCAATCAACCAATTAAATCAGGGGCCAGGTTCAGCCTGCCACCTGTTTCTGTCACGGCAACACTCCTGGGACACAGAGACACTCATCTGTCTATGTCACAGCAGAGTGAGGAGTTGTGACGGAGACCATGAGAGCACAAAGCCTGGGACATTGACTATCTGACCTTATAGTCAAGTTTGCCAAGACCTGCGTCTCATGGGGTTTGTGCGTTTATCTGTGTGAATTAGATAAATCAACCTCACACGGGTGGTTTTTGTTTAACTACTTTCTCACTGGGGAATATTTAGGTGGTTTGCAGAGATTTATCATCAGTACTGCTATGAACATCCTTTCACATAAGATTTTGGGTAAACCAAGGTTGTGCCTACCTGATAAAGGCACAGTAGACTTGCTGGAACTACCATTTTATGCATTTTACATTTTCGTAGATATTTCCAAGCTTGTCTCTGGAAAGTGTGCAACAGTCTTTGCTCCACCACAGGGGGCTTGGAAAGATCTGTTTCTGTTCACTCTCACCCGTGCCTTATAGTGATCTTTGCTGTTTTTTAAAATTATGAGTGTAGTTGAGCAACTTCATGTGTGTTCCAAAGTGGTATTGTCTCCCTGGCAAACATGTTAAGCTTTTCTCTCTTATTAGGATGATGTCTTTTTAATACTTATCTTTTTTATAAGAAATAACAATATTGGTGAGTTTTTTAATCCCATGTGTTTCTTATCTAATTTATTATTAACTATTGAAATATGTGTATTTCCTGCTTTCAGAATGAAGTCTTATTCCTTTGTACTTTCTGGTTGTTTTCATTTACATTTACATTGTTTATCTCTATACAAGTTTGCGCTATCCAACTATCCACTTTTCCTAAAATATCATTGAATTTAATCAAATGTCTTTTTATCCTTTGAACATCATCGGTTTTTCGGCCATTGACCACCTAGTAGGCTAAATTATGCCAACAGGTTAGAAACCTCATCTGGACATGGTGAAGCATTCTTTTAATGTGCTAGTCACCTTTAATTAGCTTGATGTTAACATTTAATTTAAGACTTTTTGAATGAATATTTACATGTTGCATTGATTGGTGGTTTTCTTGTGCTTTGTCCAGGTTTTATCAATGGTGTGGGGGCTTCAGCAATGATTTTAGGGTGGTGCGTGTTTCTTCTGTATGTTCTGAGACATTTTAAGTTTGGAATTTCCTGCTCATTGAATTCATTTGGGAAACTCTCAGGCCTAGTGTTATTGGGGTGGGTGATGGGGGTTCCCTAGCCATAGAGCTTCCAATTCGTGTTGTGAAAGCAATTTATTGAGGAAGTGCTCCTGGAAGAAGGGACCCGGGGCAACAGAACAGAGCAGAGAGTCTAAGTAAGGACAACGTCTCAGCTGAAGTGGAGCATTGGGCTGATCTCACCAAGCCTGAGTATCTTCTGAGGTGGGGCGGGTGGCCCTGGATGTTGGGGTGTAGGTGTGGCCAGCAGCCCCCCTGACCAGCTCCATCTCTTCGGGGATGGCAGAATGGAAAGGTAGGGGGCTCCCACCAGGTAAGGTAATTCTCTGAGAGGGAGAATCTGTAATCTGTTGGCCTGCACCCCCAGCTCTGGGGACAGGGGTCTTGGCTGGTGGCCTTGGTGGAGGGAGCACCAATGGTTTCACGGTAGGAGACTGGCATTAGGATGACTTGATTTACTTCTTGAAGACAGTTTTCCTATCACAAAATTTGGCATATAGACAATTAACTTACCCTCAACAAACATACTTTATACCAGCATTTAACCTTAAGTTATTTTATAATTTTAGAAACAGCTGTAAAATATAGGAATATATGCTGTAAAATAAAGGATAAGTATTTAGGATAAAATGCTAAAATATCTCTTCACCTCCTGGTCCTCTTCCTTCCTCAAATCACACTGCCCTTCCTAGAAGTGTCCTCTGTTAGCAGGTGTGTTTGTTAGTTGCTGTGTGTGTGTGTGTGTGTGTGTGAATGTAGGTATATGTACAGAATGTACTCATGAGTGTGTGCACGTGTGTGTAAATGTAGGTATACATAGAGTATGTACTCACATGTGTGTGTATACATTTGTGCATTTTTTATTTTGCTTGACATTTGCACAGTCACTTATTTTCATGAGGACCGGGACGTCAATTTACAGAGGTGGCCACACAAGTCAGCACAGGTTCATGTTGTCTGACGTAGACTTTGGCTGCAGCTCGTGGTCTCCATGTGTGAAATAAGGGTTTGCATGTTTGAAATAGAATGTGAATTGATTTCTGGGTTCTGTGAAGCCTAAGACACTTGGCATGGAGGGTAAGAGGAGATGAAGTTGATGAAGTTGAAAAGTAAATCTCTTCAGTGTCAGTGGCTGGGATAGTCTCAATTTTATAAAAGTCATTACTTACAAACAATTTAATAACCTCTTCTATATCATCCTCATTTTACTATATAAACCCAGGAAGCATTTTCTCAGCACATTCTTGTGCCCCCTGAACAACGTCTCTGAACTCCAGTTTCCTGGGAATGGAGACCTGCCCTTTGGGGGTTGGCTGTCATGGTGTTTATAAAGCACGGGGTACACTTCCTGGCACAGAGTAAGCTCTAATGACTGTTGATTTGTTCCACTGCCGTCTTCCCGTCCCCTTAACTGCCTGATGATGGCTCTACACTTTAGCGTGCTCTCCACTAGGACAAGAAGGGAGTCCGCCAGGTCCACATGGAAATACCAAACCACCCTGTTCAGAATTAAGGCACAAGGGTGACCCTTGGCCCAGCATTGTGCAGGCAGACCATTCAAGTCTTGTTGGATGACTTCTTCTTGTAAATGAATAACCTAGAACAATCTGCCAAAGCCTCAAGCTGTTCCTGCCTTTTGGATACGTGAAGGATGAGGGTTGACAGGAAAATCACATACCAGGATGCCAAAGGAGAATGCTCTACCATTTCAAGGCCAGCAGGTTACTTGATAAAAATGAAAACCAAGCAGATGAAACACTTATAGCAGACGAGCAGAGCTGACAGTGGCCTCCCCTCTAAATCACCAGCCATTTTTATATAGTGGGAGTGTGGCGGAGGCCGCTGGGGACTTGGGATTGAATCTTCTTTTTGGACGATCTGTCCTCTGAGTGGGCTCTGTGAGTCAGGTGCCTGCTGCGGGAGAAGGAGCCATCTGTGGAAACAAATGCCCCTGGAACCCAACTCCAGCTTCCGCTAGTAAGCAATCCCATCTCTGATCCTCTGAGGATGAGGTCTTTGAAGTGCACGCTCTTATTCAAGCTTGTTAATTGTGTGCATCCTCCCTGGGGAGATGCAGCATGCAGGATGCCCTTGCTTTCTCTCAGGGTGGAGGAACCCTCAGGGAAGCCTGCAACAAGAGGAGACCTGCCTGGGTTTGGGGCAAGGGAAATACGCTCCCTTCTCCTGGTTGCTAGGAAGAGAGGCTACAGAGCTGCCTTAGGTCTCTCTTGGAAGTTGTGTCATTTGGAGAGACCCCAAAATGCACCCGAGGAGCGTGCCATTCACTTCTCACAAAGGCTTTGCAAAGAGCTGAGTGACCTCAACTTGAATTACAATCGCGCCTCCCTTCCGTGTCTGGCTTCTAAACCTCCGAGGAGCAGATCTTTTGATGTGTGCGCATTTTCCCAGCTTGGAGATTTTGCTGGCAAACTGCACAGTTGGCAGTGGGCACGGCGCCGGCCTCTGCAGAGCTGGCAGGGAATAGGGTAATGTACTCAGCACCCACAGAGTCCAAAGTCACTTGAAAGAGACAGTGACGGTCTCTAGATGAAGTTGGCGAGAAGATTAAAGGGGCCTGGGGCCTCGGTCTTGGCCACATTGTTTGATTTCAGTTGATGGCCCCAACAAACGTTCAACTCATTTTCAGTCGTGCAGATGAAAATGTCCTTCCAAGCCATGGGGAGGAGGTGAGAAGACACATGGAGGGTCCCCGAGGACTGGGACAGTGGGAGAGGGATGCACGTTGACGGGCCCTCAGCGTCGTGTTTTCCTACCTTTTTCTTATCACAGTAATTCCCACCCTGGGAGCCAAGAGCACCTCAGCTGTCTCTGGAGTCCGTGGTGGTTGGGAGCACACGGGAACCCACTTGTCACTGTCCTGCACAGTGCAGGGAGGCCAGTTAAGCAATGTGACGAGGAAGTGTTCTTAAGTAAGAGAACAATGCCCGGACTAGGTTTCGATGTTTTCCATATCGAGTGGTTACAGAGTTTGCATCTCAGGGTGGATAAATGTGACCAAAATGACTTACTTACAAGGTGGCATTGACGGGATTCCATCCAGGATCAGCCAGATTTCAGAACCCTGCTTTTCAACCCCTGTTCTCTATGACCGAGGATTAGAATTACAGTCACCGTGTTCCTTTGGGACATTTCTTGTGTCATTTGTTTCAGACAAAATAATTTTATCTGGATGATGGTTGGCTACTCTAGTGAGCACTTGGGTTACTCTAAGACTAAAACCACTTCATCTCCTTGACTGAGCTCGATTTGTTCATGTTATCTGCCTCTCTTTGGTAGCTCAGAGGTGGCACTCGAACCGAGAGATGCTGAGAAAGAATGGTAGAGGTCAAGCCTGTGAGGAGCTGTGGAGGTGCTGTCCCCACACTCCGTTCACCAAGGCCACTGGCTTAAGGCTCAGGGTGAGCAAAGTCACAAAGGGCTAGGGACACCGGGGAGTTTTCAAGGGCCTAGAGGTTGACATGTATTGAAAGAAGAGCATCAACAGATAGGAGTGGGTGTTAAAGGGGGAGATGACTACCTGCAGGCAGAATCGCTTCTACTTTGAGGACTCAGAGCTCGGCGGTTTGCCTCATGCAGTCCGGTGGGTTCTCTGGTGTGTGAGCTGTGGACACATACACAACCCTGGCTGACTCTTGGACCTTGGTAGGACTTTCACAGGGAGGGGAGTAATCAGAGCTATTTATATTTGCATATTATTTCACTGTAGCTATCTTGGGCTACATAATCTTCCATAATAACCTCCCTTGGGGTTGTTCTAGAAGCATTATTGTTTTTGTTTGTGTTTATTTTGAACTCTGCTGGGGATCCCGGCTCCAGGTTATTGCTTGAAAGACGCCCAGGTACATTGAACTTGGCAAGGCCACACTTGCCGTCTTGGGAGCAACATGTGCTCACTCTGTGTCAGCAAACTGCAGTTGAAGAAGACTGCACTTCCCAAACTCCCAGAACACCCGGGTCTCCCTTCACGTCCTCCCAAGGAAGGTAGAGCAACTCCTACATTTCTGGATGGACAGGCAGCAGAGAGGGCCATCGGGCTTAGAAATATTAGTGTAATTTATGCAACAAAAACTTTTTATGCTCTGAGATAGAATCATAAATCTCTTTTAGTTATTCATATGCAAATGTTGAAAGCTCACATGCTCTTATAATGGATGAGCGTCCATAATGACTCCTGCCCTATTCACGTTTAATGGAGAAGAGATAAACACACACAATCAGGTGTCTTTGGAGCTGACTGCCGTACAGAGGTGAAAGGTGTTGGTAGAAGAGGTATGTTCTTTAGAGAATATGTGCCAACTTAGACTACTCTGAAGGCTCGAAAATGAAATGATTATTTACAATAAACAGTTCTGAATTATTTTGGGGCCTTCTACCTTTCAGTGATTTCACTACTTGCCTTCATTAGGGAGTAGGCTGGCAAAGTGGCAGACAATAATAGCGGCTATTCTGTCTTTTTTTTTTTTTAGCATGTTTATACATCTCAAATTATTCTCAGAGACATTTATTAATTATTTCATTCAATAGCCTTGGTAATAAAATTAACTTTTATGTGATTGCCAACACTAAATGACTTGCTGTATAGCAAGTAAGTGAAAGAAATAGAACCGAAGACTGGTCATTGCTTTCTCTGGACTAGTTAGCTCTCTTGCGTGGTGGGTGGGTGATGGGAAGCTCAAGACTCAGCCTCTTTTTTCATCTTTGCCTTTTCTCCTGGTGCTGATTCCATTTTTAAGTAAGCTCTCACTGTGGCCGGGTGATACCAGCAGCACCAGGCCCGCATCCCAACTTCTCAGAACACCCGGAGGACAAAAAGCTGCTCCCTGTTTGTCTTTCCAGCCAAAGGCCCAGGCTCAGCCTGGATTGAGTCACATGGTCATCTCTGAGCCAGTCACAGTAACTGAGAGGCACTGATTGGGCCAGCACACATGTAATGTTGGAAGGGGACAAATGTCATCTTACCCTGTGGACTTGGTGGCCTAGAAGCTGGAAAGACATGTTTCCCTGAGAAACATTAGGGAGCTTTCATTGAAAGAGGAGTGACCAAGTGCTGACCAGGCAACCACCACGGTCACTACACTGGTTTGTGGGCAGGAGACAGGGAGTGTGAATGGACCTTCTTCAAGTAACTGTGGAGGGGGCTGAGCTAAGAACTCATTTCATATTTCCCCAAATTTTCTTCCAGCTGTCCCCTGTATTATTTTTCTTATAGTCCCTATAGTTTTAAATGATTTTCAAGCAAATTTCATTTCTTAAATAGTAACTGATTTTTTCCTGTTTGTATTAATTGCTTCCTGACTAGTGTAATTGGGCCGACACAGAGTGATTACAAAGTAACCCAAGCCTGACACTTAATAATTCATCATCGTCTAAACTTCTATTTCTAGGCCAAAAATCTGAAAAGATTTTTGAGATACTGAAAGTAGTTTGCAAAACCTGGTGATTTCTTAGGAGTTTGAAAGCCCAAGTGTGGAGCGTGTGGAGCGTGTGAGCCTCGGAGTCGTCCCCCTGTGGCTGCGGACTTCACCCCTCCCCCAGCCTCGGGTACCTCCATGGTCACATGTTCCAACCAAAGAGCCGGTGGACCAAGGAGGCTGTGAATGAAGGGACAGATCTCACTTGAAGACCTGATTTGACTGTAATTATACGAGTCTCCTCTTTCCTTGTTATAAACAATCTAGTAAACTGTTGAAATAGATCATGAAGGTTGATCTCTCAGGGAGAATATTTCGGATGCCTGGGGCTCAGGATTATGGAATGATGAAGGCAAAAAAGAAAGCTGTCAGTGGAGCTCTCCCTGGATGACTTTCATCTTCACCAGATGTCAGAAAATTCTGTCAGCTTGACTTTGAAAATGGATTCCAGCATCCAACATGTCCTCTCCAATGGAAGCTCCAACAACCTTAATTGTTACCAAAATTATTGCAGTAATTTCTCTGTCACCTCACTGCTCCTCTCCTCGCCCCTGTCTACGGTCTGTTTTCAACCTCACAAGAGAATGATTTGTGTACCGTGCACCTAGAGACCCACCGCTTTTCACTGCCTCAGCCCACACCTTCGTTATCTCTCACTCAGACTAGCAGAATGGTCTTCTAAGTGGGCTCCCTTATTGTGCTTTTGTTTTCTACCATCTAACCTCAGGAGTAGCCCAAGTGATCCTCATCTGTCTATATTCTATCATATGCCATTTTTCTGTTGAACCAATCTCAACTTTCCACTACTGTAACAAAATACTTGAGATAATAAATTTTTAAAGAGAAAAGGTTTACTTCTGCTCATAGTTTAAGAGGTTTGCAGGCCATGACCAGCTAGCCTTGTTGCTTCTGGGCCGTCATGAGATAGCGAGCACATCATGATGAGAGCAAGTGGCAGAGCAAAATGACTCACTCCCAGCCAGGGAACAAGAATGTGAAGAAGAAAATGGAGTCCTCATTTTCCCCCTCAAAGGCTTGCTTCCAGTGACCTAAGAACCTCCCAGTAAGGCCTACCTCTTAGAGGTTCTGCCACATCCCAATACCATGCCCCTGGGGACCAAGCCTTTAGCACTGGGGTTATTTGAGATTCAAACTCTGACACTACTCACCTCACCCTGGGTAAAAGTCAGAGTCCTTGTAGTGGCCAAGTCTGCCTGATCTGCCTTCACTGCCTGTGCCGGTCACCTCTGATGTCACCTCTGTTACAACCCCTCTTAACTCTGCTCAGCTGCCCAGTTCTTCCAATGCAGCTCCATGTGCCATGTGCCGGGTGTGCCCCTGCCTCGGGGAATTGGCACTGTTCCTCTGCCTGGAAAGCATCTGCACTCAAGAGATCGCTAGCCTGCCCCTCCCCTCCACTCAGATCTTGGTCCAGTTGTTGACTTTGAACAAACGGGGGCTTCCCTGGCCACCATGTTAGTTTCCCACAGTGCCTGTAACCCATCACCCCAAACTTAGTGATGTAAAACAAGTGTTCTGGAAGAGGTCAGAATCCAGAATGTTCTCCATCAGTTAGAATCAAGGGGTCAGCAGGCCTGCATCCCATTTGGAGTCCCCTGGGAAGACTCAGATTCCTCCCTTTTACATGTGTGTAGAGATGGCCCACATTCCTTGGTTTGTGGCCCTGTTCCAGCCGCCAACCACATCTCTCCAACATTGGCTTCTTGCTCCACGTCTCCTCTGCCTCCTTCTTATAAAGATCCTTGTGATGCTCCTGGACCCACCTAAATAATGCCAGGATGATCTTCTCACCATCTTCACCTTCATCACATCTGCTAGGTCCCCTTTGCCATGTAAAACTTACTCACAGATTTCTGGAATTAGGACATGGACATTTGGGGGGGGGGACTGGCCACCTAAACCCCCCTCTGTAAGTCAGCATTCCCCTGCCAACACAGTCACTCCTTTCATCTGACATGTTTCATTGTTTACTTATTTGTTTGTTTACTCCACCAATAGCTTAGAAGGAAGGGACTTCTTCTGCTGTGGTCCCAGAGCCTCACACAGAACAAGCATCCAATATATATTTTTAAATAAGTTACTCATAAATATGTCATCCCCCCAAAAAAAATAAACAGTACAAAGGAAAATTTCACATGGATTCTATTTTGGGCTCTTGTAAGTGCTGACAGAGACCAATATTTCAAATGCCATTACTCACCAAATAGTCTGCTTTTCTGCTCAATACAGACAAGAGCAAGGAAGAGAACCGGGTGGCACATACCTGTGAGAGTCACTCTCCAGTCCTGCTGTGCACAGTCGGACTTGGAGGCTCAATATATACCATCCGGTGCCTGTCTCATCACACTCTCCATCTGTGATTATGATTCCTGTACTGAGAAGCGAAAATAAATTTTAAAAGAGCAATTTATTATTAGCCTTTGAAACAATACCAGGGCTTTGCACTTCATCACTTAAATTGAAACTTGTCTTACATTATTTTATTTTAGTTTTTTAAAGTGACAGATAACACTGTATGTATTTCAGATGTACAGAATATGTTGATTGCATTATTTTTGAATTGCTATATTCAATCTAGGGAGAGCAACCTATATTACTGTTTCTGAATGTGGCCATTTACAGGTGTGTAAGGATTTATAATCCTAGCAGCTGCAAATGAAAAAGAAAATGAGAAATCTTCCTGAATTTTTCTAATACAAATTATATAAAATAATTTCAATACTATTACTTTCAGCATATTGGATGTTGAGTGTATGGGAGATCTCACCTTACGGTTTTACTTCTCCCCTCGGGTTTCTCCCAGCTGAAGTTAAGTTTCCATCTCGCAAGAAGAACATCACGTAAACCCCTCCTCTCTTGAGGGTGCCAAGCCAAAGGGCGCCAAAGTCAAAAGTTTTCTCGACCAATCCCCATGGGACACAGTGTCAGCTCTCCCGTTCCTGAGTCACCCTGCCAATCAGCACCTGCCACCTCGCCTAAGCAACCCTTCTTAAGCTGAAGCTTGCAGGCCCAGGCAGCTGCTCTCTTCCCCTTTGGGCAGCCCCCCAATAAAATCTCTTGGTTGAATTTCCATCTCGGGTGAGTCACTTGCCTTTCATTGGATGAGAAATAATTTAACTTTCGGATAAGGAGCACATACACAAAATACAACATTTAAAAGCTCAAAAGAGTCTATTATAGCTCCTCACCCAGTGAGTTTAATAGAAGTTTCCGCCATGATGGGAATATTCATGCTGCACAATATGGTAACTGCTAGTCACCAGAGGCAACTGAAAGTTGGAAATGGGGCTCGTACAGTTACAGAACCAGACTTGTAACTTAAAACCCCTTTGTGGTCACGGTATTGGACAAAGCCCTCCAGCCAAGGGGCTTCTCGTTGGGCAAGTCCCTTCTGTTCCCAGTGGTATGGATTCAGCCATGGGGACTCCACACATCTAACGTATGTACATGTTTCTCTACTTTTTTTTGTGTGTGTGTGTGATGTGACCTCAGTGTGTGGAAACTTAGTGATCCAAGTCAATCGGGGCAGACCCTGCCCATCCCAGGGACGTCTTCAATTCAGCCTTCTTTGGGAAAGATCATTGACATGGAGTGAAGGGCACGAAGTCGTGGGGGACAGTCAACTGTCTCACTGTCACAGGCCAGGGAATGCCAGCCCTTCCTGGTCAGCCTTTTCCGTGAAGCCCTCCTGGGTCTACCTTTAAAGCGTTTAAAACAAATTCAGACAGAAAGAGATGGTCTGGGGCTGCTTCATCCCAAGTGACAGCGGAACGCAATTATGGTTGTGAATGTGGTTCTGCTGAGTGTTCACCACCGCTGTCCCCCAGGGTGAGGGAGGTTGGATGTCATCACATTCTGTCACGAGACTCTGGGTGCAGTCTGACAAGAATCCAAAGATGGACTCACACTCCTTCTTCTTCTCCTCACAGCCATCTAGTAGCAGAGTTCCTTGAAATGGGTAGTAAACTTCATTACATGTCAAGTCTCACAGACAGTCACCAGAGACAGGGGTACAGCAGCACAGGAATGGAGAGACAGTGTCCTTCATGGTCCTGATGAGGGGAGATGACCACCATTTCTAAAAATCTCAAAGGATCACTCCTGATACCCTTTTCTTCCTAATCTCTGTCTCCAGTAGACTTCAGTCTTGTCCACTGAATATTTGGCTAAATATCAAAGCCTGTCTGGTAAATACTGATTTTACAAACCCCCTAATGGTTTCTCCAAGATGACCTACAAACACCATGCAAGGAGTGATGGTCACTGGAAGTAGCATGGGCTGGAAATAATGATTGCATGCACCTCCCAAATCTTCTTCCACCAGGCTCCTGTGCACAGGACTCCTGCAAATGAAATCAGGGTCTACTTGTGGCTCTGCAAACTGGTTTTTTTTTAATGTTTATTTTTCCGTCGTAGTTGGACACAATACCTTTATTTCACTTATTTATTTTTATGTGGTGCTGAGGATTGAACCCAGAGTCTCGCACATGCAAGGCGAGTGCTCTGCTGCAGAGCCACGATCCCAACCCTGAAAACTGTTTTTTAAACTCATAAATGTCATAAATATATTGATATATCAAAATTATTATTACAGAAACAAATGTTTACCAAATATTTATTTCTTTTTTTTGGGGGGGTGGGGGGTACCAGGGATTGAACTTGGGGCACTCAAGCACTGAGCCACATCCCCAGGCCTATTTTGTATTTTATTTAGAGACAAGGTCTTACTGAGTTACTTAGCACCTTGCTATTGCTGAGGCTGGCTTTGAATTTGTAATCCTCCTGCCTCAGCCTTCCAAGCCACTGGAATTATAGGTATGTGCCTCTGTACCCAGCACAGATATTTATTTCTTCATTCATTTAATAAGAATATTTTGAGACCCTGTGAGGAATTTCTGCAGCTCTCTCAGCTGGTTACTTCTGAAGACTTGAAATAACTTGCTCAAGGTAAAAAAAAAATTAGTAAGTGGTAGGATGAGGGCTTGACCCTGGCTTATCTGGTACTACTGCCTGTGACCTTCAACATTGTTCTGTACTATCAACATGATTATTTTTAATGATTGGTTTGAAATCTCTATGTCTTAAAATTTCCTTATTGTGGCTTAGACAATCTTTTGTCACCACTGACTGCGTAACTCTGGAGGTGGAGATGCCTTGAACTCTAATTCTTATGCTTCATCTTGGAGTCGCCTAGTTTTAAGCTGTACTCTTCTGTTCCTCTAGAATTTGATGGAAATGCACTTATGATGTGAACGGTGGCCTGCAGCTGTGACAGCCTTTCCCCAGCCTTCGGTATCTACTTTTACATCTACAGAAATAAAATAAATAAATAATAATAATATTCTTAATTCAATAACTTGTAATTCTCCATGGAACCCCCTCTGAGCATTCAAAGGCAGCTTCCAAAATAAAGAATTGCCAACTCATCATGAAGAGAGGAGCACATTTTCTTTGTCTTCAGATAAAGCTGTTAATTGTCCATTTTTCACTCTGTGGTAATCCCCAATTGTTTCATTAGCCGACAGGAGAAAATGCCAGTTCGTTTTCTGTTAAAATATGGGTCCAGGATGAAATTACATCTTTTTATTCAGGGACCATGTTAGCCTATTGTTTTATGAATAATGTCTTAGATTAAAACAAAAGCTCTGACCTCATTATCCCCTCTCCCCCAACCTTGGCAAATAAATGAAGAGAAAAAAAATACCCCAGGGTCATCTTTCTATTAAACACCCAAGGATTTCATATTTTGGTTAGTTGGTAAGGAAGATTTTGAAGATACAATTACGTCTGGACTATTGAATACATGTCAAGACTTCATCCAAGTATTGCTCTAAAATAATTTCAGTTTTAACTTGATCTTTTATATAATCATATCTAAAAATGCTTTGTATGTATTTTTACCTGTGTTCTATGATTGAAGGACAAGTTTATTGCATTTCTCATGAATTGAGCCCCAAACTACAGACCTTGGGAGAGAATAAAAGGTATATACAGTACTGTAATTGAATTTCAAAGTAGGTCACAGTCTCCCATTGGCAAAACTTTAATGCAATTTTAGTTCATAGGAATGAGTAAAGAGGGACTTTATTTGTAAGTATGTATGTGCATCTTAGTTAGGAAGTAAATTGCCCTTCTCTTGATCTAAATATAAGAGATCTTTCATTTTAAGAAGTATTTCAAGGCTGGAACCCATATATCAAAGTATGTAGATTTTAATATCTTCTTCATGGTTATGTGCAAGTTAGGAGCCATCTTAAATACTGATAAAGCCTGCAGTAAAGATGCTCATTCCTTTCTAAGGAGGAGCGGTTCAATGCAGTTCCTTCTAGTATCTTAGCTATTTGGTGGCATCCCCATGACCATGCTGTTGACATCTATTTGGATACCAGCAGAATTACTGATAATGACTAAAGATAAAAGACTACTTGTAAGCAGGTTCAACAACTGGATTCAAATAGTCACAGTCTCTAATTACCTTGATTTTTGCCGTTTTGTTTTTCTCACTCTGTCAAGTTTCTTCTCTGATCATTTTCTTTTCTCCAGAGATTTGTTAGAGAAAACACAAACGAAAAAGGAACCAACAGACATAAATGTGAATCACCTCTGACTTTTTTCCCACTTAAAATTCTCTGGTGCCTTGAGCAATCACTTTGGTTCTTTCTTTATCAGTTGGCATCAGAAATGTACCCATTCTAGAAAAGCAAGCAGGCAGCCGGCAGGGAACCCTCTAATGAAGCTAGTCCTGCTCTTTTTGATGCGGGGGCCATTGCTTTTTATTTCACGGTATGTTGCATCCTGACGTAAAATTGCTTTTCTTTTGTGAGTATTGATATTTAACTGATAAACCACACTCTGGATCTCTGAAATTCAGCTGGTCTCCTTCATCAGATCTATTTTTTTTTCAAACTTAGGACTTTATAAAAGGCTACAATGTGTTGAGAAGATGAAAAGGATGGCTGAGGTAGCAACGCCTCTACCTCATTTGCTACAAGATTGCTCGTGTAAGTGTGCATAGGCTCACATGTAGACACCCAGCCCATCTTCTGTGGCTGTAACTGAAGGTCACAGACTGGGTAATTTATGAAGAATAGAGGTTTTCTGGCCTATGGTTCCGGAGGTTGGGAGTTCTAAGAACCTGTATCCGGCAAGGGATTGTCATCTGGTGAGTGCTTCTTGCTGCATCCCAACCTGGTGAGGGCCTCAGCATGAAACAGAGCAAGCTTCTGGCCCAGTTCTCTCTTCCTCTCCCTATAAAGGCACTAACACAACCTCATGTAATTCCAGGTAACTCCCCAAAGCCTCACCTCCAAATACCATTAGCATATGAATTTGGGATTTAAATTTTCAACGCATAAACTTTTGGGGGCACACACAAGCTAGGGCATGCCTGTACACACTCAAATCTATTTCAACTTCTAACAATTAATTAGAATACTTATATGTTAATGATTATTTAATATCTAGTTACATCTAGGTAGGAAAATACTGTCATTGATTCAATTCTAGATGTGTCTATATGGCGCTGGCTTATAAGTATACATATATTTTTAGAGGATTTAGATAGGTAGATATTCATAGAATCCCAAGTCAAACAGACTCAAGTCAGGGACTGGAGCTTGTCACCCATTATGTCCATAGAATCCAGAAGAGTGCCCGGCACAGAGTCAGTGGACATAAATGTTTGTTGACTAAATAAATGACTACAGCACAGCTTTATTACAAACTATGGCATGTTTTTCAATAAGGTGTCAGCAAAACTTTTACCCATAAAAGATTAGACAAATTCAGTTTCTGATGATAGCAATGAGAAGATGTTAGAAACCTTGTTACAAAACACCCTGGAAAGGGTTTACTGCCCCCAGTCAGGGCCAGGTTCTTTTCCATTTCTCCCTCTTTTTCGTGGATTGTGGCAATAAGAATTTAATGACCTTAATTTTGGGAAAAGTCTGCCTCAAGGATGGGGTCTGGCTTCACAATCACCCTCACCATTTTGAATGTCACATATTGTGGTGACTCCTGGTACTCGTCCATGCCCCAGCCTAGTATCCCTGAGGGTGACCGGGTTGACCTGGTTGCACTTGTTCATGTTGGTTGGAGAGAGAGGTGGTAGTTTTTCCTGAAATAGGAAATCATGACTCATCATCTCTCACCTTCTGGATAACATACAATAATGAAATATTTCAGATCCAACTGACAATAAAAATTGGCATAATCTTGGAAATCAATGAGCTACTTTTAGCCTCAAAGAGTGCAGATGAGTCTAGATTAATGCTTGGGAGAAATGTCATATAATTTCCAGGCAATAAGTCGATGAGTATCATACACACTGCTTCCTTTGCTTCAGAAGGTGTGGGGGAATTAGAAAAGAGGCTGCAGGGGCACTAAACAGAGCTGGTCCAAGGGAAAGTTTTCAGAAGGGAACACACGTGGTTTGCTGCATTTTTAAGAACCAGAGGAAACTTTTAGTTTGAATCCATCCCATTTATTGATTCTTGGTTTTAATTCTCAATAGGAGTCTTATTAAGGAATTTGGGGCCTAATCCTACATGATTAGGGCCTACTTTTTCTTCTATTAGATACAAGGTCTTTGGTTTAATTCCTAGGTTCTTGACCCACTCTGAGTTGAGTTTTGTGCATGGTGAGATGTTGAGAGCCACAGCCTGGTCGGGATGGCGCCTGGCATTTTGCCAGAAGGAGTGGTTGGGAGGTGACGCCAGCGAGCCGTTGGGATGATGGTGATTAAGTTAAGCTGTGTATAATTATTGGGATGGTGACTGATTGCTGTAACTGGATGATGCTGGATTGGGGCAAGCTATGTATTCAGTTGTGTATGTGGACCTCTGCTGTCCGGCAGTGGGGCGGCTCCTGCTGTCTCGGGTGCCTGCTACTTTTGAGTTCTCGTGGAGTTCCCGTTGAGTTCCCTTTGGTTCTCGCGGAGTTTCGGGGGAATTCAAGAGAGTTCCCGTTGGGTTTGGGCAATAAAGTAGTTCCTGTTTGAACCTACAAGTGGCTGGTGACCTCCCGATTTTGTGCCCAGCCAGACTGCGGCAGTGAGAGATAGGGGTTTAATTTCATTTTGTTGCATATGGATTTCCAGTTTTCCCAGCACCATTTGTTGAAGAGGCTATCTTTTATCCAATGCCTGTTTTTGGCACCTTTGTCTAATATAAGAAAATTGTAATTTTGTGGGTTTGTCTCTGTGTCCTCTATGTGTATCTTTGATCTACCATTCTGTTTTGGTGCCAATACCATGCTGTTTTTGTTACTATTGCTCTGTAGTATAGTTTAAGGTCTAGTATAATGATGCCACCTGCTTCACTCTTTCTGCTAAGGATTACTTTTGCCATTCTGGGTCTCTTATTTTTCTGGATGAAATTCATGAGTGCTTTTTCTATTTCTATGAGGAATGCCATTGGGATTTTGATTGGAATTGCATTAAATATGTCTAGTGCTTTTGGTAGTATGGTCATTTTGATAATATTAATTCTGCTATCCAAGAGCAAGGTAGATCTTTCCATCTTCAAACAATCTGTGAGGCGAATAGAGAGCCTACATCTTGGGAGCAGATTTTTACCCCTCACACATCAGATATAGCACTAATCTCTAGGGTATATAAATAAATCAAAAAGCTAAACACCAAAAAAAAATCAATAAATGGGCCAAGGACCTGAACAGACACTTCTCAGAAGAGGATATACAATCAATCAACAAATATATGAAAAAAATGTTGATCATATCTAGCAATTAGAGAAATGCAAATCAAAACTACTCTAAGATTTCATCTCACTCCAGTCAGAATGGCAGCTATTAAGAAAAACAGTAAGTGTTGGCAAGGATGTGGGGAAAAGGTACACTCATACATTGCTGGTGGGACTGCAAATTGGTGCAGCCAATATGGAAAGCAGTATGGAGATTCCTTGGAAAACTGGGAATGGAACCACCATTGACCCAGCTATCCCTCTCCTTGGTCTATACCCAAAGTAGTTAAAATCAGCATACTATAGGGACACAGCCACATCAATGTTTCTAGCAACACAAACTGTGGAACCAACCTAGATACCCTTCAGTAGATAAATGGATTGAAAAAAATGTGGCATACATGCACAATGGAATATTACTCAGCAATAAAAGAGAATAAAATCATGGCATTTGCGGGTAAATGGATGGAGTTGGAGAAGATAATGGTAAGTGAAGTTAGCCAATCCCATAAAAACAAATGCCAAATGTTTTGTCTGATATAAGGTGACTGATTCATAGTGGGGTAGGGAGGGGGAGCATGGGAGGATTACATGAACTCTTAATAGGGCAGCAGGGTGGGAGGGGAAGGAAGGGGCAGTGGGTTAGCAAGGATGGTGGAATGTGATGGACATCATTATCCAAAATACATATATGAAGACAAGAATTGGTGTCAACATACTTTATATACAACCAAAGTTATGAAAAATTGTGCTCTATATGTATAAAAAGAATTGTAATGCATTTTGCTGTCATTTATTTTTAAAAAAATTCAATAAAAATATAAAATAAAATGACATCACCTGTTAAAAACAAAAACAAAAACAAACAAACAAACAAAAAAACCCAGAGGAAATGCCCCTTTGGAAATAGGTGGGCAGGGTTGGGGATGTAGCTCAGTGGAAGGGTGCTTGCCTACTGAGCTTGGGCTCTGGGTTCAATCCCCCAGCACCAAGGGGAGGGAGTAGATTGGGGTGAAGAGGGGAGAGAAATACATTGGCTGAAAAACAGGTAAATATTTGGAAAAAAAAGAAAGAGCACATTATCAAGAAAATTCACTTGAATCCTGTAATACTGAGTTCAGATAAATAGCAAAAAGGGGTGATTTGCCACTGAGAGAGTCTGCATGGAAATTTAAGTAATGACTAATTTTATCTGGAGATAAGAACTGAAGGGTGAATGTTCCAAAACAGAATTTGCTCTATAGAAGGCAATTCAGAAATTCACCCATAATTCCAAGGCAAAGGAAGAGGTCTTAAAAACGACGAGTGAAACCAGACGTGATGGCATGTGCCCGTAATCTCAGTGACACAGGAGGCTGAGACAGGAGGATCACAAGTTCAAGGCCAGCCTTGGAAACTTAGTGGGGTCCTCAATAACCTAGTGATACCCTGTTTCAAAATAAAATAAAATAAATAATTGGGATTGGGGAATATGGCTCAGTGGTAAAGTGCCCCTGAATTTAATCTCTAGTACCTCCAAAAAAGAAAAATAAATAAAAAGATGAGTGGAAAAACTCATATGAGAAGGAAAACTCTAAGAAATCTGAGAAACCAGAGTTGTAGCATAAGAGAATTCAGGTGTACTAAATCTAAATATCATAAGTATAAACCTTCCCTAAGCTGAAAAAATTATAAAATCTGCAAATCAAAATGAATAAACAATTAGTCATGCTGAGTTAAATGAGACCAACATTTAGATAAATAATAATAAAATATCTATTTCAAGGGTAAAAAATAAAATTTCAAGATTGTAGACTTTCTAGTAAGCAGGTTGCCAAAAATAAGCTTCCTTCAATAAATCAAACGCTTTGGGCAAAATAATAGTAAAACAAGAGATCAAAATTTAGGGGCTGTGGCTATATTTATTTTTAGGGAATAATTTATTTTCCCCAATGCTTTTATTATTCAGAAAAAAAGAAATTATCGAACTGATTGACAAATAACAATTTTGTTATTTTTCTTTTCTTTTATCAGCACATTTTAATTATACAGGCTAATGATTTTCTTTGTGTGATGTATATGCAAATAACATACAAGTAGTAATTTCAAAAAAGTTATAAAAATAAAAGTAACAGATAGCCTTGCATATGTTTGTCTTTGGCATATCTTCTTCATATTTTCACAATGTATTCTGATGAAAATTCTGAGAGGTAGGATTTCTGGGTCAAAGGTAAATTTGTACATATTCTTGCTGGATACTGCTAAACTCCTCTCTGTGAGGACTGACTCCTTTTCCATTTTCACAATCCATATTTGAAGAGCCTTTTCCTGCTGTTTCACCAACACAGTGTGTTGAAGAATCTCAGGGTTTGCCTGAGAGGTGGAATGAGTGATATCATCATCTTGTGCGAGCTCACTGTCATGAGGCACCATGTCTGTATTCCCCAAATCGTTAAGGGCCATGTGCTTTTATATATCTTGGCACAACTACGATGAATTACATAAGTTAATGCTTGCAGACCAAAGTTTGTCTGTCTGGAAAACTTAAGAGAACTATTTGAAAACCTAGAAGCATTTAGTAAAAAGAATTGTATGTAAAATAAATGCAAACAAGTCGATATCTTTTTATGTAACATAACATACTGAAGCTATATAATAAATTTATTAAATTTGCATTATCAACAAGAGCTCCATCCTCACAAATACCTACACGAAATGTGTACTTTCAAAATAAAGATAATTGAAAACTTTATGGAGTCATAGAATATTTTAACTATGCTCTAGCAAACCATATTTCTAAATGACAAATTTTAGTATTCCAAAGATGTGAAGCATTCCCCAATTAATTTGTAGCTTTAAAACAATTTAAATTAAAATTCCAGAGGAATTCATTTTTTTTCCTTGTAGTTGACAAAATAAAATCTGATGCACATTGGAAAGAATAAATGATAAAGTTTGATTAAACTATTGAAAAAAAAAAAAGCACAGTTAAAGGGACTTCGTTTCCAGTTCTTTGAGTGTTTGTAAATTTATAGCAATTCAGACAGTGTGATTATGAACCAAGGAGAAATTTATAGATTATTGGACCCCAAAATTCAGAGCAATACACCTTTACTAAATGGGCACATTAGGTACCTGATTAGGGAGCTACTTCCGAGCTGGAGGCAATTTGCTGGCTATGCTCTTTCTAGTGTGATTTTTGTTCCTCTCAATAATGAAACACAACCTCAAGCATCCCAAGGCCACTGGGAGTGTTTGCATAGGTAACTGGGTTTTGAAACTTACAACTCCTTCATGGCTCACACTCTTATTTCTTTTTGATACCAGAAAACTTAATTGTGCCAAATCAAAGTGCTTCAGCCTCAGTGTAATTTGCTGCTCACTCTTTCTCTGGGATGGTCTCAGGTGTGGGTGTGTGGCTGGTAGGTGCCATCCTGGGAGGGGCCTGTTGTCCTCCCTGGGAATCTCCACGCCCTGCCAATCTTCCAGGTTTTTGCTGTGTCACCCCTGTTTCTGTCACTAGACACAGTGACAGTGACTTGAACAGTCAGAGCAGTGTCCTTTGGCAATGTCCACTTGTCATAACTGAGAGCCATCTTCCCCTTCTCCTGTCCCTCGTCCCTCTCATCACCCACCTTGGACAGCAGAAGCTTTCAGATGTTCTTCTCCCTCTGCCGGATCTCTATGTGGCTTGGCCAACATCTATAGTCCTCCAGCCATGGTTTTTGTCTGGGCTCTGAGCCTAGGAATGGTGTGTATTGTTTTGAATTTAGTTTAAAAAGATTCAAAAAGAGAACCACATTTTGTGACACACCAAAATTATATGAAATTCAAGTAACGTCCTGCTGGAATACACCTTGCTCATCTGTTGACCTGCCTGTGGCTGCTTTCCCACCATCATGCAGAGGTAAGAGCTCACTGAGACTGATGGACCTGTAGGGTCCATCTGTTTGGCTCTTTGCAGAAAACCTTGCCAACCTATGGTCTATGGGACTGGGAGACCACACCTGGGCTCTTTGCCTGGATCTTCACCTGACCACTGCTGGCTGCCACTCCGTGGTCCACTGGGTGAGAGCAGGGAGCATGAAGGTCCTCTGTCTCATTGGGCTTCACCACCAGAAGAGACCCTGCTTCTCTGTCCTGTGTAATTTCTATCTTCCCAGCAAAAGTCATGGCCCAGTTGGGGTCTGGGGCCAGAAGAAATGAAGGATATCGTGTCTGCTCCCAAGTTTCCTTTTCCTCCCTTCCCTCTCTCTTTGTTTTCCTTCATTCCATCCCAGAAAGGACTGTCATTTCCACACATCTCATGCTGTGCAAAAATTCTATTATCTGTTTAGAGGCTATTCTTTGAAACAAAACTATACCTTTGAAATAAATAAAAAAGAAACCAAGGAGAGAAAAATAAGAGAAGAGGAAAGAAATCATCTCTAGGGCTCAGTCCTCATAATCAAAAGATAAGGCTTTCCACTTTATTTTTGTTGGGTTCTTTTATGTCCTGTTTTCTGGGGACCATCTGCTCTAGACTGGCTTCAGTATTAATGGTAGAATGGTCGGTGTCTCTGCATATGTGTGTGTATATATTCACCTAAATCAAAAAGGGGAAAGGCAGAAACATCTAGTTTGAATATTTCTCTGATACATATGATTACACACCTTTTCGTTTACATCCTGTAGATGCCACTGAATCCTGTTATTATATTAATAATAATCTTGAAATAACCTGGTAACAGTTGCAGCATGAGCGTATGACATTTTTGTCAGAGTTTGAAGATTGTGCAAATTAGCTCCAAGTACAACTTTTAAAAAAGGTATTAGGGAAGTGGGCATTGTCCATCTCTTAGAAAAAATGTATTTTAAAAGTAAAAATGCATTTTAATGCACATCAAGTGGACATGAAGCTATGTCAGGTAAAGATCTACCTCCAGTTGTGTTAATGATGGAAAGAGAATTAGAATAAATTATGTCTGAATACTACATGATTCTTCCCAGTCTCATCTTGTATGAGAAAATAACAAGATACATTGGTTAGAGAAAGTTGTGTTATATAATAGCAGGTAGTAATAAAAAGGTTACTTAGCAAAAACAGAACCTCTTTGAAAAAAAAATGAGTTTATTTTCTGAGATTAGGAACACAATTTCCTGGTAGATTAAAGAGTTAAAAAAAAACAACAAAAACAAAAACAGTAAGAAAAAACAAAACAACAACAAAAACCAAGGACAATGATACAGAAAAACCCTAAGGAAGAGCCGATGAATGCTTAGCAAAAGATACGTAAGTGTGCCACAATAACACCCAGAACTTCTCCTGGACAAGAAGTAAGTAACACAAAACTAAAATCCAAGCAATAAAATGGGAGATGTATTTTAGTCAAGGACTAATTTTAATATGGAAAAAATTCTTACAAACCAGTGAAGAAAATGGTGTCATAATGAAAAAAAAAAAGAGAGAGATGAAACAAAATAGAAATTTACCAAAGAATATACATAATCAGTAGAAAATGCATGGAAATCTTCATCTTCACTAGCAATCAAAGACATTCTAACAGAGCAACACACAACATTTGTTGCTTATCAAATCAGCATGGTTTTTTTCCTGAGATGATTTTAATGGGCATGATCATATACCTCTCAAGGAAATAAACGCTGTTATCTTTCGGATGGACTGTTTGCCTATATGTGAGAGAATTTTGAAAAGGCTGAGACTCATTTCTCAAATACAAGCTATGAACCACCTGCAGAAGAACTACCTGTGGCATTGCTAAAAAGGGCATATTATCTGGCCTAATGAATGAAAACCCTTGGAGAGGAGGGATAGAAAAATCTGTGATTTCAGGTACAAGAACACAGTGGTGAGGTTTACAGAAACCAGGTGCAAAATTTCTAATTCCCCAAACACAAATATTCCAAACAACAGTAATCACATGCGTGTGCAGACACAATCACGTTTACATTCTTTATGTCCACATGAAAGTGAAAAATTGAGGCCAACATAAATGTTCAAAGATCCATATAGTTAAATAAAATGTGTAGATTTGTACAGTAGGTACCATATATACAATAGGACCATTTTTCTCAGAAGTATTTAATAATACCAGAAAATGCTCATGGATTTTTCAAAAATACATGAATTTTCATGGAAAAGAGAATTAACTGAAATACTCATATTGTATTAATACAATCTTTTTCTAATTTTTTTTTGTATTTTCTAATTTTCTGCCTTCAGAATTATGATTTCCAATATGACAATATAAATTTGAATGTTTACAAAAACCATTATTAACAATGTCTTAGAGATTGTTTTAAGGAAGAAATGGAATTGTTTTAAGGAACAAATGGAATTGTTTTAAGGAACAAATGGAATATTGAAATTTTAGTGGAACCTAAGTGTAAGGAGGTCTCATTAACATCTTTCTGGGTTAACTAAGGCTTCTATGATTTATAATATGAGCATGATCTACCCCCACACACTCTGCTACCTCTAAATAGAACCCTTTCATCAACCTTGCTAACAATCCTGCTGTAATTATAATGCTCATGCATTTATAATGAGTATGCCGAGAATCTCATGGTGGCTTTTTGGTCTGTGTAGTACCACCAAGTCGAAGTTCATCTTATAAGACAAGGTACACAATTATGTGTACACCCAACCTGTGGTATATGAGCAAGCACCTGTAGGGCTAAAGTATACACCCTAAATTTGCTGAAAATTCATCTTATGAAATAATTCTGTCTATGAAGGAAAATCTGGGTGTTCAATTCCTCCTTGATTTAATTCTCATCTATTAGGTCTCTCAACTTTGGTTTTACAATAGATTCACTTATAAATTTAAGACAAGCAGCAGATGTTTGGATAACCACACCAGACAAACTCCATCAGAATCTATTTTTAGAGAAAGAGGCTTTGATTGTTTTTATTTTTTAATTGTACTAAGAACATGTAACATGATCTTCCATCTTACCAAATTTTCTATGCATAATATAGTACTGTTTACAATAGACACAATGTTGCATAGCAGATATCTATAACTTCTGTATCTTGTATGACTGAAACTTTGTATCTGTTCAACAGGGGATGCATCTTCTGGCTCCACAGTCCCCTGCTCTTGGCAACCACCTCCACACTTTGTTTCTACAAGCTTTTATTATTGAAATCATGCATATTTGGCCTTCTGTAATCAGCTTATTTCACTTAGCATAATGTTCCTCAGGTTCATCCATATTGTCACAAACAGGAGAATTTCCTTCTTATAAAACCAAATTGTGTGTGTGTGTGTGTGTGTGTGCATCAAATTTATACTGATAGACATTTAAATCATTTCCCTATCTTGGCTGTTGTGAATCATGCTGTAATGGTTAGGAGCATGCCCGTAACTCTTCAAGATCCCGATGTCCGTCCTTTTGGAGACACACCCAAGAGTGAGACTGATGGATCCTGTGGTAGTTCTAGTTGATCTTTTAGAAGAACTTCAGTATTGTTTTTGCAGTGCTGCTTTGTTTACATCCTTGTTAACAGGGCATAGGATCCCAAGTTCTCTGCCCTTGGCTAGTTGGTCGACTTCTTATCGTCATTGTCATCGTCATCATCACAATGGGCATTCTAACAGGTACCAGGTGATATTTTATTCTTATTTTTTTCTATTATTTTTATTTGTTCTTTTTAGTTATACAATGACAGTAGAATGTATTTTGACATATTACATGTGTGTGGATAATATCTTCCCATTCTTACGTTTGTACATGATGTGGAGTTTCACTGGTTGTATATTCATATATGAACATAGGAAAGTTATGTCCCATTCATTCTACTATCTTTCCTATTCCCTTCCCTTCCCCATTCCTTTTTTTTTCCAGCTTGTCTATTCCTGCCCATTCCCACTTACTGTTTTACATCCACATATCAGAGAGAATATTTGGCCATTGGATTTTTGGAAATGGCTTATTCCACTTAGCATGATAGTTTCCAGTTCTATCCATTATGCCATAATTTCATTCTTCTTCATGACTGAGTAATATTCTGTTGTATACATATAATACATAATCTTTATCCATTAATCTCTTGAAGGACACCTAGGATGGTTCCATAGCTTAGCTATTCTGAATTAATCTGCTATAAATATTGATGTGGCTGCATCACTATAGTATACTGATTTTGAGTTCTTTAGGTATATGTTCAGGAGTGGGATAACTGGGTCAAATGATGGTTCAACTCTAAGTTTTCTGAGGAGTCTTTATACTGCTTTCCAGAATAGTTGCACCAATTTGCTGTCCTAACAGCAACATATGAGTGTACTGTTTTCCCCACATCCTTGCCAACATTTATTGTTACTTGTATTAATGATAATTGCCATTCTGACGGGAGTGAGATGAAATATCAGTGTTGTTTTAATTTGTATTTCTCTAATTGCTAGAGATGTTGAACATTTTTTCATATATTTGTTTTTTTAAGAGAGAGAGAGAGAATTTTTTAATATTTATTTTTTAGTTTTCGGTGGACACAACATCTTTATTTTATTTTATTTTTATGTGGTGCTGAGGATGGAACCCAGCGCCCTGCGCATGCCAGGTGAGTGCGTTACCGCTTGAGCCACATCCCCAGCTTTTCATATATTTGTTGACCCATCTTATTTATTCTTCTTTGAAGTGCCTGTTCAGACCCTTTGTGCATTTAATGATTGAGTTATTTGGTTTTTTTGTTGTTAAGTTTTTTCAGTTCTTTGTATGTCTTGGAGATTAATGCTCAATCAGAGGTATGAGTGGCAAAGTTTTTCTCCCAATTGATAGGCCCTCTTTTCACATTCTTGATTGTTTCCTTTGCTGATAAGAAGCTTTTTAGTTTGATACCATTTCTTTTATTGATTCTTGATTTTTACTTCTTGTGCTTTGAGATTCTTGTTGATGAATGCAGTTCCTAAGCCAACATGATGGGGATTTGTTCCTACTTTTTCTTATAGTAGGTGCAGAACCTCTTGTCTAATGCCTAGATCCTTGATCTACTTTGAGTTGAATTTTATGCAGGGTGAGAAATAGGGGTTAATTTCATTTTGCTGCATATGAATTTTCAATTTTCCCAGCACTATTTGTTAAAGAGATTATCTTTCCTCCAATGTATCTTTATGGCATCTTTATTAATATGAGATAACTGTATTTATGTGGGCTTGTCTCTGTGTTTTCTATTCTGTACCATTGGTCTTCAGATCTGTTTTGCTGCCAGCACCATGTCATTTTGGCAGCTGTTTTGCTGCCAGCACCATGTCATTTTTGGTACTCTACAGAGCTACTGTAGAGTAACTTAAGGTCTGGTATTATGATGCCTCCTGTATCTCCTTTCTTACTAAGAATTGCTTTGGCTATTCCAATTGAATTTTTTTTCCCAGTTTTTCCAATTGAATTTCATGTCTGCTTTTTCTATTTATATGATGAATGTCATTGGAATTTTAAGAGAAATTGCATTAAATCTGTACAGTGCTTTTGGTATTACGGTCATTTTGACAATATTAATTCTGCCTATCCAAGAATATGGGAGATTTTTCTATCTTCTAAGGTCTTCTTCAATTTCTTCCTTTAGTGTTCTATAGTTTTCATTGTAGAGGTCTTTCACCTCTTTTGTTAGATTGATTTCCAAATATTTTATTTTTTGAGGCTAATTGTGAATGGGATAGTTTGCTTAATTTCTCCTTCAGTTGGTTTATCATTGATGTGTATAAATGCATTTGATTTATGGGTGTCAATTTTATATTCTGCTCCTTTGATGGATTCATTTATGAGTTCTAGAAGTTTTCTGGTAGAATTTTTTGGTAGAGTTTTTTGGGTCTTCTAAATATAAAATTACGTCATTGTCAAATTGAGATAGTTTGAGCTCTTTTCCCATTAGTTTCAGTTTAATTTCATTTGTTTATCTAATTGCTCTGGCTAGAGTTTCAAGAACTATGTTGAATAAAAGTGATAAAAGAGGGCATCCTTATCTTGTTCCAGTTTTTAGAGGGAATGCTTTCAATTTTTATTCTATTTAGAATGATGTTGGCCTTGGGTTTAGCATATATAGCATTAACAATGTTGAGATATGTTATTACTGTCCCTAATTTTTCTAGTGTTCTGAACATTAATAGATGCTATATTTTGTCAAATGGTTTTTCTGCAACTATTGAGATAATTATGTGATTCTTGTCTTTAAGCCTATTGATGTGATGAATTACATTTGTTGATTTCCATATGTTGAACCAACCCTGCATTCCTGGGATGAATGCCTCTTGATCATGGTGCACTATATTTTTAAGATGTTTTTGTATGTGATTTGCCAGTACTTTATTTAGAATTTCTTTAATCTATGTTCATCTGAAAATTGGTCTGAAGTTTTCTTTCCTTGATGTGTCTTTGTCTGGTTTGGGTTTCAGGGTGATATTTCATAAAATGAGTTTGGGAGGGTTCTTTCCTTTCTATTTCATGGAATAATTTGAGGAAGATTGATATTAGTGCTTCTTTAAAGGTCTGATAGAACTCAGCTGAAGAATCCATCTGATCCTGGGTTTTTCTTTCTTTTTCCACCTTTATTTTTATTGCTGGAAATTGATGTGTTTCAATTATGTTCTGCTGATTCAATTTGGATAGGTCATATGTCTCTAGAAATTTGTTGAATTTTTAGATTTTCTATTTTATTAGAGTATAATTTTTCACAATAGTTTCTGCTATTCTTCTGTATTTTAGTAGTGTCCATCATGATATTTCCTTTTTCATCACAAATTCTAGTAATTTGAGTTTTCTCTCTCTTTCTCTTTGTTAACATGGCTAGGAGTTTATCAATTTTATTTTATTTTTTTCCCAAAGAACCAAGGTTTTGTTTTTTCATTTTTTTGGATTGTTTCTTTTGTTTAAATTTCATTGATTATAGTTCTGATTTTAATTATTTCCTCTCTTCTGCTTTTGGTGTTCATTTGTTTTTCCTTTACTAGGGCTTTGAGATGTAATATTAGCTTATTTATTTGTTGACTTTCTATCCTTTTAATGAATGAGCTCAATGCACTGAAATTTCCTCTTAGAACTGCTCTCATAGTGTCTCAGAGATTTTGACATGGTATATTGCTATTCTCATTTACCTCTAAGAATGTTTTTATTTCATCCCTTCATTTGTCATTCAATAGCACATTATTTAGTATCCAGGTGCTAGAGCAACTTCCATTTTTATTTTATTGTTTATTTCTAATTTCATTCCATTATGGTCTGATGAAATGCAAGGTATCATCTCTATTTTTTTTTTTTTTGTATTTGCTAAGCGTTGCTTTGTTCCCTGAGATATGGTCTGTTTTAGAGAAGGATCCTTGTGCTGCTGAGAAGAAAGTATATTCAGTCATTGATGGATAAAATGCTCTATATACATCTGTCATGTCTAAATTATTAATTGTATTTTTAAAATTTCTATAGCTTCTTTATTTAGTTTTTGTTTGGAGGATCTATTCAGTGGTAAGAGGGGTGTATTAAAGTCACCCAGTATTATTGTGTTGTGGCCTATCTGATTCTTGAAGATGAGAAGGGTTTGTTTGATGTATGTAGATGCTCCGTTGTTTGGGGCATAAATATTTATTGTTTTGTTGATATACGATTCCCTTAAGCAGTTTAAAATATCCTCTTAGACCTTTGAAGTCTACATTATCTGATATAAGCATAGAGATCCCTGCTTGATTGTGAGATCCATGTGAAAAATAAGTTTTTTCCCATCCTTTTACCTTCAGTCTATTGAGTTTTTGCCTAGGAGGTGCATCTCTTGGAGACAGCACAAATTGGGATCTTATTTTTAATCCAGTCTATGTATTTTGATTGATGAGTTTAAGTCATTTATATTCAGTGTTATTATTGAGAAATAATTTTTGTTCCCTATCATTTTGATTTATTTTTGGTTTTTAAGTTGAATTACTTTCTCCTTTTATTGACTTTTCTTCTAGTGTAGTGTCTCCCTGTGCTGGATTTCACTTTCTATTTATGAAACACTTTTTGAGCATGTTTTGTAGAGCAGGCTTTCTGGTTGTGAATTCTTTTAACTTCTGTTTATCAGGGAAAGTTTTTTTATATCATCCTCAATTCTGAAGCTTAATTTTGCTGAGTGTAGTATTCTTGGCTGACATACATTTTCTTTCAGAGTTTGGTATATTTTATTTCAAGACCTCCTAGCTTTGAGGGTCTGGGTTGAGAAATTAGCTGAGGTCTGGATTGGTTTCCCCTGAAATGTGACCTGTTATTTTTCTCTGGGAGTCTTTAAAATTCTATTCTTGTTTAATATGTTAGGCATTTTCATAATAATGTGCTTTGATGTGGGTCTGTTGTAATTTTGTGTATTTGGGGTTCGGTAAGCTTACGATACCTGATTTTGTATTTCATTCTTTAGGCTTAAGAAAATTTGTAGTATTATTTCATTGAAAAAATTGTGCATTCCTTTGGTTTATATTTCCAAACCTTCATCTCTCCCAATAAACCTTAAATTTGGCCTTTTCAGATTACCCCATAGTTCTTGAAAGTTCTGTTCATGGTCTCTTAACATCTTTTCTCCATGTTCAACTTTATTTTCAAGATTATGTATTTTGTCTTCATTGCCTTATACTCTGTCTTCCAAGTGATCTAGTCTGTTGGTGATACTTTTTATTGAGTCTTTAATTTGGTTTATTGATTCCTTTATTTTGAGAATTTCTGCTTGTTTTATTTTTCAGAATCTCTACTACTTTATTTAAGTAATATTTCACTTCCTATATTTTCTCTCTGATTTCACTCCTTACATTAACTTTACCTCACAGATCAGTTTAACTATGTACATTCTAAACTCCTTCTCTGACATTTCTTCCACTGTGGTGTCTGTGGATTCTGTTATGGAAGTTGGTTTGTTTGGGGTAATTTGTTCTCTTCTATTTCATTTCGTTTGTGTGTCTAACCATCTAGCACTAGGGATGAGAAACAGTAGTGTTTCTTTGCAGACTTATAGTGTCCAGTACCTCACTGTATATGGGGAGACAAATAATAACAAGAATCAATGCAAACAATTGCAGCATTAAACCAAATATTTCCTGCTATGGTGTCTATAATGTTGTAGCAGGAATTATATGATCAGTTATTGCCTATAATAAAAACAGTAAACTTGTGACAGCATTTACAATTTCAAATGGTGAACAGGGAGAGAACAGAAGTAATGTAGGGTGTGACAATTATGAGGGAGGAGGAGAAAAGATAGAAGAAAAACATTAAAGGAAGAGTGAAAGAGAAAAATAGAGATTGGTAGTTAGCTGAAGAAATGAGACAAAGAGAATCAATAAAAACAGGTAAGTGAAAGATATATATATATGTAAAAATTAAAAAACTAAAATTAAAAGAATAGAAAACAAAACAAAAATATACAATCAAATATCCTAGTTCTCAAAAAGCAGATCCATGAGAAATAACTGGCTTCAAAAATGCTAAAAATAAGAGAAAAAAGTAAACATGAATATATATATAAATGTCCATGACCCATTAAGGTCACAGTTTAACAGAGAGAGAGAGAGAGAAAAAAAAAGGTGTGTGTGTGGGGTGAAATCTTGGTGAAAAGTTGAAGAATTGTTTCTGTTGGATTTCAGAAGATTCTCAGATTCCCTTTCTGCACTGGTAGGTGAGACGCTGCTTGCTCCACCCTCAGGGTGGGTTTGCTAGAGTAAGAGAGTGAATCTCATGGGCAGAACTCCTGGAGGTGGGGTTTAAGCTTATGTGGGTTCCATGCTCTTCAGTGGATGCCAATTGGTCTGGAGATTTTGAATCAGCCCACCTCCAGGGCTTAGCACTGCCTGTCCATGCTGGAAGACTGCACCCCGGGGATCTCCCCTTGGTTCCACTTGTGTGATAGAGGAGCCAATTCTTAGTCCACTATGTCATCTGTGGACCTCATGTTTCCTGGTCTTGTTCAGTCTCCAAACTCAGCCTCTCCCACTTTGGCCCTTTTGATTTCCTGTCCAGGTACATCTCTCCCAGCTGTTCCTGTAAGCAACCAGATCAGAGGGGGTGGGGAAATTCAGGTGGGTTTCCACAACCAGTTGTACCCTGTGCCAATCTTTCTCCATGTTTGATTTTCTCTTGGCCACTTAGGCAAACTGTTTGTCATGCAGTGTGTATTTGCCAGGCCAGACTCAGATTTTAGGAATTGGCTCTTCTAGCTGCTGGCCCCTGCCATGGCTGCCAAATGGTTCCTTCCTCTATTCTCTCCAGGCAGCCAGGAGGGATGCAGTTTCTTTCCCATACAAGGATATTGTGCAGTGGGCATTTCAGTTTTGTCAGGGAGTATGTTTGATCTCTAAACTGCCTGTTCCCAGACACATCTCAGTTCTAAAAACTCAGGTTCCTTTAATTCCCTTATCTCTCCACTATGCTCACAGAGGGACCACTGTGGCTGGTGTCTGGCTGTAGCAGCGGCTGTGTGGCTGGGGATTTCTCCCTTATTTTATTGTACTCAACCTCCTGAGTCCCTGATCTGATTTGATTGTCCAATATTAAATTCCAGCAAAGCCCCTCACCCCCCTTTTTGTTCACCCACCTCTCTGAGAAGCTGCCTGTCGGCTTTCTTGGTTTTATGCTATGGAGCAGCCAGAAAAGTGACCTTCTCTATTCCTCCACCTTGAAACTTTTTTATTATGGTTTTGATTTGCCTATCCTTGCCCGTCTGTATTCTTGACACCTGGTTGACGATGAGTTGTCTGGACATATATGGGTTTATTTGGGGGGCCTCTGTTCTGTTCCACTCATCTATATATCTGTTTTTAATGTTAGTTCCATACTGTCTGGCTTACTTCAGACTTGTAATATATTTTGAAATCAGTAAATGTGATGCCTTCGGCTATGTTCTTTATGAACCTTACTGCTGGGTCATTGGTAGTTGCATACAAATTTTGGAATTTTTTTCTGCAAAAAAAAATAACTATTTAGCATTTTCATAGTAATTGTATTGAATCTGTGTATTGCCTTTATGGACATTTTAGCAATATTAAGTTTTCCAATCCATTTATCTGTATCTTCTCTAATTTCTTTCATAAATTTGGTATAGTTTTCAATGAACAAGTCTTTCATCTCTTTGGCCAAAGTTTATTATTTAAATATTTTAGTGCTGTTGCAAATCAGATTATTTCCTTAATTTTATTTTTGGATTGTTTATTCTTAGTGTGTAGATATGCAAATTATTTTGATGTTTTGATTTTGTATTTTGCAATTCTTCTGAATTTATATGTTAATTATAAGAGATTTTTTTTCTTTGTACCAGGAATGAACTCAAAGGTATTTAACCACCAAACAACATCCCCAGAGCCTTAGAGTTCTTTATTTTGAGACAAGGTCTCACTAAGTTGCTTAGGACCTTGCTAAATCGCTGAGGCTGATTTTGAATTTGTGGTTCTCCTGCATCAGCCTTCTGAGATGCTGGGATTACAGGAGTGAGCCACAATGCCTGGCTTACAACTCATTTTATGAGGATAACAGTACCTTGATGTCAAAGAAAAACAAAGACATTATAAGAAAATGAAAAACCACAGGCTGTTTTTAGCAATTTTTCCCAAGCAATTGATCCAGAGTTGAAACCCTTTCATATACTTAAACTTTTTGATGGTTTAGGATTTGAGGTTAATTAAGTGGGCATAAGTGTCTATTTGCCAAGTACAATAAAATGTTAAATATTGGGTTAATGCAGAAAGCCTAAGAATAGGATCTCTCTATTAGGGCACCTTTCATGCTTTGTGTTCAGGAATCGAAGCCTTGAAAGTGAGTAGCAGTGAGTGAGAGGGGTCAAGAGTGATGACGGCCATCTCTGACTCAGGCAGATGCCTATGGGAAACTTCGGGAAGCCAAGACACCAAGAAGGCCATTGGGCATGGAGGAAATAAGGCCAAATGGGTGAGTCAGAAGTCAGAACAACGTGCAAGTCATGCTATGGCATCTGGCTCTGGTCCAAATGGCAATGGGAAGCCATTGGTGTATTTTCAACACAAGAGTCCTGCAACTATATTTTTCGGAGATTTCCTTGGAGAATAGGTTCTTAGGGATAGAATTGAGTCACTGAGTCCAGTGAGGAGACTGGGACACACAGCAAAGGAGAGATGATGGGTTTGGTGGTGGTGGTGATGGAGACAAGAGGCAAATTTAAGATTTATTTCCCAAATGATTTTTCAGATCAAGATGTTCATTTTTAAGCAATTCTCTGCCCATCTAGGAAAATCAGGCTGGAATAATAACTTCCATTTGACAGCTGCATAACCCAAAACATGAAGACAGGAGGCTGTGCAGCCAGCTCAAGGTCGCAGGGAGCATATGGCCAAGGAAAATGCGAACAGAATGGCAAAGGTATATCAAGGAGTCACCTCTCACCTGCCACCAGCCAGCACTATAAACATCTCACTGTCACAATGCTTAATTCATCTTCCTTCATAACCTCAGATGTATTTGATTTAAAGTTCTGTCTTAAGCAGAATATATTTCTCCTTCCTTTTCCTGAAGCTTGTATGTGTACTCAAGCTATTGCTTTCTCCAAAGCAGAAAAGTTTATTCAAAAAGTACTCAACAGGAAATTGATCCCTCTGTTTCACTGGTGGGAATAGGTTAAAAAAATCAAGCCTTGTTCCTTAAATTTCCTTTGTGTATCTCTATCTCCTACAAATATTTGAAAATGAGAATATGGGAATAGTTGACTAAATGCATTATAGATAGATGCTTTAACCTGATGGCTAAGAGGAGCTGACTTGCTAAGGTCAAGCTCAGCTGGGCAAGTCAATGCCCTGTCTTTGAGCTTGAATTCATCTGTACAATAGGATCTTATGGTCATCCAGCACTTTGCATAAAGCCAAATTCATGCTTAATTCCCAGCAAGAGGCTGCTCATTTTCCTCAGTGGTGGTGGAAATCCAAGAGGGAAGAGGTAGTAAGAGAATCCTGTATTCTTACCCTCTCACTGCTTTTGTGTCCCACGCTGACCTTCACCAGGTGGACCCCCTGCTATTTGTCTTGGTTTTCCTGAATGTGCAGCCAGTGATTTTCCACCTCCTGTGTTTGAAGGCTCTTGTGTTTTGGGGGATGGAGCTGTGACGGGATGAAAGATGGCCTTCAAAGATGCCCACGAGATCAGATAGCCCTGGAACCTGAGAATATGTTGTAGGAAAGTGGTAAATATCTGAAGAAAGGAGGTTATCCTGGATTATCCAGGGGCCCTAGATTTTTGTAAGAGGGAGGCAGGAGTATCAGAGAGAGGGAGCTGGAAGATGCTGCACCACTGGAGACTGGGAAGAAGCCATGAGCCATGTAGTCGGCCTCTAGGACTGGAGAAGGTGAGATGGACAGTGCCCAGAGTCTCCAGCAAGGATGCAGTCCTGCAAGTCCCCATTTTAGCCTAGAAGACCCCTCTGAACTTCTGACCTCCAGAACCATAAGATGGTAAATCTGTGTGGCTTTAGGCCACTAAATGTGTGGTCTTTTTTCCAGTAGTAATCGGAAACCAATACTGAGCTAAATCACTGTAATAATAAGGGTCGTAAATTCAACCGCCAGTAATGGTCAAACAACTGATGAACTAAGTGGGTGTTGAGTTAACTCCTAGATAATGAAGTGATACAGAGAGAGAAGGAGATAGGTGGTCTGGATCATGCCCGTCTGTGTGCCAACCAGAAACAGGCGAGAATGCTGCTGGCATCCCTGGTGGGTCAAGAATCTGGGAATCTGTTTTCATACCCTGGCAACTCATTCAACATTTTAAAACTATTGGACGTGTAAAAAACAATTTGTTTCTGAGGAATCCAAAAGATCTCTGCATGGGGAGTGTTTTGCTTGAATTGTGTGATAGTTTGTCCTTGGTATGCTTTATTTTTGATTGCTTGTTACAAGATTCTTTGTGCGCGTGGGCATGTGTGTGTGCATGTGTGTGTGTCTTCCCGAGTTCTATTGTCCTCTATTTGTGGGACTCACCAGAGTTTTCTCTGGCAATAGAGGAAACAAGGATACGTTTGTATGTGTACTAAGCTTTGCTTCGCAAATGCTTGACATTTACTTGCTGGGAAGTGGAATAAGCCATCAGGTCATTCTGTGCTCTCCCCGGCTCTCAGAGATGTGGCAGGGATTAAAGGGCCACAGTAATTCATCATCCCAGAGTGGGTTCCCCACAACCTGGCAGGAGGGCTCTGGGTTTTAATGATCTTGTACTTCTTGCTGGAGGTAGACGAAAACTAATCATGTGTTTTTTTTTCATGTCTTTTTTTCCCCTCCTTTGTTCCTTGGTCTTACCCCTCATGATCCGGTTGTCTGTTTTCTTCCGTCCTCCTCTCCCCTGTGTTGGACTTTTCCTCATTATATTTGTGCGGCTCACCCTCGTTTTCTCATCATCAGAGTTGTCCTTACATTCAACAGCACCTGTTTTTATTTCACCCAGGAACCTGAATCCCTTATTCAGAAGCATTCAACAGGAAGTACAGCTCACCTTCCTTTGTGAGGAGAAGAAATGTATTGAAGATTTATTGCAGAAAATTTCTACTTTATTAAGCTGACAGGTTTTACTTAAAGGCATACTACCCTGTGAAAGTCTAAATTTGATTTAAAGGTCAAAGGAAAAGTCTGGCATCTACAATCTGCCTTTGAATTGTTTTTGTAACACTAAATAGAGTTTACAAGGAGAGGAAATTGAAATTGGTCAGCAAAAGGTATGCCAATCACAGCTTCTCTCAATAAATTCTTTGCCTTTAACCAAGATAGAAGATGGAAAAAAAAAACTACTGAAATTAACATGATCTTGCAGAATACATGAAATTCCAGATTCAATTAGGAGTGTCAATTGGATGAACCACTTGTGGGAAAAAAGGGGAACACTGTTACTCTGAAGTCTGCAGGAAAAAACCATAATTACGGGCATCTACCATAAGGGTGTTCTCATTTGCATAAATAAAATAGTGATGTACTAAAAGGATGCATACATTTTGAATAAGCTCAATTCTTGCTTGTTCCCAAAGATATAATGGCTTAATTCCATTGGCGACAGTCCTGAGGAGCCTCCTGTTTCTACATGGCTTCTATTAACACAGGCTAAAAAAAAAAAAAAAAAATCACCTTCTCAATTAAAATCATTTTGTACACAGTCCAGCTGTATTTTTCAACAGTAGGGCAGGTTAATGAAAATTTCAAATTTACTGTATTTGTTTCCTAAAATGTGCAAATGTAACGGTGTGTGGGAGAGAAAGCAAACAACAAACAACACATAAAACTCAGCTGTCAACATCATAATGGTCAGGAGTAAGAACAAGCCTAAAATATAAATATGAGCTCTTCCAGCACCACTCAGTGGGTGGAACATGACCATCTTGACTGGGTACCTCTTTCTGATGATGGACAACACTTCAAGGTCACCTTGAGGTAGAAATGCGGTCAGGACCCAGTGGGAGTGACATAGAGCCCTGGCTGTGTAGACAACACAGAGTCAAAATGCTACTTTACCTACTTCCAATCTTCTACCCCAAATCAGTCCTTGATGAAAGAGGGAAGAGGGAACTCCCTGATGGTGAGACCCCAAGGGGCAGTGCTCATGCTTGCCTGCCGGTGGAACCACCTTTGCCTCCTCCTGGTCTTTTGGGCTGAGATCCCCACTCTGCATGGTGACTGCTGTAGGCTTTTTGTATGATTATTGATGTCTTTTGCAGCTTGTTGTGTGGTTCATAGTTTTTACAAAGAATCTCCTTATAATGGGATATTGTCCTTGAAAAATGGCTTTATAATAGCCAGATAATATCCCATTATAAGGAGGAAGCATCTTTTGTTTATTTGTGTTGGGTGTTCAATTTGTTCCTAATTTCTCACCCTCAGAAATCATCCTGTGGTAAATACCATTGTAATTAAGTCAGTATTCATCTCTGATTTTTTTCCAGGTCTTCTCTTGAAGAATGCCAGGTGCAGGGGACACACAGAAGACCTTGAGGGGACCACAGTCTGTACTGCTGAAATGTGGCAACACACACACACACTGGGGGTTAAGTTTCAGCACCCCTTTCCCTTTTTGCTGTGGGTTATTAGAAAGTGTCACTCCACGCAGGACCAGAATCAGTGTCATCAGAGTAGGCTTCCCCACCGGCTCTTCCTCCCGCGAAGACCCCAGCTACAGTTTCTGAGCTTGCTGACAAAATGCATTTGGATTCTTGTTGTGTCCTCAGAAGCAAGGAGAAGACTTGGTCTGACTCTAGAATTTTACATATAGGTACACACATGTGCACACACCCCTCCTATATAGGCAACCAATTAAAACAAGTTTGCAATTTTTACAACAAGATATATAAGAAACAAATACAATAACTTCTGTACATTTTTTTCAAAAGGAATAGATGCAATACATTGGTAGTTCAAGAGTGGAGTCCAGAAGTCCAATTGGAAGTTTCAAGCAGTTAACAAGATTATTCTGGGTGCATCTAAACAACTCATCAAGACTATTTAAATATTTAAGAGGAATAATTAATATTGCAAACGAATTAACAATAAATAATAATACCAACTCACCAAAACATGCAGTAGTTTCTATTGTTTCAGTTAATTTTCATTAAAAACCCCACAAGGCAGGTGTTTTCCTCATTGTACACTAGAGGTAAAGGAAGTCGGAACATTTAAGTAGTCCACCCAAGAATTTACCAAAGAACTTATCTGGAAGTAGAAACCGTCCGCCAGTGAGTTCCAGATCTGGCCTTTATTCCTGGCAGTACTTGGAGACAGTGCTCCACCCCACTACTTCACTGTACTGTGATTTGGGAGTTTATCTACTGTGATCAGAGGTTTTTAGAAGACAAGATCCAAAGCAAGTTAAACCATGACTCTCAGACAAAATGAACATGGGTTAGAAAAATCGAGTTGATGAGGAAACCAGGTGGCTCTTATTGTCTGTACAAGGGAGAAGTCTAGGAAGCCCACACTTTTCGGAATAAAGGAAGGTGGGGATGGATGTGCAAAGAGAAGCAAGAACAGCTTCCTTCAGGAGGGTAGGAGGGAGTTGGTGAGTAGGTGGAACATCTACTGCACAGGACAGAATTTGAATATAATTAGACAAGAATCATTCTATTTTGCTGTCAGTTTTCTACCATTTTGAAGCGGTAAAATATTTCCCCTAGAATATGGCTTCCATGGAAGCATGAATTTCCTTGTGCATTCTAAGAACACAACAGGACAGACTCTTGACACAGAGGAAGAGAGCTCGGTCCGTCAGTTTCCTCTAACTTGAAGTGCCCAGGTAATTGAAATAAGAGGGATTCACATGCATTCTCCATACTTTTGTTGGGGGAGACTTGGCCAAATTGATGCTGGGCAATGACTCTATCAAAGCCATTTGGAAGTAGGAAAGAAGGAAATTTTTTTTAATTAATTCTCTGACTTTTATCCACAAATTTCCTTGCTTTATGAAGTCACAAGATAATTTTTCTAAACGCCAGCATGGCAAATTCAAGCTGGGAATGAAATTCAAGCTGTGTTTTTTCTGCTTCTTACAGTCCATCATTGCTAGTAATAAAGAGCCCGCAAATTTGTCAGCCAAGTTCTGACAGTAAAATCTTTATTACTGGTGATGATGTAAGATGCAAAAGGAGCACAGCTTGAGTTTTAGATCCCAGGTTGAACATAGAAAGCTGATGTTTAGGGAAAAAAAATAATCTCACACCAAACAAATTTGATCGTTAAAACAAGATAAACATGGAACCCAGCAAGGCCAAATTTATAGTCAGGGAACCAACCCTAGCCACCATTAATTGTTAATCAGAAGGTGAAGAAACTTAGTGTTGGGTTTAACTAGCCAAACAGAAGGAACTGGAAAAAACAGAAAATTAATTTAAAGCAACAACCAGTGATACAAGTCAGATTCAGTGTATGGCTGCAGGGAAAAATTGATAAAGCAATTTCTCAGAAAATCTATAAAGTACTACAAAATTGCCTTGTGATAAGAATTGCAGAAGAAACAAACATTTAGGCTGTTGAGAGTTGGAGGGCTGTTTAATTAAAATTAAGCCAGATCCAAAGGGTAAGTTAATTACCACAGGTCGTGATCAAGTGTCATTAATAAAAAAGCAAGAGCTAAGTTGGGCCACAAAACAATACAGTTACAGAACAGACAACAAGGGTAGGTGCTTGGCCTGCATCCTCTCCAAGCAGAGCAGGATGGATGTTGGCTGTAACTGTGCTGTTAGTTCATCACATTTACCGTAGCTCAAGGGAGACATGAGGCACCCTTGATCCAGGCTGTTTCCAAACCTGTGCAGCAAAATGTGCCCCGTTTGCTTCATGCACAGAGCTAGCAAGGACGCTTGAGAGGAGGCCCATGTCCTCAGTCTTGACATCTCCACACTTTGAAAATGTGTCTCCTACTGCTCTATCACAGTGCTGCAACTGTCCTGAGATAGCCACACCTGGGGGATTGATGAGCCCTTATCAGAGAGCACAGCTTTGTAAAATAAAAACGTGGAAATGTGGGACCCTCGTCAAAATCAAGAACTTCAAGATGGTGGCAGCAAAGAATTAAACCAAGTAAAGGGATCTTCTAAGCAAGGGGCCCTGCTTGACTTGTTAGTCACATGACCTTGAGCTTGTATCATCCAGGTGCAGTTGGGGAAGCCATTAACCAACATAGTGCATGCATTGAGAGTTAGAATCCACAATGGAAACAAGAAATTGCTGACATTGGTAGACTGTTCCGTATCGCAGTGGACCAAGGCTCATCAACTCTCACCTCTCCTTTTGCTGCGCATGAGGAAATGCAGAGATTTAATGAATCACACAAAGTCATGTGGCCTATGAGTAACTGAGTCAAGTCTCAGGACCAAGTCTCTGGCACTAGTACCAAAGCCAGCACCCTTCACCCCAGTGAAGAATTGAAGTGGAGAGCTGGGCAGAGTATGGGCCATGGCAGCCAAATAGGAGAAGCTGATTCCAGCTTCAGTGGGCGCAGAGCTTCAGCTACGGTGGCTGAGTTCTAGAGAAGAACACAGTGCCTACACTGTAACCATATGGTGCGTGCACTTCACACTTACGAGGCTAGAACTTGGGGTGGGAGCTTTGAACTCCAAAACCAAAACAAAGGACATGAGAAACTTCGGGGAGCGCTGGCTGCATCTGTTCCCCTAACTGCGTCACAGGGGTTGCATGTGTCCAAACTCATCCAAGGGGGCACATTGCATGTGGGAAATTCTCTGCATATGCATTACAACCCAGTACGCCGCTGAAAATTCAAGTCTAGAACTTTTAACAATGTAAGAATTTTGTGATGTAATAGTTGGTTTATGGCTATTGTTCTTTTATTATTATTGCCATTATTTTACTGAGATTGTCAAGTGTGAGGTCAGGGGTAATGATTGCTTTGCTCATTTTGAATTGTTGACACCTCTGACACTGACTGCTTAAATGCTTGTTGAATAAATGATGGGGGTGGGGCTGAAGTCCAGGCCTCTTAGCAGTGGAAAGATGGGGGCTAGAGTGGGGAACCCAGAAATCCAGACTCACTCGTGGTGTTCTCAAGAACTGGTGTCTTCTGAAGATTACCCCCTGGTATCCCTGGAGTGAGTGATCTTGTTCCTTGAAAACATCTGTTCAGTGTAAGAAAGACCTCAACCCTCTTGTGGGGACCTAGGCACAGACAGAGCGTAGGCAGTGGCAGTTCTTTGGTCACTGATCATCCATTGTTCCTCCTTTTGGGTGAGCACCTCTGCAGTCTTGGAGATATCCACTGTGAGGCTTGTACCCTCCTGGTCAGGGAAAGTCACAGAAGACCTCTCTTCCTGGGACATCAATGGTGAGCAGAGTAACAAGGAGAAAACACCAATGAGCCAATTCATTGTGGTGAGCGTCCCTGATAAAGCATTCCTGTACCCGAAGTTCTGAATTTCTCAGGCTTCTACTCTCTTTAAGGCTGATTCCTTCACCTCTTTGAGTCTCTCTCTCTCTCTCTCTCTCTCTCTCTCTCTCTCTCTCTCTCTCACACACACACACACACACACACACACACACACACATGAACATGCACGTGTGTGTGTGTGTGTGTGTGTATTTGAACCAGTGTCTTGCTAAGTTGCCCAGGCTGACCTTGAACTGGCCATCCTCCTGCCTCAGCCTCCTTGGTAGCTGGGATTGCAGGCACTCATCATCATGCCTGGCTTCATTATACATCTTTTTCTTCATTTTTCTATTTGTTTAGCTTTTCTAGCATTCTTTTTTGGCTGTATGCAACCAAAGGCTCCAATTAATACTTATGACAATTATTGAAATAATTATAGGACTTTGGTTCTGAATGCTTGATCTCTGTATTCCTGAAAGCTAGAATGGGTGTCCAGAAAGGGCTTGGGTGGGGAAAGTAAGAGCCAGAGGGAAGAACAAGTAAGGGTGACTGAGGAGGGAATAGACAGGAACGAGAGAGGGCATGGGAGGAGAAACCGTGTGTGCCATTCAGAGGCAAGGGAGACCCCACACTGTTCTTCTTTCATTAAATGGGGTGGACTCTCCTTTATTTAATGGCTCCATTGATTTTCTCTTTTATAACGTAGCAGTGGATGTGGATTTGGTGAAGCGGTCCAGGGGCTTCATAACGCTGACTTTCAGAACTCCCTTTGCAGCGGTTCCCTTAGCTTGGTAGCAGGACGCCCATGGCCCTCAGCAGGGCACCCTCACACTTCTAATAGGCTTTGTGTAAGTGTTCGTTGACATCTGCAAGGATGAGATGGAGACGTCAACATCTGCAGGGACATGGCCCTGAAATTGTACCTTGAAGGGGACTGCCTTTGAGGTGGCGATTCCATAAGTAGCATGGCCTCGGGCTCTCAGATGGTCTCACCTGCCTCCTGGTGATCCTCAGTTTGTGCCATCTCCCCCTAGGAAGCATGAGGGGCTTGTGACATTCTTCTGGCCAACAGAATGTGGTGAGGCCAAGGCAGTGTCCAGGGCAGCACCATGAGTGCATGATGTGGGGTGCAGTGGCCGTTCTGCCCATCATCTGGAGCTTTGAGCAGATGATGGTCCTTTGGAGCCTCTAAGTAGGGTACCCTGCTGAGCTGTGCACCAAATCCTGATTCCTCAGATTGCGAGATGATAAATCAGTGTTGCTTTAAGCCACCAAGTTTCTGGCAATACTGTTATATAGTAACAGATAATGAAGACAGGTGACTTGGGTCATAGATGAGAGTCTGGGTTTGGAAAGCCATTAGAATTGGTAGCACCCCCTTTGCCCTTCCATGCTTGAATCGTTGGATTGAGCTAAGCTACGGCTGAGTTTTCCTGTTGGTATTAAGCAGAGTGTCTCATCTTGGCCCTATTGACATTTGGGTTGGACAGAGTGTCCTGTATGTTGTAAGATGAGTAGCAACATCCCTGGCCTCTACCCATTAAGACACTCCTCTCCCCCATTTTGTGGCATCCCAAAATGTCTCTAGATACTATTGAGTATCCCCTGGAGATATGAGGTAAAATTGTCCCCAGAGAATCATTGGTATCAAGATTGGTGCAGAGGATAAGAGTGATACTACCTCCTACATGGTGTCATGGGAAACTTTAAATGAGCTGGTTAGGCAAAGACTTGGAACCCTTGTGACATCCAAAAATGTCTCTAGACACTGTCTATTCTTACTATTGAGAACCTAAAGAAGGGTGGATATCATCACTGTCATGAGACAGGGACATTTTTATCCTCCTGGTTGGGGCAGTTGTAGAACACGGATTGGCCAGTACCAAGTCTTCCAAGAAGGGACAATGTCACTTGCCATGAAAGGGACTATGGTTTGGTTGTGAGGTGTCCCCCGAAATTCCTGCACTAATGTAGGACGGTTCAGAGGTGAGATTGGATTGTGAGAGCTGTAACCTAGTCAGCCCACCCTAGTTTGAATGGACTGACTGGGTGGTAACTGTGGGCAGGTGGGGCACAGCTGAAGGAGATGGGTCACTGGGGACGTGCCTCGGAAGGAAGGCTGCAGTGTCATTCACTGTGCCCCTTCTGCCTGCGCCCCTACTTCCTTGTAGTCATGAGGGGGGCAGCTTTCCTCCTGGGGACACTTTCCCACAATGTACTCCCTTGCCTTGGGCCCAGAGGAATGGAATTGGTCATCTATGGACAGACCTTGAAAACCGTGGGCCCCAAATAAACATTTCCTCCTCTAAGTTGTTCTTGATGGGAATTTTGGTCACAGCAACACAACGTGTGACTAAAACGGGATGAGAAAAGACATTAGAGAGGGGGTGGGGAGAGAGAGGTTTGCCCAGTGGTACCCACCAGGGTACCACCAGGGCTCCCCAGGGCTCCTTGTGATAGGCAGCAATCCTCCTGCCTGGATCTCTGGGGACGAGGCCTGCACTGGTCTTAACATCACTGTTTTTCATTTTCAGGACAACAGGTAAGGACAGGTGCTAGCTAGAAGCCCTCTTCCTCAAGTCCAGACCTTTAAATTTCTTCCCAATTGAAAGCAGAAGTTCTAGTTTTATATAAAAGTGAGTGAATGAGCACCTTGGGCCTCCTGGTAATTAGTTTAAACTGGAGCATCACTGGCCAAAAATAATAAAAAGAGAATCTCCCACCTCTTTATTAAGCTTGGTTACAGTTATTGGACAGAGTTGAAACCAGCCTAAAGGGAAGGAATGTTCCCTGAAGGAAGAACACAGAGAAAGCAGAGAAAGCTACCTTACTAATCAGTCATAAAAGAGCTCAGCAAGCGCCTCGCCTATTGATTTCCTTTACTTCCTCCTTTTCCTAATCCTCTGTCCTCATTTCTATCCCTCACCCCCCACCCCGCCCGCTTCACCCTGCGCAGGATTTGGCCCTGAAATGAGGGTCCAAAGCACATGCAGCCCGCAGAACTGGTTGCTGAAGCTGGCGAATGCAATTGGCCCTCGAGACTTCCTCTTTGCAAGGATGCCTCCTGGAGAGGGAGAAGGTGGGTCAGTGCTGCTGGTGGTCTGTACAGGTGGGAGGAGCTTCTGCACAGGGCACAGCACTGGCTCATCTAGCTGCCCCAGGGCTGTGTCCTGCAGAGACCATCTTCTCCTCCATTTTTGAGGTAGTAATAAAACTACTTGTGAACATTTCCATAGTGGTGTGTGATGGTCTAAGGATTCTGCACCTGTCAACACTTTTGACTTAGTCTCATGTGACAATGCCCTGAAGTTAGTATTATCCAACTTTACTTATTTCTGGGTAATTAGTTGTTTTAGTTTTATAAATTTTATATAGTTTTAAAATTGATAATAATTGTGCCTATATTTGGGACACAGTATGATATTTCAATTCCTTATACAATGTGTCAGGTGGTCAGGGTAATTAGCATTACCTTCTCTTTAAAACTTGATTATTATTTTCAGTTTAGAAGTTCCCAAGCCCTGCTTCTAGTTCTTTGTAAAATATATGATAAATTTATGTAAACTACAGTCACCCCACTGGGCTCTGGGGCATTAGAACCTATTCCTCCCATCTAGCTGTATTTGGGACTTAGTATCCAACCTCCTTTGTCCACTGCACACCCCCCCATCCTTCCTACAATCTAGTGACCATTAGTCCCCTCTCTACTTTTATGGAAAACAACTTTCTGGTTTCCACATAATTGTAAGAACACATGGCATTTGTCTTTCTGCTCCTGCCTTGCTTTACTTAGCAACATCCTTCATTTCCACCCAGATGACTGCTAATGATAGGCTTCCATTCTTTTTTTCTGGCTGAGTAATATTTCTCTGAGTTTCTTTATTTATCCATCAGTGGGTACCTTGGTTGATTGTGTATCTTGGCTATTGCAAGTAGTGCTGCAATAAGACATGCAGTATTTCTTTTATTTGATGACTTAATTTTCTTTGGGCATAAACCCAGTAATGTGATATATGATATTAACCAATTTTAAAGATGGAGGTGAGGTAGCTTACCAGGATTTTTCAGGGAGCCTGGTTCCAATGTAACTGATCTCTGTATTAACCCTCCCATCTGATTGACAGCTCCACAGCTCTATGCAAACCTACAAAGTTTTAGTTGTTTTTAGAACTAACTCAAGTCAAGGATTACAAGCAGTGTGTGTGTGTGTGTGTGTGTGTGTGCACACTTGTGTTTCCAAGGAATGCAGGATGAATATTTTAGGGTATAACTTCATCCCAAATAGAATTGCTTGAAACATTTTTTTTGCATACTATAAGAGTAGATATTGAAGTTTGTTGCCATTAATAAAATACTGCAATTATATATATTGTGAGATAAGCCACAAGCCAGGAGATAAACATTCCTGTTTAGATATTGACTAAAGGTGCAACTGCTAAGAGCAAGCTTCTATTCCAGCCCAGTCTAATTAAGCCCCGAATGTGTGCACAATCACGAACACAGAGCTTTGCAAAGAACATTATCAGACTCTGGTTGGAGCTACACTTTGCAGCTTATGCCACCCAAAGACAATTCCATGATATTTGTATTGTTAAATGTGAACTCCGGCAGCATCTGTAAAGTGAAGCAATAAATAGCTCATGTCTTTTGCTGGAGGCAGCCAGCTCCTCTTTGCACAGGTAGTAAAATCACAAAACTTGCAGGTACATCAGGAAGCAGCAGTGGTGTCAGATGGAAGGGATTCAAACCTGAATGAACAATTAGCAGGAAACTTATCTGAGGACAGATAACATATGCACATCTACTTTCTTCTGAAGAAGCAGATTCCCCCCCCCCCATCTCTGAAGATCTCTCTTAATCAGCTTTTTTTTTTCTTTTTTTTTTTTTTACATTTTAAAGGGCACCAAGTCCTTGGAGGTTCCCATGAAATGTGTGAACCCCTACCCCAAAGAACATGCACTGAACACGTGTGACTGAGAGGGACTTGGGATTCTCTGCCTCCCCATTCTGCCCTTTTGGACTTTCTTCTAATCAAACAGGTAGCTGTGTCCTGAGCTTCTCTGCCACCGTGGAAGCCTTCACTTCCAAAAGGCCAAGTGCATGCGAGGGACAGAGAAAGCTAAGATGATTTCTGAACAAAGGGAATCTGAGCAGGGGCATGAGGCTCCTTTTCCAGGGCTGCAGATGTGCCATCCAGGAAGGGATCGGGGCTATTTGCATACTTCGCTTTGGTCATCGTCATGCTCCTCCCATCTGCTTAAGAAAATGGAGTGGGATATAGCACTGTGAGGGAGGTTTCCCAGGGTCTTCCACACCAAGGAGGAAAAGCCAGAAGAGGCTTGTAGAATGGAGTGGGTCCTCTGCAAGAAGCAAGGACCCAAGAGGTTTTCAGGAGGTGCTGCACACACATATGCACACACACATGCACACACAGGCAACACACACATGGAGGGGGAGAATGATCTTAGAGATGTTTCTGGGCAGCATCTCATGGCTCTAGCCATGGCTTATTCATGCATACAGGCGTTCCTGGGTCCCTAGCCTCCACAGCCACAATTTGTACTAGATACTAAACAACTAATAATTTGCAAAATGCATCCTGCTAGTTTAGGGTTCATGCACGTCTACAAGGCTTGCTCCCAACCCCCGGTTCCAACCCCTTCTTTATCTAGCAATCCCTCCATCCTTCAAATCCCAGCTCAAGAAGCCACACTTTCTTTAAGAATCTCATCCGTCTTTGAAGCCATCTAAGATAAGTCTCTTCTATCATCCTACGACCTGTGCACGGATGTTTTCCTCTGTTCTTTAATACTTAATTGTTTCTCCCTCCTCTGAATCCCCTGTTTCTAGAGGGTAGGGGCCCTGTTTTGCTCTCTTTGCTTTGCAAAAGTATCTTTCTCAATACATGCGAAGATATGGTGAAGGAATGGATGGCTGAAGAAAACCAGGATGGCGAATACTGGGGGAGGAGGTTTGAATGAGGTGGAACGGAGCAGTGATAGCTGGCTATTATCTTTTAGTAAAACCCTCTGATTTTTTTAACAAAGGCAGGGGAAATAAAAATGTGGCTCAGGAGCTTGCATCTGGCCTTAGTGACATTAGCTACAGAATTGCCAGGAGTTAGCAAGGGGCAGGGGCAGAGGATCTAGAACCACATGATCAACCATTCAAGGGTAAGCTCCAGCACCTGTTGACCACCTGCCCATGAGCCAGTTATTAAACCCTTTTCAAACTAAATTTCCTTATCTGTTGAAAGAGTGATAAGTCCCCCCTTCTTTGGGCACTGTGAAGATTAAGTGAAAAGACTGTTTGTGTGGTACTCATTTGGGTACCGGGTATACAGTAAGTGATAATAAATGTTAGTAGTGTCTAGGTGAAATGTAGGCTGCCATGCCCATGGGGAACTCAGAACCAAATTATATTTGGACAGTGTTGCATGTACTTGGGAATTTTCTTGAAACTGGGATTGTAGGACAATACTAGAATCTATGACGAGAAATTGCCGTTCTATGTTCTGCTTAATAAATTCATTTTTATGGTCTCAATTTTGAGTAAATGCATGCATTTTTTATTCATTAGCATTTGTGAGCATTGTCCACAGTTTTAACATTTCATGAACATCAAAGCATTTAATGTCTACAAATGCCAATTTCACATATACAAACCCACAAAGCTTTGGTGGTAATTATCACTAGCAATGTTTTCTACTTATTATGAATTTCTTAACAGCAAGAGCGATCAAACTTGTTTTTAAAAAGCATCTAAAAACATCTCCTCTCATTTCTCTTCTAAAATTTACAACCAGAGTCAGGCTTCTGAATCCTTGTTTATTTGCTCTTTGCATATCATAGGTAGTCCAGAACATACTTGTTAATTTACATCTCCAGCTGAAAAATGAATATTAAAACACTGAATTATAGCAATGGCCACATAATCATAGCATGATGCTGGTAGGGGATTAATCTGGGAGCAACTGTGTGGGGCATTAAGGAACTCACTGATCAGCCTACTGGTTTTCAACTCCAGTGGCTGTTTTGGAAGATCAGAGAGAGGCCTGATGGAGTCCAAGAATGATGATGTAGAAATGAGTCTTTGATAGACTCCAAAAATGGGCAGAGACTTTGTCAGAATCTATTAACTTGGTATTGACCTCAAAAGCTGTCTGACCTGAGTGGTCATGACAGATTAGGATGTAGAACATCCATATATGGGGTCCATGAATGTTCAGGAGGGTTTTTAAACTATTTTTTATTTGTTCTTTTTAGATATAGCTGACAGTACAATGTATTTTGACATAATACATGCACAGAGTTTAACTTACTCTAATTAGGATCCCATTCTTGTGGTGGCACATCATGTGGATTCCTTGTATGATTTATATGTGCGGGCATATTTTCTGGGATGAGGAGGTATTATTTTCACCATATTTTCAAAGGGACCGAATACAAACATGATCAATAATTAGCCCCTTGTTTGGTCCTGAATTCCCTCCCAGACCCAAGATTCTATATTTTATCATATCTTCAAATTATAGAATCTTGGATCAAAATATCATAGAATCTTTGCAACTAAAGCCTTTATATCACGATACAAAGGTATATAAGAATTTTTGTTAATATCGTATCCTACTTCCAATTCTTTGTAGTTTTTCATCTTCTCTGAGGTTAGGAAAATAGCTGAATATTGAAGTCTAGGCTCAATTGATCTAGAACAGTGAATCTCAAACTGTTTTTAAGAATCATGATGGAATATTAGTAGCTGCATCGTGGATATTTTAAGATCAAATACATTTTTTAAAAATAATGTACTATACCACTTTCTTGGAGATTCCCAGAGCACTTAGACATGTAGGAAACACTAAGCAATTCTGCACATAAAACCCCTTTAAAAATTTTTAAACATGGTGTTTTCTAAATTCCTTAATTACAGAGCTTCTTATCCAAAGAACACCTGTTCACATCTTCAAGGATAACTTTTCTCAAGAATGCCTTGTTAGATATGCAACCTCATCAATTTCAACTTTAATTCTTAGAGACACATTGGGGGTCTTTACTGGGCTCTTCCTTAAAGCAGCACATACATTTTGGTTAGCATTTCAGGGCATTCTAGGAAGATTTATATGAGTGAAAGAAAAGTGATCCTAGTTTTTTAATGGACAGAGGTGAGGTATAGTTAGGAAGAGTTGGATATTGTGATGGATAAATTCAGGAAAGCCAGGGCAAAGAAGACTGTGTGGATAACTTTACATATCTTTGAGTAGGGGTGCATTTATGCATTCATTCATGTATTCAAGAATAAATTGGAAAATATCCAAAATAATAGATATGATGAAAGTACCTGATAATCTAAAGGAGACTAGGAGACAATATTGGACCATAAGGCCCTCAAAAAGTAAGAGATAACCACAAAACAGGATAATGCATTCTATGATGGATGCAGGAACTACTACTAATAAAAGAAGAAACAAAACAAAAAAGAATCCAAATATTTTGGCAGCTCTCAGAAAAGTCTCCAAGAGGAAGATAATGTTTGAATTGGCTTTAATATTCACAGATGGGACTGGGATTGTGGCTCAGTGGTAGAGCATTTGCATAGCATGTGTGAGACACTGGTTCTATTCTCAGCACCACATATAAATAAATGAATAAAACAGAGGTCCATCAACATCTTAAAAATATTTTAAAATTTTTAAGAATATTCACAGATGACTAAATTAAATGTGTGCTCTCATAGGAAGGCTCAAATGAGTATAGGAAAAACACAGCAAGAATTCATGCTGAGTAATCAATTGGACCAGAGTAGATTTGGGGTAATAATGGTGCATTGGCTGCAAGTATCAAAACCCTGACTCAAACCCTTAAATTACAAACACATGTGTCATCTCCCCTAAGAGTGGCTTTAGAGGGCTGCTCTCATTTCCAGTCTTTGTTTCACGTGCCTTCGTCCATTCTGGATTTACTTTCATGCTCTCAGCAAGATGGCTGCAGGAGTTAAAGACTTCACATTTGGAGAAACAGTGACTAACAGAGAGTGTTATCACCCAAGGGTCCTTCTTAGGAGGAAGAAGACTCTTCATAGAAGCCTCTCAAAGTGGCCACTTCTTTTCTTATTGCCTAGAAATGAGACACAGGACAAGTCCTAAGGCAACCCTCAGCAAGAAAATCTTTAAATCAATCAAGTCCATTTGGAAGGCTGAAGGTGATATTGTCCTCCTCCGACGCTTGACTAACAACAGGACCCACTGGGAAAGCGGAAGGGGTAGGGAGACACTCAGGAGGGAACTCACAGTGGTCTCCCCCAGGAGGACAATAAAAGGACAGCGCCACCTGCAGGCTACTTTATTAATAGCAGGTAGTGTGCTTTCCCCATCTCCATGGCAACACTGGCATCCAGGCCTGGGGAGTTGCCTGCCAGGTCTCTCCATGCTCTTAGTTGTATTTTAATCCAAAAGAGCCTGCATCATGGTGATGGGGACCACCGCACTTTACAACATCCCCAGCCTGGAGGGTGTCTTGGAACCAATCCAACCAACCTCACCCTTGAGACATTGTTCTCTACTTCACGTCTAACATGGTGTTTTCTAAGAACATGCACTTCAACATCAGCCACGTTCAAAGTCTCATACTCTGCAAAGTTGTTAGGTTTTGTAGACAAATGAAGAGATGATGATCATTTGACAGTGATCATCATTTCAGCTTAATGACAAACCTCAAAAGATGATGACCCAATTCAAATAGAGTCCCGGTGTCTTCATTGTATGTAGAGAGAGAATAAAGCCCAGCCACATCAATCTTTTGGTTTTCATATTGATTAACATTAATTGCCTCAAACTCTGATGCCGGCAATATCTAACTGATTTATGGTTTATGAAAGCTATTGACGTATGTGGGGATGCAATAAGGAATCTTTTTTAGGCATGATTACATGGATTGTATAGGGATTATCTAATTATTGACTAAGCACCAGTGATGAACTCGGTAATAAAAGTACCGTATGCTCGCCAGGGGGCTGGGGACTGAAATAATGACTGGCTTTTGCAGCATAAATGTGCTTGTCTTTTTCTTCTCCCTTGAACAGAATTTATCACCTGTTTTCTTTCAGAAGCAAAGAATGGGTGAGTTGAGCAATGTTTCCACTCTCTCACTTCAGCTTTCCTTCTTTTAATTATTGGTTAATTTGAATTTCTACTGGAATTCTTCGTTTCCCTTTCTTTATTTTCAAAAACAAAAATTCACTTTGAAGCGTGTGACAACAGAAATGACCCAAGAGTCTCCATTGTAAAGGCACAGTCTTTACCTTCTTGCACTCGTAGCTTATGTTTTTGGAACACTAAGTATGTGTCAGAACCTCAACACCTCTCCCATAAACAGGACTAGAGGAACGTGAGTACGACCTGTTGCCGTGGTGAATTTCCCATAATATTCCCCACAGGTGGAATATCTGGTGTGGTTCCTGTTTTCCTGACTGATGCAGTTAGATATTGTCATTTCACTCCATCTTTTAGGTAAAGAAACACAATGAGAAGGAATAAATAGCTGAGGAATGGATGCCATGTTTGGGCTAAGGCAGCTTGACTTCAGTGTCAATTTCCTTATTTTTACTTTTTAATCTGAAGCTTCGAAGTCTGGGTTGGGAGACACCATGGAAAACACTGAGGCCAACCAACGACCTCAGTGACATCACAGTGATATTATACTCCATTGAAAAAGTGAAAGCTCTTTCTCTAATCTCAGCAACAAGATGAGGATGGCTGCCATTGGCACTTAAATTTAATTTATTCCTGGAAGTCCTAGCCAGAGAGATTAGGGAAGAAAAATAGATAAAATACAGTCAAATTGTAATGGAAGAAGTTAATGTCGTCTCTGATTGTGGGCGGCATAATCTTATACATAAATACCCTAGAGCTTCCAAAAAGAAAGAAAAAAAGAAAGAAAAAGCAAGCTAGCTATTAGACTTAATAAACAAAATCAATAAAGTTTTTGGAACAAAATCAACATAGAAAAATCACTTGTATTTTTATTTACTAACAATGAATAATATAAAAAGGAAATTAAGAAAGCAATCCTATTTATGATAGCAACAAGTAACAGCAATAATAGTAATAAGCCTAAGAGGATGGAAGACTTGTACCTTGAAAATCACACAACAGGGCTGGGGCTGGGGCTCAGTGGCAGAGCGCTTGGCTAGCATGTGTGAGGCACTGGGTTCGATTCTCAGCACCTCATATAAATAACTAAAATAAAGGTCCATTGGCAACCAAAAAATATTTTAAAAAAGAAAAGAAAAGAAAACCACACAACATGGATAGGTGTTGGACAATGAAAATACCACCCGGGGTGCCCGAGAGAAGCCTGGGGGGAAGCCAGCCCAGCGGTGCTCTGAAGGTGGGGCCCAGGGAATGGAGGCTCTGTTCTCATGGTATAGTCAGGAGCGTGAGGCTGAGCAGTGCTGTGGTGCTGTGGATGAAGGTCGCTGGATGAAAGGCCTGTGGCTTAGACAATGCCCCGTGGTTGTCGAAGGTGTGGCAGGAATTGGTGGGAGAGACAGACACGCAGGTCAGAGGCCACGGTCCTCACTGAGTGATGGACAGTCCCGTTTCTGGGAGACGACAGCAAGGACAGACGTCGGGGTGCATCTTTACATGGTCTGTGCTTTAGAACCATAAGAAGAAGGGGATGGTCAGGATAAGGATGAAGGACTAGGAGACTTTCCTGATGGCGGGTGAGGAATTCCAGTGGGGAGATTGTGGATTGGGCCAGACCCGAGGAGGAGCCTGGGGATAAAATGAAGAATGGGGGGAAGACTGGGCTTCACGAGTAACTGGCTCACAAAGGGTCTTGGTGGAAGTCCATTACCACAGCTGTTTGGAGGGTGCTCCTTGTGGCCAAGGGGGCTGAGGGGCTGGCAGCGTGTGGCAGGTGTTTGTGTGAGACTGGTGAAGAGGTTGCAGAGACAGACATGGATGTCCCTAAACTGCTTCCTGGAAAAGAGCCGAGCAGCTTTCTACTACACCTTGGTGGAAGCCTCAGCCTTCTTATAGACATCTCAGCAAGAACCAGCCGATGATAAACGTGATCAATAGCTACAAGAAACAGAAACTTAGTAAATTGATTTATTTGGAAAAGAGTAGATTGACTTCTGACAAATGGGCCCTTGGTGAAGTGAAGCTTGGTGAGCTGAGCTACTTCCTGTGGTGGCATCTGGCAGGGGCACAGGGTGAACCTGGAACAGAAGTGCTCACTGCACACCAGGCCCTTCCTTGCCTTATAAGTTGGGAATCTTGGGCAGTGCCTCTTGTTGGCTCATCCTGGACAGACAGCTTCTCTGTAGCCAGAGGATGGGAGGCAGTCCCTATAAGAATTTGGGTGTGATGGGGAAAGAACTTCCCTGGGGAAAGTAGGGTGGGCACGCTTCCCTTAAGAAGTGGGAGAATGTTGGACAAACAGAGCAACGTTTCCCGATAGATTGTTACTACAGATTATCATTCCTCGATATGGCCACAAAGAAAGGGAGATTTGGAGTGAAAATGACTCAGACAGCCAGGATCAGAGACTGGCAAAGTGTAAGAACCCACAGTCCTTGGCTTTCACCCCCTGATGGGTTTCTGCCTTAGACAGCTCTGAAAACATCTGCCAGACTCCCACTCATAAATTATCAATTTGTGTGCTCATATTTTCCCCTTAAGTTCGCACAAATTCATTTTATGAATTCACCCACACGACTCAGTGGCCTGGATTACTAATGTGTAGGTCCCCATGTCTGTGCGGCTGATGAGCCTGGAATCGGCCCCCTGGTGTGGAGTCACAGCAGCAATGGTGACGCGGGGTGTTGGACACTGATGATAATTAGCCAGGGCTCAGCGTCCGCTCGGTGCTTGGGGAATTTTAAAACCTGGGAAAGGTTCCTGACCTCAGCACTCTGTCTGTTCAATTTGTTCCTCCCCTGGCGGAGAAGAGACACTATCAATAGCAAGCAATTTATTTTCCCTGTTGTCTGAGTCAGATGCTATAAGGGCAGATGTCTGGGGCATGTTTTAAATAGGAAGAAATTGATGTTATTTACTTTCCTGATATCATTTAATACATGAGTGGTTGAGTTCAAACCATGTCCCAGCTTATCATCGAGTATACGCTGCCCCTCACCGCACCTCAAACCCATGTATAAATCGAGGGTTCTTGTATTTATCTAGCCTTGAGCATTGCTCCGACAACAGATACTAACTTAAGATCTCTAATACCATATTTTCAAGTGTGATTCAGATAAGACACGCTTTCCAAATGGGCTGGGTAAACCCAAGATTACACCGAGAATATCCATTAGTGTCTGTGCTTACTGTTTTCATTTCTTGAAACACTTCTTGCACCACATCAAGCAGCAGTTTGTAGAGGCTTGTAAAAAACCCTCCCTCTGAACGAGATAAATCATTGCTCACTAACAGTGATATTCAGTGAGATTAATTTGAATCGCCTCCTCTTCTGGCTACATGGCACAACAGTCGGTATTCATCTTTTGAATGTTTCCCAATCATCCAGAAGAGATGGATTAGTCTGAATTAGTTTCACAGGCAGAGATGTAAAATTAGAAATATAAACTGGAGTCTAATGACCAGGTTTGAATAACTTCATGTACCGAGCTCTGAAGGCCACTAAATAAATATTTCCTGTGTCAGACAGGGCTGGATTCTGGTCCCTGATGACCATTTGCAGACTAGGAGGGCCACTTGTTGCCTGGAACTTGTGTCGAGTCTTGATGTCCTGGAGAAATAATAACTTTGCAATGTGAGGACCTTGCCTTGTTTTCAACATGATTTAAGTGAGGCAGATTAAAAATTAATGCCACAATTATAGTCTTGATGACGCTCTGTGTTCTTGAAGTTTAAGAACAATAATCTCCGTAATCGTCTTTTATACCTTCATTCTCAGGAGGCATTGGCTTCTGCTTCGACATGCTGAGGAGTTTGTGCTGCGGAGATGAACATTTCTAGGCTGTGCGCACACCATGTCATGATGGTTCAGGATCATGGAAGACAGTCTGATCCTCAAAAAGCAAAAGATTGTGGATACGCATTAATTGCCCTGGCAGTATCCATTCCTTGATCTCCTTGTTTTTGAACAACTCCCAGAGGTTATTTTTTGCCCCCCTCAGAATCCATTCCTTCTCTGCTCTTGCATTTTGGGGAGATGGAGCTGCCTTGGAGCCTGAGGAAGAGGCTGTGTCCTGTGATCTCAGTGGTGCGCAGGCATGGATGAGCCATATTTCAGGTGGAGGGAAGGGGAAGGAGAGGACTTGGGGACACTGGGAAGGATGCCACGTCTCCTAGAAGAGCCTCTAGGAGGAAGGTTCTGTCCTGCTCTGTGTGAACCACTGCTGCTCAACCTTGAAAGCTGCTGAAATGGCCTGAGGCAGAGTGAATCCCACAAAGAAATCACCCTGGTGGTCACAGCCTCGGTTATGTTGAGCAAAAAATTCTTCCCAGAGTTTGGAGGGGTAACCTGGAGAATAGCTGTTCACCAAATATTTGGGATTGACTAATTGTGCATAACTAAACATATCCCATGTTAGTGGAGCCCAGAACATGAGAATTCATTATTTAGGGAACATTTGTTCTCAAATAGGAAGAGAAGAAATGATTCACCACTATGATCCTTTAAGTGAGGAATCCTTCATTCCACAGCATTTTAAACTTAAATCTGATATATGAACAAATTATTTTCACACATACTTTCTGGAATCTGCCAATGGGCTGACATGAGATCTACTTTTTTTTCCCCCTCTCTTTTTAGTGTTTATTTTCTGGAAGTACTGGGGGTCGATTCCAGGTTTTTGTACATGGTAGGCCAGCACCCTACCACAGAGCTACCTCCTGAGTCCTTTTCTTTCTTTTTAAATAAATGTCCCACTTGTAAACACCCACAGTTCTAGCAATGTCAGGTGCTATGGAAACTGTCATGGTTGTCACAGTCATTAGATCCATTTGTCCTATATACCCCTTGCTCCATCTTGGGGCATGTGACAGGACTCTCTCTGCCTCCCTTGGAGTTAGTGGGGCTATTGACTGGTTCTTGCCTATGCATTGCCAGCAGAAGCGACAACTGTCACTTCTGGGGTAAATATGTAATGACTGGGAGAAACCCCGGGGAGCTCTTTTCCCTGGAGGTGTGGCGGTTGCCAGTATTATCCACGGGTGGCTGTGTATGAGCAGAGCTCCCTTCCGACCCACGCCGTCCATGTAGCTGTTACAACCTCGGTGATTTGGGGATTATTTTTTTACTACAGCAAAATCTAGTGCATCTGTGCTGATCTAATACCATGAGTCAGTTACACACAGAGACTAAAGCCAAATTCTCTATAATCTGACAGAGAAACGGACTTGGAAAAATTTCAGAGACATTTCAGTGGAAGGACAGCCTGGAAGATTATTTTCTGGAACCTGTGTTTGATGCCCACAGATTGGGGCTCATCCCTGGCTTCCTCACACCGTGTGCAGCTCAGGGGGTGTTGTAAAGGCTCCTAGTAAGCCTTTCCACAGTAAGGCCTGGAGAAAGGAGAGGGACCCACAGAAGTTCCATGTGGGTTGGGCAAAGGCACACATGACTTTTTTGGAAGGAGTAGCCAAATTAAGAAGAAAAGGAGGGGAAGTGTCGAGAATGTAGGGGGGCGAAAATCAGTTTAACACAAAATCAGTTTAAGTGTTCCTTAAATGACACAGGAAAGATCAAGCTACATGTGCAAGAGTGTTGGTTTCCACAAGGTGCCTTGCTACTTGTACATAACTTGTTTGAAATCCTGCTCTGTCCAAACTTTCTTCATATTATCAGTGTAATACCCAGAATATGTTTGACTTGGGATGAAGGTTTGATTTAAATCTTCAGCAGTACTGATTTATTTGGGGACATTTCTAATTGTGGGGAAATTTGGGCAGGAAATAATTGCTTTCATTTTAATTTAGTAGAATTCAGGGATGTTTATCATATGACGCAGGATTTCTCCTCCAGGTGTTTACTCAAGAGAAGAGAAAACATATGTTTACACAAAGACTTGTCCATAAACGTTCATGGCCACGTTAGTCCTAGTGCCCCCAAAGTGCAAACAATATGGGCATCCATCAGTGGATGAAGAGATAAATAAAACGTGGTACAGCCGTACAACAGAACACTATTCAGCAGTAAAACGAAAAAAAAAAAATACTGATACCCACTACAAATATTTTTTGAGAATAAACCTGAAAAACATGCCAAGTTAAAGAAATCAGCTACAAAAGACCATATATTATAACATTCCTGTATGTGAAATGCCCAGAAAAGCAAATCTATAAGGACAGAATTTAGATTAGAGGCTGCTTAGGGCTAACAGAGCAAATGCAGATTTATTTAAATGGGCATAAGGGATCTTTTTGGGTGATGGGAATGTTGTAAAATGAATTCTGGTGGTGGTTGCCATGATTCTATAAATCTAGTAAAATTATATTAAATCGTAACTTAAAACAGGCGATTTTTGTAGTGTGAAAGTGACACCTCAGTGCAGCGATGTAAAAATCACCAGAGACCACCGTGGACTCATTGTTTCTTTCAGCAAAGTGCAGAGTTAATAATTCGGGACCTTGCACAGTGCCTGGCAAGAAACAAGTGCTTGAATAAGATATGCTGGGTGGCATCGGAGCTGCGTGCCCCTAAGGGCTAAGGAGCTCTGTGTGTGTGCACGGACCACTCCTGGGGCAGCTGGTCTCGGTGGTCTAGCTGAAAAGACAACAGAGAGCAGGATGTCTGACTTTTCTCTTCCTGAAGTTTCTACATCTGCTCAGCCAACTGTGATCATCAATTAAAAAATCCACATGATTAGAATGAACATATGCTGGTCTAGAGCCACACAGCGTCCATTACCTCTTTGTTTGGCAGCAAAATCTCAAATTAGTTTTTTTGGGAAGAACCCCTTCCTATTTTTAGTGCATTTGGTTGAGTGGGGTTGACTCCCTCTGGTACCTGGAATGGGCAGGTGAGCCACACCAAGCCAGTCAGTAAATCCCACCCCCGAGTCACTGTGGTTGGTCTGGGATGAACGTGTCCTTTGCTGGGGCCTTGAGACTGGGCTCTGGAATTTGGTTCAAATTTTAGTGAGAAGAGGCGTGCTTTCCTTCTGGATTTGAACCATTGAGGATCTACCTCTTAGGGCTTTTGGCAACTATTTCTCTATCATGTAAAGCCAGAGATTGCATTACGTCCACTTAGCACAGCCAGTTAGAGAGATGAGGTCCTGCTGGCATCTTGGAGTCCCTGGAGTCAGCCTTTCCTGGGTGTTTCCCAAGCTAATGACCACCCTTTTCCTGGTTGCACTTGGCTTCATCCTCTCTATTTGCTGTCTCCACTTGTTTCCATGGGAGCCTCTAACCTGTGGACCATGTTTTGTGTCAACTGAGGCTGTAGCCCTGAGCAAGGCTACTTTTTACTTCCTGGGAACAGGAGAAGGCTGGGCTTATGAGGTCCCTCTGTCCATTTTTAGATATGCACACCAAGCCCCAGATGGGGAGGAGCCAGTGAGCTCAAATCTGAAATCCCTGTTACTTTGAAGCCAGAGCTGGAGCAGGTACCATTGGCATTTCTTGGTATGAACAATAGCATTGACAGTGGCCATGCATTAGTGCCTAATATATGCTGAGTGCTTTCTAGCTTCCTTTCATTCAATTATTACTGCAGATTTTCAAGTTTGTGCTACTACTGTTCCCCTTTTACACTGGAACAAGCTGAGACTGACTTGCTGAGGGTAAGAATAGGCATCTCCCAATGGGTCAAGGTTAGTTCTCATCCTGATTTTAAATGCTTAATGCATTAGCCCACTGTATCTTCTAGCAGCTTATGAGGCGGATGCTACTATCATGCCCACTTAACAGATGAAGAGCTTGAGGCCCAAGAATTGAGTGACTTGATGAAGTTGCAGAGCCAGTGCCAAGCTAACCAGCCTACAGTGTAGGTCCAGGAGCCCAGCTTAGATGCACTAGACCTTGTCACTCATGCTCAGAGATACTGGGCTGATGGTGTGGCTCAGAGGTAGAGTGCTTGCCTAATCCATGTGAGGTGCTGGGTTTGATGCTCAGTACCACATAAATAAAATAAAGTTCTTTTTTAAAAAAGAATATATCTGTCTGGGTTAACAAAAAGAAATACTAGGCTCTATAGTCACAGTTTTTAAGTAGTTTTTTTTCTTTCTTATTTTGGAGTAACTTTAGACTTACAGAAAATGTGCAAAGATAACAGAGAATTCACGCATGCTCCCCAACCTAGTCTCCTCCAGTGTTGTCACGTGACCACAGTATACTTGCCCAAACTAAGAAGTCAACATTGGTACATTGCTATTACTAAGCCCCTCCATGTATTTGGATACCACCAGCTTCACCTCTGTTGTCTTTCCCTATGCCTGGATCTCATCCAGGATACCATACTGCATTTGGTTCTGCTATCTTTTTAAGAATTCATTTCATGTTGGGACCCTTGCCTGGAATTAATAAACACAATGTTTGCTCTTACTCTTTTTCTACTTGGAAGAGAAAAAGAAAATTAGTTGTGTTTTGTTGGTGTGCATGTGTGAATGTGTGTGTGTTGTTGCTATACTTTTTAACTTTGAAATGTTGATATGTCAAATACAAGAGCATTCATGTTAGGAAAAACAGGACCTGGAGTTTGGACTATTATTGGACATTGGCTTTGGCTCTTATTAGCAAATGTATCCACAGGCACTTGGCTTCACCTCCTAGATTTGCTGTCTCTGGTTGTTTCTGTGGGAGCCTCTAGTTTAATTCAGTTGCTGCTCAACTTCAGCAAGTGATCAATCCATTTGATTTGTCAGACATGTGAAAGGGGCCTGAATTAGGCCCTGAATATAGTCCAAGATCTCAGTAACTAAATCAGTATTTCCCAGTTGTCATTCATCACCTGAATCAAAACCAGGGTCAAACCTAGGAGGACTGACTCTCTCTCTGGGGTGGAGCCCAGGAATCTGCATTTTCAACATGCCTGCTATTTTTTGAGAATACCTAGTCCAGGGCCTCCTGTGTGCAGGAGACACCCTGAAATAAGAGTGTCAAACCCCAACACAGAAAGAACACAGATTAGCTCCACTGCCGTGAAACATGCTTCTTGTCATACCCTGAAAGCAGGGCGTGTAAGCCACACTGCGTCCACCTACCTAGGACTTACATGTGAAGCAGGAGGAGTGTTGGAGAAGGAGAGAGAATTTAAGGACACACTGGTTGACTGAGAATGAGCTGCCTGGCCCAATCTGCTCCCCTAGATCTTTCCACAGGCTCGCTACACCTTGTGGCATGAGAGGGGCCGTCACTCAGGACAGGCCACCATTGTCTGTGAACTAGCCTCGGGCCACCACATGTACTTCAGCCAATGGATCAGTGGTCTAGTTTCACACTGGAGGAAAGACCAGTCCATCTAGACCCCTTGAGAGGTTTTCAGCTTCTGTCTTTTATGAGTGACCCAAGGGATTTCCCAAGAGTTATTCTGGTCACATAAAACTTTAGAACCTGATTGTCAGAGAAGGGATAAATTCATTGTACTTGGAGATCGTGTTCTTGTAAAGTATAAAATTCATCTCCTGTGTGTGGTATGTACTTGTGTGCCTATATATACATGGCTGAGAGTCTACGGGCATCATCCATTTACTCCCCCTGACAATCTTTTGAGATAGGCTCATTTATGATCAGCCCTTTACAGATGCTCAGAGAATGGAATTTTACTCAGCATTAAAAAAGAACAAAACCATGACATTTGCAGGTAAATGGATGGCGTTGGAGAAGATAATGCTAAGTGAAGTCAGCCAATCCCCCCCAAAAAACAAATGTTTTCTCTGATATAAAGAGGTTGACTCATAGTGGGGTAGGGAGACTCATAGGGAGAGCATGGGAGGAATAGATGAATTCTAGATAGGGAAGAGGGGTGGGAGCGAAAGGGAAGGGCAGGGGATTAGCAAGGATGGTGGAATGTGGTAGACATCATTATACAAAGTACATGCATGAAGACTCAAATTGGGTGTCAACATACTTTATATACAGAGATACAAAAATCGTGGTATATGTGAGTATTAAGAATTGTAATGCAAAAAAAAAAACCAAAAAAATAAAACAAAGTACATGTATAAAGGCAAAATAAACTAACAAACAAAAAAGAATAGCTTTACCTTAGATTAGGTAGCGGGAAGTAAAAGGAGGGGAAGGCAGGGGATGTGGGGATAAGAAAGATAGTAGAATGAAACAGACGTTATTACTGTATGTATGTATGTGACTGTATGACCAATGTGATTCTACAATGTGTACACTCAGAAAAATGAGAAATTATATCCCATCTATGTATGATATATCAAAGAATATAAGTGCATTCTACTGTCATGTATAACTAATTAAAACAAATAAAAAACTAAAAAAAAAAGAGAATCCTACTAAGAAATATTTAAAAAAACTTGCTCCCTCCCATGTCTGTTACGCTACTAAAGTAGAATTCATCTTAATATTTGTACTAAGTAAGTATAAACTAAAATGCATTTGGGTTCATCTGTACAAGTCATGAGGGAGATAATATTTGATACTGTAAAATAGGTTGAAATTTTGAAAATGTAATAAAATATTAATTAAATATTTGGCTAAATCAGATCAGTACCTTACAGGTTTATCAATCCCACCAATGATTTTTTTTTACAATTTTTAGTATTATAATATACTTGTGTTTGCACTCTGAAGTTTGACTTCTCTTTAAAAGAATGCCCAAATAAGGAACCTGATGTGTATTTATATGTGTGTGTATGCCTTGAAAGTTTGTACTTGGGTTAAGCAGCCTACCCAATTGAATGCCCAATGTGTTCTTATTTACAAAACTAAAGTTGTCATAAGTACAATTAACCTGACAGTCACTTTTGGATTTAAATTAAATTTATATTTTGAATTAAAAAAAAACCCCCAAAACAAAAACAGATGCTCAGAGAAGGCAGCACGCTCCGTGGTTGTGCCGGGGAGATTTGAAGCCAGGTGCTCTGGCCCCAGCCTCTGTGCTCTTAAGCATGGTATGTGAAAGGTCCTGTCAGAGAGGGTGTGACAACCAGCACTATGAAGAACAAGAGAGATTAAGCATGAGAACCCGGCCACCCAGGCTTGCTTGTTTGTGGCCGACTACCAACATGCAGCAACTGAATGGAAATACTAATGATGTGGTCCTTTCTAAGCAATGGCAGATGAACTGAGAAATTGAATTATCCCCAGCCAGTAGCTAATAATGAATATAATAAGGTTAGGGCTGCTTCCAAGTGTCTACAAATGAAAAAGAACAAGACAAGGGCAGAGCATTACAATGAGGTCCCACGGAGAGAGCAGCAGCTCTGCGCAGGATGCAGAAGCACCTCACCTAGACCCCCAGGTGCACCTCCCTGGCTCCCAAGCCGCCTCTGCTGCTGTGGTCTCTCCGTCCACATCTTCCCTGAAGGATGGGCCTTGCCAAAGGCCTTGGGTTTTGTTTTGTTTGTAAATGAAGTTCAAGCAGGACTTGTTTGTGTTTTAGCTAATACCCCCTCCTTTCAAGACTAATAGGATATTGCCGTACACATTGAATAAAAATTTCAGTGTCTGCATAAACAAGACCATAACAAGTTCTGGGCGGATGTTGGAGCCACCAGCAAAACAAACAGCATCTCGTGGCACGCACTCACCTGGCTGATTTACGTGGCCCGCACACCACATATAGGCTGATGGCTCTCTTTCTCCTAAGGTGCATGTGCTAGAGAGACAGTAATGGATGAAGCCTCTGCCTGCCAGCCTTGCCCTTACTGTACCAAGCACCATTACTGTAAGGAAGTGGTATCATTCATTTCCTCTTAGGGAATTTGTCGAAAGGAAACCGGTAATATTTTCTAACATGTTGAGCTCTGCTGTGCATAGCCTCTTCTTGAGGGAATTTTCCTTGATGTATTGGAATGAATTTATGAGCCAGAAAAATATTTTAATATCCTGATGAAAAATAAAACTGTAAACAATGTTTCATTACCACCAAAAGGATATAAAACATTAAATGAGTGGAAATAATTATCATTAGGTTTGTAGGAGACATTTGAAGTCTTTTTTAATAACCTTTTAAAAAAACATAATTAAAATAAATATTCATTGTAGACACTTTAGAAAAAGCAGAAATGTTTAAAGATGAATATATTTCACCAAAGAGATAACCATATAGAAGGATGCTGCTTGCGTTTTAATGTATTTTCATTCCTGGGACACGGTCGTTATTTTCTTAACTGCTCAATGTTTGAACTCTCTTTGTATTATGGAAGACTTTTACTGCCAAGTTTCGGCTTTTGCACTCATTTTTATAGCTGAGTCATGGAGCCTTGACCTTGGCTAGCCTCATAGACAAAGTCTCTCTGATTTGGACTGAGTGTTGCTCAGGGATGAACAGGGACAGCAGAGGCAGAGAAGGGCTTGACAGTGGAGATGACAGCAGCACCAACATCAGCAGCAGCAGCAGGAGCTATGTGTCACACCAAGAGCGGGAGAGGCACCTTGAATGGTGGTGGACCTGGAGCCCACTGCCCTTGGGATGGCGGCACCGATCCGGCTGTTGCACCCTGTGGACAGTCCAAGCCCGACTCCGGCAGCTCTCCTAAGGATTTCTTGAGCTTCTCAGTTGCCTTTTCATTGATTCTTCTTCCACTTAAATCAGCTCGTCAATTTTTATTGCTTGAAACCAGGAACCCTGACGGATACATTTGTACTTTCTTATACTTGTGTATGCCTGAATATTTTAAAAAATAAACTGGAATTTTTCTCCACATTGATTTTCTCTGTTTGCTCATCCCACATGGAGTCACACATCTTTATCTTCTTTGTATCAGCTGCTTGTAGTTCCACAAAATGGGGAGCCCTATGGGATCTTTGAAAACCACGAATGAACCATTCTTAAGATCTCCCCTCCTTCTCTTATGGCATCAGAGTCTGAGCCCTGACGTTTCTTCGCACAGGCTAGCTGTTCTCTTCTGCTGGCACTGGCTTATGGCTGACCTGGCTTTCTGCTTTCCACTCATGTTACGACTTCTGGTTCAGGGCTACCAGATTTGCCAAATAAAAATACAAGATGCCCCGTTGAACTTTAATTTGAGGTAACTGCTGAATCACATTTCTTAGAATAAGTAGGTCCTAAATATCGCGTACAACATGCTTATGCTCTTGGACGGCAGCCTTATGCCACCGTGACCTCCAGCCTCATGACCTGGTGTCATTCATTCCCTGGGCAGAATGTGCCACCATTGAGGATTAGACCAAGGACGGCCTCCACCATCTCCACACAAACAACTTCTACTGAAAGTTGGGAACTAAGCCACTGTGTTCTGCATTTTCAGTCTGATTCCACCAGTGAAATCTCAGGTACAGATTGTTCAAAATTTCTGATACGTAGATGACTATCCTTCCTGCTTCCTAAGGCTAATGCAAACTGTGTTTAGTTTTTTATTCTGCTGGTCATTTCTGTTGCAGCCGGAGAACACTGTGAATTTGTGCTTGCAATACCTTTAGGTAGAAATCCAGACTATTTCATTTTTATGTATTCCATGAAGTACAAGTGACACGTGTGCACATAACACACGCGCATTTACATAGGCACATGTGTTGGTTCATCTCATTTCATCTGTGGGAATTCTACATGGCAAGTGTTTCCCCCTCTATTGGGCAAGTGGAAGCTCGGGTCTTTGGTTTTAGGTGTCATGACGGCTTCCATAGCACTTTGCTGGAAATCCAGCACCATCACCAAGCCTGCCTGATGCCACCTTCTTTCTCTTGTACTAAATGAGCACAAAACAAGCACAGCTCCAGTAGCACTCCTGTTACCCATATCCTAACAGGTGCACAAAGCAAATTAGAGAAAAAGGAATCCAACTTCGACTCGGAGATGCTCGACAATTTCTCTTGATTTACAAAATTAGATATAAGCCATATTTTCTGAAAGTTTGCCACTAATGCTTTTGGCATGTTCTTTGCTTCTAACAGGAAAAAAAAAAGTAACTGAAAGTAATTCTTATAGACAGATGGAATACCTTCTTTGTTTACTTAACAGAAAAAAAAATCAGTGAAACTTTCTCTCTTCAGAAATTCATTATCGTCATTTGAATAACTCCCAGAACCTGATGAAAATTTCGAAGGACTCTACCTCAATGGGTGACTCTCTGACCTGGGAGAGAGCAACTGGTATTTCTGTTTTTCTTGGAAGTGTTGTCTGAGAGCTTTCAAGGGAGGTACTAGAAAATTTGAAGAGCTATTTGTATTTGATTATTTCTGAGAACTTTGGGTGCAGAGAGAAAGAAAATGGTTATGGGAAGTTAGACCATTATTTTTGTCATTAAAGAGGGGGAGAAATTCTCAAGTTCCCAGTAAAGCAAGTACAGATGACAAATTCTGAAAAATCTTTTGAGTATTCAGATCCAGGAAGGGTAGATGCGAGGCTGCGTGTTTAGAATCTGCCATTTTAAGGACGTACTTCAGAGACAGGTGAAAGATAAGAAGGAAGGGAAACAAATGGTGTAGCCACTCTCCTGCTCCCTCTGGGGGCCTCAGCAAGCGCTGCTGGCTACCTCTCCAACACCCTCACCCTCTGAACTTGTTACCAACAGCGTGACTTTGATTAAGGTAACAACATATTTTAAAAAATAGTCATCCACATTATAGATTGCCTTATAAACATAGAGATGTCAGCAGGAATTCCAGAGAAGGTCTTTTTTCTCAAAAGAAAAGGTCAATGCACCAGAAGATTCCCTTTGTCCTCAACTCTGCCATGAGCCAAGGCTGGGGCAAGGGGGCAGCCCAGGCAGAAGCACTGAGACAGAAATCAGTGTTTCATGGGTGCTGGGTCAAAGCTGAGAAGCAACCTGGTCCTGGTAGGTCACTGAGCTGCCCCACACCACCTGGCTATATTCCTATAAAAGTAGCAGATTCCTATTTCTCAAAGCCATGTTCAACCAGGGTCTTACTACGATTGGATCTGCAGCATCCTCCAAAACTTCATGCATTGAAGGCTTGGTCCTCAGTGCAGCAAGTTTCAGAGGTGGGGCTCTGGGAAATGAGTGGATCATGGGAACTCTGACCTCATCTCTGGATTACTCTACTTGATGTATTAATAGATTGACAGCTGGATGGACTGACTGCCGTTTTGCTCCACCATGCTCTTCTGCTGTTATGTTCTATCTCACCTCAGGCCAAAAGAAATGGAGCTGCTACCCATGAATGAAATCTTCTGAAACTGTGAGCACAAATAAACCTTTCTCTTTCTTTATTGTTCTTGTCGAGTATTTTTGTCACAGTGATGAGAAGCTGACTAATACATGCTCTTATCTCTTCAAATCTCTATTCTGCTATGAGTCTTTCTGACTTTTGTCCACCAGCCAGAGAAAACTAATCTGGAAATCTCCCTCTTTCTATGTAGCATGAGGTCATCACTAGAGTGACATTTCATCCTATGCATAGGTTCCAGCCACTCTAGAGGAGGTGATTATAGAAGGGGGAGTATCATTGGAAGGTCACGTTTAGAATTCTGCCTACCTCAGCCACTAAGGGAAAAAGTACTGCCAGAGCATGGAACCAGGAACAGTTATAAAGAACTTTGAAATCATCAGCTGCATGACATACTCCCAATTCAGGGATATCAAAAAATGAGAAAAGATGCATTTAAGCATGGACAAGATATATTCTTCCCAATTTGTTACCTGTATTATTGATGCATAATGATTTACAATGAGGAAACTAGACTCAGAAAGTAACTTACCTACAGATAGAGATTTGATTACAATTTAAATTCTGAACTTCTGATACTGAAGCCTGGTGCTTCATCTTTGATACCAGGCTGCCAGCAGATTTGGGCATCATGTTTGTACCAAGCATATGTGGGCAAAGCTGCCCCTCTCCCTTAGGTCTTCACCTACCCTCCCTAGCATCTCTCTACTCATAGGGATTTCTACATGTAAGTATGCTTACTATAAAAACTCTTATGGGCACAACAGAGAGAAGAGAATGGTAGACATGGAGAGGCACTGCTAATGTGGTCCTGAGAGTCACCTCAACTGCTCTCCACAGCTAGTTTGTGGCCAGAGAAGAACAAGTAGAAAAAGTTATAAGAAAATATACTAGTGCCACATTTCTAGAGAATCACTCAACCTTAAATGGAAAAATCCTTGAAATATTCATGTGCATTGACCAGTAACCCCTCTCCTGAGAATTAATTCTTGAAGGAAGTCACCAGTATTGGTGAAACAAAAGATAAAGAAATGTTCACAGCATTATTTATAAGATTAAAAAGCACGGAAGCAATCTCTATAGTTTATAAAAAAGTTAAATAAATTATGCTTCAAACATTAAAATGATGTTGTGGAATATTCTTATAGAAATGAGAAGATATTTTAATCCACTACTCGATTTGAAAATCTTATTACAAAAGCTCTGTAGGACTAGTCCATGTATGTATTAGAAGGTCAGAAGTGCAGATGAGAGCTTAGCTCTGCAGCCAGATTGCTGGTGTCTAAGCAGATTTTGGCCACTTAGGAGCCTTATAAACTTGGGGAAATTGCTTAACTGGGCAGTGACACTTCTCTTGCTATTGAGTACGATCGGAGTCAGCTCCTGTCTGTCAATCTCTTGCAGAAGCACAGCTGTAGTGATGTTTGACAAGAGTCGGTAGGGGTCTGCCTCCTTACTGGGTGCACGGCAGTGTTCTAAACTCTCCGTGTGTCTTCCTGGATCCCTCTTCACAAGTAACCCTAAGAGCAGGCATGGTTCTCCCCATTCTGCAGATGGGATAAAAAAGGCTGCCTTGCACTTGATCTGATCTCCTACCATAGATGATGGCAGTGGCCTTAAAACTGTATGACCTCAAATTCCATGGATTGTATGAACCTGTGATCCATTCTCCTCACAGCAGAAATGATTGAAATAAAGTTCAATAGCATCACTCTCACTCACCCCCACTGAAAGGCCATTAATGGTTCCTATTCCGTGGGGGAAGAGACAAGCCAACTTATTCGCACGGCCTTCAAGCACCGTATGACCTGGCCACCTCACTGGGCCTTGGTCTTCAGTGTCTAGCCTCACTTGGGCTTCATTTCAAGGCTCTGGGCAGTGCCATGCTGCTTTTGTGCCCATATTTCTTTCCTTTTCTCCTCCATCCATCATCCTCTCAGCTTGCTTCAGGTCTCCTTGGAAACGTCCCTTCTTCTTGAGGTCCCCTGTGAAGTCCTCTTCTCAGTCCCGCCTCCTCCCTTTACTCTACTCATGAGACTCTCCTGTCTCCCATCTCCCCTCCCTAATTGTACACATATCCATTTAGGGTCTGTCCGCCATGTTTCTGGGCCAGTGGTAACAGGTCGGGAGCATCAATATCTATTTTGTTCACCATCTTAATGAACTCAGTACCTAGCACGTGCTTTGTGAATAACTGGCATTCAATAAATGTCTGCTGTAGGGATGGATGGGTGGGTGGATGGACGGAGGAGCGTTACAGCCCAAATGTGGTTTCTCCTATGTCAGAAGGAATTGATATCCCCTTACAAAAGCATGTGTGCACAGCAAGCTCAGACCTCCAGCGGCGTTCCTTACGTTTTCACATTGTACATCCATGAAAGTCTGTCAATGCCGTCAATTTCTGAGTCCTTGGAAACCAGGGACCCTCTCTGCTTTCCACCCTGCTTTCTCCACGGGTTTAGCAGTTTCTTGCACTGGTAACTGTTCGGCATATATCTGTTGAATTGAAACAGGAATCTGCGAGTTGAATAGCTAATTGAAAAATTAATTGCTATTAATGAGTAAAAATGGCTTAATGCATTTTTCTTCCTAGTTAATATTTTTGCATTTATATGAGTCTCCTGTTAGGAAAAATATCAGGTGATTTGAGGGGTGGGGAACCAGGGTCCTGCAAAGAGATTAGAGAATTTTCAAGATAGGTACTTTTGATCGCCTTTAAATCATATCATGTTGGCAAATGTCTGTGCAGGATTTGGCCTGCGTGTGCAAATTCGGATAATGGACGGTGCCGGCTGCTGAGAGTTTTCTGGGTGCCGGGCATGGGGCTGAGCATGTCATGTGTGCCCTGGATCCCTCTTCATAATTCTCTCAACACTCCCAGGAAGGTATGTCACTGTCCTCCTTTTCCCTGAGGAGGGAATAAAGGCAGAGAACACAAGCAATCCAACGAGGCCACTCAGCTCCTAAGGAACACAGTTTGTGTTTGAACTCGGCCTGTCTGACTCCTCATCCTCATCGGCGGTACCCTGTACTGACTGCTTCCCAGCAGATTGTGGGGTTGTCCGACTGTGTGCGCTGGTTATCCAGTTAAGTGACATTATCACACAGAGTTTGGGGAGAAAAGAGAAGCCGGTGATCAAGGCTGACACTGAATCTGGGAAACGCAAGGAGAGTGCTAATGCTCAGCCTGTGGGGGACCCGCTGGAAACACGCCAACCCCAGGCAGGAATGAAGCCAGCTGAGGGGCACCCGTGGAATGTCACCGAGACAGAGCAGAGGCTGGACCAGATGGAGCAAGAACATTTGTGCTGATGGAAGAAATGGAAGCTATGTTTTCTTTCTGAGTGGGCTGGAGTACACCGGGGGCTGCTGCCCTCCCTGGTAGCCTGGCACATGTGTGGGAGGCAGGGGTCAAACAGAGGGGGTTTTTTTTGTTTGTTTGTTTCTTTTTTTATTTTACTCTGATTTTCAGGTTTCTAAAATGTTCCTTGAAACTAGAGAGTTGATTATTTCTTTTCCAGTTCTTGAAAGCAAATAATTAAAATCATCAGGGAGTACGTGTCCTTGGCCATGAGGGAAGGCTGTGTGGGGTGAATCCAGAAGTAAAGAAGTCGTCTCCAGCCCTGGCTATTCAAGTCTTCTATACATCTCTGAAGGGATGGATTTTTTTTTAAGTAGTAAAATATTATACTACAGCTTTCAGTTTAATTTATTGTTATTTCTGCTTTCATCATTTAATTTATTATTTCAATGGATTCGAGAACCTGCAGAAGTATCAACTGGCCCCACTGAGAAAGAACGACAGTTTGGGACACACAACGACACACGTTGATGAATGTTTTCCAGAGGGGAAGCAGGTCTTGCGAGGACGCTGCAGTTTAATTAAAAGCTATGCCTTTCATATCTCAACATTTGATTGTTTATCTTTAATGAAAGTTTAGATAACGGAGCTTGTTAATTATATGTCTCCCAGTGTGATCCTTTTCCATTTGCTTTTGTTATCATGGCTTTTTCTAATTTCGCTTAACTGATTGGGACAAGGTAAACATTCCAAGTTATTAAGGGTCATGGCAGCAGATCCTTAGTAATTAGTAAGCATACTTTCCTAATTAATGCGACTGTCTGACTTCAAAGCGGAAGTGCTTTGATGTCACGTGGTAAGATGGTGTAGGTCAACGTGAAGGGAAATTGAGGCTGTTCAGCCATTCAGTTTGAGTCTAGATAAGTAGAATAAATACACTTTTGGTTAAAATGAGGTTCAGTTGTTAGCAGAGTACCAGATGTTTGACAGATAAAACATGATAGCCGGGGGCACTCAAGATGTTTCTTTTAAAAATGCACAAGGCTTTAAAAAAATTCTACATGTGATATATGAGAATATTAAAATTAACATATAGAAAATGTAATAATAAATCAACTGCAATGTCATGTTCCAACTATAATTACTTTTAAACATTAAAATATATTACTTCCTATTTATCTTGATACACATATTTCTATGTAATCAAACATATTAATGGGGGTGATAATACTTATTTATGTATTTATTCATATGAACATACATATTCATGCATTCAGTCTTAGATTCTGCTAGGGCTTTTCTATTTTCTTATCTGATTTCCTATCTTATGTTCTGTTGTTAAGGTTTCCTTGGTGGCAAGCAACAGAAACCTTCTCTGATTCAAATAACCAAGAGGGAATTATTGGAAAGGTGCTTAGGGGGGTTGAGGCTCAGAAGAGAAGCAGGAACTTAGTCCCAGAAGGTTCTCGCGGCTGAACCTGCTAGCGGGTTCCTTCAGCTGCCCCGTTCTGTGTTGAGGAAAGTGAGCCTGATCCTTTCTGAGCTGCAGAAGAGAGAAGGTCAGAGTGCACTGCTCAGTAGGCCATGCAGACTGTGTCCAGAAGAGACAGGGCAGTTTCTTTTCAAGAGATCAGAGCTGATGCTGGAAAAAGATGGGGTAATATGTCCTGATATAACACATGTCTGACACCAACGTCTTCCAACTGTTTTCTGTTTTTAATGAGATTTTTAATTATTTCAGAGCCTCAAGCAACATTTGGAGACGTTTTTGGTCTGGTNTTTTTTTTCCCAAATTCTTTCTTGAAAAAGAAATTCCACTGATCAGAAAAGGTAGAGAACAACGTTGACCAAAGTATTCCGATTTTTTTCTAAATAGGAGGGCTCCTGAGTGATCAGAAAAATTCAATCATAAACTGTCTGGAAGGAGAAAGGAAAGGTCTGGATCTTTGCCCGTGAGGATGATGGAGGGAAGATGTGGGAAGCTGTGGCCAGACTGGCCAAGGAGTTTATTTAGAGAGTTGAGAGGAAGTTCTAAGCAGGGCAGAAGGTGTGACTCTCAGTGACCTCCTTGGACAGGCAAGTGACATAGTGAATAAAGACAAGATGGTGGATGGTGACTGAACGTGGAGAGCACCCGCCCTGCCTGAGGGGCAGCCCTTTTGCATTTGAGGCAGATCTTCCCCGAAGATTCCAAGGGAAGCCTGAACTCTGAATTTCATAGATTCCCTCCCACTTAGTAAATGATACGAATAAATCATAAACTGTCATTAGCATTTCAAAGGACAAACAATGCCTACTTTTGAGTATATTTGGTCTTTCTTCACAACTTTGACCTCTGACATAGGGTTCGTCCAGATCACAGAGGCCCTTGACTTTGGAAGGGGGAACTTGATGGCACTGGATGATGACTCTAGGCCCTGTGGAAGTGTCGCGAGACTGTTTTTATTTTTCACTTTTACACCCTTGCCCCCTCCAAGCAGCACTGCTTTCCAGGTGGGAAAGGGGTTTATTATCGCACATTAACTTCGGAGTTTCATCGTGTGGCCGCTGGCTCCTCCGCCTCTGCCTGGCTCTGAATGTACCCTCAGTGTTCGGGGGGCACAGGGCACGCCTTCTGTATGGTTGTACCTTAAGCTGAAATGCACCCCCTTCCCACAGTCTTCTCAAAGCAGCTCGGGACTGGCTGAGCATGGAGCACACCTTAGGAAAGTTTCCATGAGCATGAAAGAATCTCATCCTGGGTGCCTGAGCATATCGCGGTGCACACGGGAGGGGACCCCAGTGGCAGCTGGCTGGCTGGGATCTCAGCTCTACCTCTCAATGTAGGACCTGGGCTGACTCTTCCAGGAAAGCGCTTAGTACAATGCCCTTGCCACGGACCACCTCTTCTCCCCTGGAGGCCACTTCTTCATGGCCACGTTCTCCTCACGTATCTAACATGTCTAAACACACCCTCTCACTTACCTCCTTCCTCCCTAAATATTTTCTTTCTCCTGGTCCCTTACCTTCCTCACCCGGTGAACCATCTGCATTCCCCTTAGTCTTAGCAGAAAACAGGTGCATGGTATTCTTATGGGGAGCATTTGGCTCTTCTGGTGTTTTACTCTACCCTGTTTTGGGGGACTAGGGAAAAGAGTCCTCACTGTTCATACTCCGTGTGGGTGGTTAGAGTTAGAATACTTGGTCACAGGTGATACCAGACCTGGTTCAAACCAGCATTAGACCATCAGTGCAGTTCACGCTCTGCTTCAGAGGCGCCACTATGGTAGGACTGTTACCAAGGCACGGGCAGGACACCAACCCTTGGTTTCCCTCTTTCTTCCATCTTCCTCCGTGTCTGGTTCATCTTAAGCCCTTTTCCCTTCATGGTGCCCAAGGGACTATTTCTCATAAGCCACTTCGTCTCTGGGAGTGTCCATTTCCCACCCCAATTCTGAAACTCTTCCGGATTTGCTCATCCTGTGCCAGTGACTGTACTGGAGGAGTGGCATGCACTGAGGGGTCGGTCAGCAAAGTCCTGTGCTCTGTCCTTAACGATGGGTGGCATAGCGTTCCTGCAAGGCCAGGGCCACAGTTGGTAATGAGAGCTGTCAGAGGTCAAGGGAGACCCCACACACGTGTCCACAGTAAGACCCACCAAAGCATTCTTCTAGGGCAGTGGTTCTCAAATATGAGTTGCATCAGAATCACATAGGCTGTTTGTCAAAATATAAGATTCTGGGTCCCAGCCCCACAGCTTCTGATTCACCTGTCAGGGCACTTCTATTTCCAACAATCCCCCAGATGATACTGATGCTGCCAGTCTGGTGACAGTATCTTGAGAGTCACGAAGTTAGATCAAAACAAGCCAAAGCAAACAAAAAGCAAGCAAAGGTTGTTACTGACATCACTTTGGGGACTACCTTTGAAGGCAGAAGCAGCTACCTTTAGTTGTAATTTTAAATTTCATTTTAATTTTTTTGTTCTCAAGATGCTTAACATATATCTGGTCTGTAGAAGAAACTGATCCATGAAGGTGATCTGACCTGTCAGCACCCCACAGTTAGTTTGTGGCCAAACTCAGAGTGGTTCCCTCTGTTTACCGCATCATGCTGTCTGCCCCGAATGGGCGATGGGGAGCCATTCCCGGGCATTTTGCAGAAAGCAGCCTAGTAGGAGAGTGGTATTATTGGAACACAGCAGATGTTTAGTGTGTAAATGCGGCAGTTTAGGTGCTTTCTCCTACAGCCAAGTTTCAGATGGGAATGGAATTCATACCCCATCTCTGAGATACATCTTCCCTCTTATGGGCAAAAATGGTGCCCTTAGGCTGCGGGGGACATGCTCAGCTCCCTCTTCACAAGAATGAAGAAGACAGCAGAGGTTGAATGTCCTATTTTTGAACAGGGGAGGTGGGGCTGAAATAGGGGCCCTAGAGAGACTCATTCAAAATGAGGAATTCACCTTTTGCCAAGGTGAGGATTAGAAGAAAAAAGAAAAAGAATTTGCCTTTGAGAGGCACCCTTTAATAAGGCTACCATCTGTTCCCCTGATTTAAAAGATCTGTGCTCAGAGCTCTTGGGAAGGTATGTCTCTCACTTGCTCAGCTCTGGCTTCCCATGGTTTTCGGAGTTGCCCAGTGGAGAATTCTCCAATACCACTTTCCACACTCCCTCCAATGCCTGACAGCACTTTCCTGCTTTGAATTAATCCTGAGAATGGAATCTGAATTATTACGAGTCCCAACATTAAACTCTTGGTTGTTTGCTTCAGTGTGTTGCTGCAGGAAACGTCATTGTCCATCTGGTGACAAATTCTTTCCATCCCTGTCTCCCTCTCTCCCTTCTACCTTCCTCCACCTCTTCTTTTCTTTCTTCCCTCTTTTTTCCCTTTTTCCCCATAGATATTTATCAAATTTTCCTGAGCAATGAGTGCTACAGAGTGAAAGAGAAGCATATGACACAGAATCCCTAACTGTCACCAGCTGGCTGGATTGGCAACAAAAACAACAAAAAAACCATACAAACACAGAAATACCTTTTTCAGGATTCAGGGACAGCTCTGAGGCCTCAGGTGTCAGCTCCTACGCTGAAAGGCAAGGGGAGCAAGGTAGGCAAGAGGCAAGAGAGCGAGCACACCCTGAATTCCTCTATTTTTTAGGGGAAAGACATTCGATAGAAAGTTCCACCCAAATAAGGCAAGGGATTGGGTTTCGAAGGGTGGAGTCTTGCTTAGTGATGTCTTCAGGTCAGCAGGTTGATTGACATCTTGGAAAACCACACCCATCTCAGATGCTGTGTGGGATCACAGGCAGAGCGAGAGGAAAGGTATACATATGTGGCACAGTCCAATCAGGCAGTAACGTCAGGCCAGTCCCCTCATATGCTCAAATGCACATAGCTCACTCACACAGCCTACGGATGGCTTGTGACACCTAGCCTCAAAGAAGTCTTGGTCTTTAGAGAACATTAGACTTCATCTGGAATACTTACAAAGCATGGCAGAGATGCTTAAAAGGTGAAACAGAATCCAACGTTGTTTACACCATATGACTTCCATATTTTATAGACTCTTTTATTTAGTCTTCTGTATTTCCACATGTGGCTATTGAGTTCTACTGAAGATACTGTAGTGAACAGGATTGAAGAACTCTCTTCTGGGAATGGGGGAGAAAGTAGACAAGGCTCACAGGTGCTGAGCAGAGGCACAGAGAGCCAATTCATAGAGACAGATGGACGTGGAAGGTTTTCTGAGCTGAAACCTGAAAACCAGGCCTGCAAGGATCTCGCTCCTGTCTTGCTGGGAAAATAAAATATGCACTTCCCTTGACAGACATGTTGGCAAACCCAAGGGACTGAGAAGATTCCCTGTGGCTGGAGCATCTTGAACTTCAGGTGTTCATGGGTGATGAAGAGGAGATTGACAAAAAGCAGAAGCCAGGTCAGGGGCCTTGAAAAATGGCATGGGTTTATCCCAGGCGTAAAGAAAGGGGGCCATTGGAGAATTTTAAGCCACAGAGGTGACTCTAGCAAACCAGATTAACAGGACACAGCTGTCTATGTCCCTTCCAAATACCCTTATGGTAGCATAACCTACATATGCGTTCAATTAATACCAGTTGAATTGACTATGTCCTTTTATATAAACACAGTATGACCTACTGGCTCTTTCTTGGAATCAGATCTACTTTAAATTTATTCTTTCCAAAAGAGGTTATAGAATGTTTGTCCCAGAAGAATTTTTAAGAAAATGGATTTGGACCCTTGGCAGTTTTATTTGACTTTGGGGCTTAGACAATGTGACCTCTGCACATAGCAGATGGTCACGACAAATTTCCAGTGGAATAGAAGGATGTCTCATCAGTCTTGTATATCAACAGAGGTGTTTATGTGCCTTTCTGAGGCCCCAGTTCACCTGGCATCTGTAGAGTACCTTATGCTGTCCTGTAATACCATCAGAGCAAATATCTTAAAATTCCTTTTCCAGGCTTGTATTGGTTAATTTCTGAGTATTGGGGATGAGTGAGAATTCTGCTCCTAATCCAAGTAATATTTCACTCTTTAGTTTGAATTATGGGTTTTGCAGACAAGGAAAGGATTGGAACATGAAAACATGATCTGGAAAAAAAAAGGGTCACATCTTGTCTCACTGTGTTCCCACAGTAAGCAGGAAAACAAGCTAGTCAGAAAATGCCTAATAAATGTTAAAGATATTTCCCCTTTGTGACCAACAGTTCTTTATTGATCTCTTTTATTTTTTGCACTGCTGGCAGAAAATAAAAATGTGTGTGTGTGTTTGAGAGAGAGAGAGAGAGAGAGAGAGAGAGAGAGAGAGAGAGAGAGAGAGAGAGAGAGAGAGAGAACTTGCTGATTTTTACTTTATAGGCCAGTATCTGCAGGTGTATCTTCATGACCTTGAACAATAGGTTGCAGGACCTTAAAAAATCGTTTCCCTGTGTCTACTCAGCATTGTTGGGAGTCCATTTGTTTCTCAGAGAGGCCTGAGGGCTTCTTGCTACTAAAACGTCTAAGTCTTGCCAACCTGTGATTTCCAACTTAAATCCTCATGCAAAATAATTGCTGAGTAAAAGTGGCATTTGCACCAGCCCCTCCCTGTTTGCAAGCAAAACACAACCCATAGAATTACGAATGAAGCATTGATTAAGAAGTGACAGCAGAGATTTTCAATAATGAAGGGAAGAGCAGTGGTTGTTTGGAGAGCTGCCAGGCTCTGGCATTTAATTTAGCTCCAGAGGCAGCAGGATGCTGTATTGTGGCTTGCACACTGAGTGGACACTTTTCTTCTCAAATTGGCCAGGACTTGGTTTATTTTTTAATTCAGGGGTGCTTCTCCACTGGTTAAACCCAGACTTTCTAAAACAACTGGTGTTTTCTATGGAAAGAGTCCAGGCCAGATCATACGTGGTTCTTCACATGCATGAAGTAACATGGGAAAGAGGTAATGACCAAGACATAAACTATGAATATGGGTTGTTCTTCAAATCCTCACATGCTGATATAGAAAGGAGGCAGTTTCAAAATGAGTGGAAGGGCTTACAGTGTACAATAAACAGATCAGGTCAGGGCAGCCATGGGGTGAGTGTGTGTGTGTGTGTGTGTGTGTGTGTATTTTTTTTTAAGTTCTAGAACTATTTAGATGGTCTATTTGACCATAATTGAAAACAGAATTTAGAGCAGTGTTAAGATTTAGATAATAGGTGCCTCCCTGCTCACCAAAGCTCATGTGTGAGACAATGAAAGAATTTTCAGAGGGAAATGATTAGATTTTGAGCTGTAACATCATCAGTGGATTAATCCCCTGATATGGATTAATTGGGTGGTAACTGTAGGCAATTGGGGAGTGACTGGAGGATATAGGTCACTGGGGCCATGACTTTGGAGTTTATATTTTGTCCCTGGTGAGCAAAGAGAGCTCTGCTTCCTTGCTGCCTTGGCCTGGGCTGCTTTCCTCCTCCACCACACACTTCCACCATGATATTCTACCTCATTTTGAGCCCAGAGCTATTAAATAGACCATCTATAGATGAAGACCTCTGAAATAATGAGCAGATAAACTTTTCTTTTTATAAAATTTCTCTTGCTAGATATTTTGGTCACAGTGGTGAAAAACTTCATAAAACAGAAATTGGTACCAGGGGTGGGGTTGTTGCTGTGACTAACCTGACTATATGGTTCAGAAGCATTTGAAACTCATCTGTAGGGGGAAGAATTTTGAAAAGTTTACATGTGCAAGATAGAAAAGCTTTAGAACATTGTCAGTGGAGCTTAATGAGTGATTCTGGTGGGAGCTTAACAGACTAGAATGGAAATAACACCGCGGACAGTAAAGACTGGGCTCATGAGGTTTTAGAGGAAACGGAGGACTCTTGGAAATTGGACTATAGACCATTCATATTATGTTCTGGCAAAGATGTTGTCTGCATTTTGTCCATGTCTTGAGACTTTCTGTGAGTCTGAATTTAAATGTGATGGACTAATTAATCTGATGGAGGAAATTTCAAGGCAGCACAGCTTTCAGGCAGTGGCATGGATATCGCTGATGGCTTTTAGCCAAGTTTACTTTGATATTCAGAAGCAGAAAGCAAAGTGAAAGTGTGAGTAAAATTGGCTAAAGAAGGTGTGAGTGTTAAAGAGATTACAGCCACTAAAACAGGACTAAATTCTTTACCCAGAAATAATAGGAAAGATGGCATGAGGGCATCTCAGTAATTGGCAAGACCACACCCATGTCTGGATATAAAAGTGAAAATTCCATTGAGGGGAGTCCATGGGGCTGATTGTACAGGGCAGCCTCAGAAGTTGTTTCACTGTGCTTAGCTGCTCAGGTACTCGGAAGCTGATGAAGCTATGCTCACAGTAGGATTGACCGCTGCTCAAGATGGTGGCAGACCTTGATGTCAGCCCCATGATGTTGGTTCTGCAGGAATGCAGGATGTTAGAGTTGTGTGTTGGGAGGTGGTGGGCATAGAGGATTATACCATGATTTCAAATGATGGCTTGGGAGGCTAGAAAAGTGTGTCAGGGTCAGAGTCCTTGCAGGCTGCCCTTGAAAGGGTGAGACAGTAATATGTGAGAAGAAAGCTGAAGCTGCAGTGGCGACCCATAAATCAAAGATGCCAGTAATGTGAAACATTTGCCCAGGAAAGCTGCAGGAATCAAGCAGAAACAAACCAAGAGAGAGGCCATGTGAGCTGCAACCAGCATGGTCACAGGGGCAGAGCTCCACAGCCCTTTGAAGAGAACGTCATGATGCCATGTGCCCAGATACTGGGCACGGAGTCACAAGACTTGCTTGCCCAGCTGGATTTCAGTCTTGCTTTGGTCCTTTTTCTTCTTTCTATGCCTTTATTTCTTCCTTGTGAAATAAAAATGTTTACTCTGTTCATCACACATTGGATACATGTAACTTGCTTTTGATTTCTACAGGGTCTCACACTGAAAATTTGTCTTCAGACTCAGATGAGATTTTGGACTTGGACTTTTTAGGCAATGTTAAAACTGTTAAGACTATGAGGGCTTTCAGAAATGGATTAGATGTATGTTGCTTTGTGAGATGGGTAGAGCTTTTGGAGGGGCAGGAGTGTAATGTTATGGTTTAGATATGCAGTGTCACCTAAAAGCTCATGTGTGAGACAATGCAAGAATTTTCAGAGGTGAAATGATTAGATTTTTGAGGGTAACCTCATTAAATGGATTAATCCACTGATACAGATTAGCTGGGTGATAACTGTAGGCAGGAAGGAGTGGCTTAAGGAGATAGGTCACTGAGGGTGTGCCTTTGGGCTTTATATTTTGTACCTGGTGAGCAGAGAGAGCTCTGATTCCTTGTTGCCATGTCCTGAGCAGCTCTCCTCTGCCACAAACTTCTGCCGGGATGTTCTGTCTCAACTTTCCCTAAGCAACAGAGACAGCTACCTATGGACTGAGACCTCTGAAATCATGAGCCAAATAAACTTTTAATCTTCTAAAATTGTTTTTGCCAGGTATTTTGGTCATAGTGGTGAAAAGGGTGCTTGTGTAAAAACCATGAGTGAGTTTGTTGGAGGACAGAGTATTTATACACTATTAATGTCATCTCCCCACAGATTACTTTTAATAAAGACAAAAATGATACCTTTAAAACAGAGAAGTCTCCACTGAGAAAATCACCTCCCCCATTTGATCCAAGTCTGCATTCCCAAGGGCACAAGTTAATGTCCTGTGTCTGCTGGGCATTGAGAAAGACACCTGTCACTTGTATAGCGTCCACATGTAATTTAAACCCAACCCTAAGGAAGCATCTAGAGAGATCTAAGTGGAGGAGCAGTCCACCAACCACCTCTCTTGTGCCTTTTAAAAAATGTCAATGTCACCAAATCCTGTCCATATTGAGGGCACCAAAGGGACAAGACAATCAAATGCAGTGCACGATCCTGGATTGGATCTTGGTCAGAAAAAAAGAAAAAGGAAAAAATGGTATAAGTATGTTATTGGAACATTTAGTGAAATTTGAAAGTGGCATGTGTATTATGATATCATGTTGCTACCAATTTCCTAAACACCCTTGTTCTCAGAAGATACATCTGATGCATTTGGGATGAAAGATAAAAACATTCAGCACATGTATGTGCTAAGTGTTACACACATGTGCACACACAGAGGAAGCCAAGGGGGCAGAAGAGGAGCCAGGTGATCAGTCTGCTGAATTTACCTTAATAAAGGTGGTACCATTTGTGCAACTTTTCAATGGGTTCAGTTGTGTGACAATAAAGTTACAAAGGCAGAAGAAGGGGCAGGGAGCCTAGGAGGAGGGGACATAATGGGGAGGGGCTCATAGGCTTTCTAGGACCATCTGTTACCCATGACTGGGATGCAAGGTCTCCACAGCTGCCCACAGACTCCTTGCCTGGCATGGGCAATCCTTCAACCATTTAATAGTGTACGCCACCTGTACTGACATCCTGAACAGTGACTGGAAGGAAGGGTGTGCCACCCCTGCTCTTGGGACGGAGGGGGGACTGTGCATAGAGAGTCAGAGCAAGCTGTTTCTCTATTTGTCAGTTCCTCACTCATTTTGGACTCCATTCCCCAAGGCCATGCAGACCCTCCTAAGGAATTTGGATTGCTCTGGAGTATCCCAGTGGCTGCCCTTCCCTTAGGACATCTCTGTGTTAAATGTTTCTGGAGCCCAACTGAATAACTAATTAACTAATTAAGCAACCAATAAACCAAGCCAGGTCTTCTCCTTATCTGACAACTGCAGCCCCTCCTTGTTCTCCTAAACTATTCTTTGATTTGTAAGAGAAATATTCTCCACATTTCATACCCCTGAGAAAGAAAGAAAAAAAAAAGAAAAGAAAAAGAGGACTCAGGAGAAAGTAAAGAAGCACAAAATTCTTATCTTTAAAAATCTTCAAAGAACCGGGCACGGTGGCAACACCTGTAATCCCACCTGCTTGGGAGACAAGCAGGAAGATAGCAAGTTCAAAGCCAGCCTCAGCAACTTAGTGAATCCCTGTCTCAAAATAAAAAATGAAAAACAGCTGAGGATGTGGTTTAGTGGTTAAATGTCTCTGGGTTTAATCCCTGGTACAAAAAAAAAGTCTTAAAAGAAAATTACCTTTGTAGATGTAGGGTAGCCCTGAAGGAGGGTTGGGATGGTGGTGGAAGAGGATGTAGGTGGTAACAGAGACAGAGAGGTCTTCCAGCGTTTCTCGGCCCCAGGAATTTTGAGTCCATGAAGTCCAGAAATGTACTTGGTTGAGTTTATATTAAATGCAGATTCTGTTTGGGCCTTAGAGTTCTCATCTGTGTTCATGTTGCTTTGAAGAATTGTTTCCATAAGAATGTTTCATAGATATGTTCGTAGGACCACTGAGCTCAGAACACCCACCCAGGGAGCTTTCCCCCGAGCCCTGCAATTACAAGTGTGTCTCCTGGTCACTAGACTGTGTGCTGCGCTCAAGTTCTAGTAGCTGCAATTTGTTATCGATGAGGAAAAGGTGGGGTTTGGAGCTGGCTTTGGTGGGAGGCGAGTTGGTTTCTTAAGAGTGGGCCACAGGACCAAAACCTTGAATTGTGCTTCCTAAAGTGTGGTCTTGAGACTGTGGCAGTTCCCAAACTCCTGCCTACCCATGAGACAAGGACAGATACTAACTTTTTGGAAACTTCTAGAACAATGTCATAGAATAATTTTATCTATTATATCTAATAATTAAAAGGAGGTCTTAAATTATGTGTTTTTAAAATTATTTTTTAGCAGTATTTTATTTTTACTGTGTTTGAAAGTATTGGTTGGTGACGAGCTGGGGCTGGGCGGAACCTGTCTCTTCACTTTAGGCAGTTCTGGCAGCACTGTCTCTTAAATGCTCTGAAACTCTTATGTCCATCGATCAACTCTGCTTCTTTCTGGAAATACCCATTTTATTCTCCTCTCCCTGCAGACTTCTCATCTTGGCTTTCCAATTTCCAAAGCAGAGGGGGTTTCAGGCTGACCCCAAAATGGAATCATAGCCTCTTGCTATCTGAGTGACATTGGAAAAGACAGATTACATCTCTAATGTTTCCCATTTTCTCTATAACTCAGAGATGATGCATGCGGTTACTTCAGAGAGTTGTTTAAAAGCTTAAATAGATTATGTTCATTCAATTCTTAGCACACAATGTGTGCTCAAATACTTATTAGCTGATTTTTTTTCCTTTCAGTTGACTTATTTTTTAAGCGGTCCATTGTTATCAGCACTTCATTCTGGTAATACTGTGTACAGTCTCACAGGTTGTACACTGGCCATCTGCAAGAGACAATGTCTATATAGATGATGACATAAATAGTCAAGGTGGATGTGACACACGGGACTCAGATCCTCATTTTATGCTAATCTATTTCTAATAACAACCTTTAAATTAAAGGAAAGAGGTAATGGGATCAGAAACAAATGCCTTAATGACTTTTGCTCATTTTCTTTATTAGTATTAAAAGATGAAATAGTGAACATAGAAATTAATTTTAAACACATTTATATTATTTCCTGTATTGGGTGCTATCATCATCATTATGTAATTAAGAAGAATGTTTATCCAATTGAGGTGCCATCGTAGATTCCAGAATCTAGTTTTCAGGCATGTTGCAAGCAGAAGCACTTATTGAATGATTGCAGGGGTCAGATGCTGGGGAAGGAGGAACTGCTTCCTCCATCCAAGATTTTCTCTCATTGCTCTTTCGGATTTCTAGGTAATCTATTAGAACTACTGAAGAGGAAAACTCACCCAGACAAAGCTAGATGGGAAAGGGGTAAAATGATAGTGTGTCAAAGAAAGCGAGCATCTGCTTATTTATCAGATGGCAGGGAGGGCCTTTTACCTCCCGTGCATGGCCTCTGGTAGATCCCAGTGCGTCTGCAAACGAAATGGGATAAATAACAAAATGACAGTTTTATCAAGTTAAGCTTGAATCACATCCATTCTGTATCTTCTGGACATGTACTAGATGTTTTGCAACCAAATCACTGTTTTAGTCCCACTTCAGGGGTGATGATTAGCATATTTATTGGGTAATGATGAGCTATCAAATTATCAACCGCTGGTCAGAAGCGTGTTGCTTGCCAGGTCCATGGTGAATAGCCCACAGCCAAACAGATGGCTCTCAGCTCTGCAATGCCAAAAGGCTTGTTGGAAGGCTCTGTCTTTACCCCTGACCCAGAGCAGCTGGAAATGAGGATTTAGGGAGGAAAAACAACCTCAGAATGGAAAAATCAATTTGCATAAACAAGATAGACTTCCTGTTTGGGAGGACTGGTGGAAAGAATTACTTGCTGCAAAGGCCACAGAAATAAACATGCTCTTAATTCTGAGGTGCAGGGTGCTGCAGGATTTGGCAAGACAACATAGAGTAAGGAAACACAAGGCATCTGGGGTCAGACAGTCTTGGGTTGCAGTGTCACAACAAAACAACCAAAGTGGGTAAGCACAAGGCACATTCCCTGCTGAGATTGCCTGGGTGGTGACTGTGGTCTGGGTGGGGCTGGGCAGGGTGGGCTGATCTCCACTAGGGCCCTGGCTTCTGAGCTCAGTGGGCACATTAGGGGACATGTCCTGGTCTGGGCTGACTTCCTGCTGCAGCGTGCTCTGTTCTCCAGGAGGCTGGCCTGGAGGCTTGCTGCCATGGTGATCTCAGGGGTTCTAGATCCCTGAAGCAGGAAAGTCCCCTGGAGGCTGAGCTGGGACATTGTCATGCTGTGTTTAATCAGCCAAGGTAAGCCCAAGGAACTGTGGACTAGAGGAGCTGCAAAGTTGCAGAGCGAAGAGCCTGGCTTCAGGGAGAACTGGGGCTGTTTTTGCAATCATCTACCATATACATTCATTAACAAGGGTGCTGCCTAACTCTTCTCCAGCTCCTGAGCATGAGAAGTAGTGATAACCCTCATCATCCTCAAAGGGCTCCTGTTGATTAAGTGACACAATGGCTGAAGCTGAAAGTGCTTAGCTCATCCCCTGGACCCCTCCATGAGGGCTGCTATTTCCTAGTTGTGTGGAGCTCTCACAATTTCCAGACTCCCACGTTACTCAGCAAGGGGACGGCTGCTTCTCCTGGGCTGAGCTACACACTGCTTCTCTTGGCTCCAGGGTTAGCTAGACTCATTTGAACTCCATTTCTCTCCTGCTCCTTGAGTTTGGCCACATTGATGTTCTTTGTGTTTCTCAGAATGGTGCTGATTAACAGTAGGTGCTCAGTGAATCCTGGTTGGATGACTGTCGCTGTTGGAAGGAACATGGCCCTTTCATTTGTAGTGACCCCTGGTATCTACTTTGTAGTGGCTGCTGCTCTCACATCTCACTACTGTGCAGCTATAAGCCACGCTCATTGCTCAATGTTTAGTTGCTGAATTACATGTGTTTGCTCTATGAAATATGGTTCCTCCTGCCCGACACCCCCTCCACCACTCTCTCCAGGACTTATTTCCAACCTTTACACCCAGTTTTCCCTTTAGGGACAGTATGGACATTTGGAGTTTCTTCAGATTAGTGAGAATACTTCAACTTCTGCCAGAACTTTCATGTTTAAACTAAGAGCAGCTTCCAGAACAGAGGCTTCTCTGTCTACACACGTACTCTATAACCATGTGCACAAGTAGTCTCATTCTATTATTTAGATATTATTATAATATATAAATATTACATTGTCTGTTTATCTCTCTCTATCTGATAGATTTGTCCAGGTGTTTGTCTTTAAATCCCAAATTAATTTTTGTTTTAAAAAATCATGTCATTTCTTTCTTTCCAATCAACCTACTATGTGAGTATTGGGTTTTATATTTGGAGCTTCTTTTTAAGAAGACTCTCTGAAATACTGTTTAAAAGACCTCAGCCTTGCAATTTTAAGGGGTGTAAACTAAAAAAGAAGAAAATAACAAGCTAAGGGGAATGGGGATGTTTATCCTGGTTTAGCAAAGACTCTGGGGTGGTCCACTGGCCGTGCTGTCCTGTCTGGAGTGTGGCGTGCAGAGAAGGGGGTGCTCTGTTCTCTCTGGGATCACAAAGGAATGGTTAAGCTGCTTGGAACCCAAGCAGAGAAGCCCCCCTCCTCTTCATAGTTACCTGAAAGTTAAGTTGCTTTCTGGATGCAAGGGGATGCTCACCAATAGAGACATTTGTGCAAAGACTGGAAAACAACACATGGCTTTGAGTTAGAGTAGATGGCCCCTCGGATCTAGGGATCCTAGGAGGCATCAGGAACTGCCCGTGCATCTGCTTGTCATAAACAAGAGTTCATGTTGATGAACCTTTGATGTTTTCCCAGCTTTATTTCAAATGCTTGATAATATTCATTCATCCATTTAGACAATTTCCCAACAATGCTTTATAATTTATGTAAAATATTAGAATTAAAAGCTGCACCGTGGGTCATCATGCTTAGTTTGCATATTTTCAAAACAACTCCCCCAACTTTCCTGTTATCATGAAGTACAGACTGTTAGCTTCCAGTGCCAGACAAGAGCAACACTTAGGGCTTGTTAACCTGATGCATATTTATTTATTGCTGCAATGCGTTTTTTTTTTTTTTTTTGGTCCACAGAGACCTTTAGGCAGAGAACTTTTATTATATGAATCATTTACCAAGAAGTGAGTTTGATCATGATCTCAATACTGTTGGCCCAGCAGGTAAAATATGAGGTGAAGTTAACTAGATCACGTGGCACTTTGCCAAATTCATGCACTGTGCACCCACCTTCAAATATATCTAATGATACAATGGCAGGTCACAGTTCTGTAAATACCTGCAGATCAATGGGCAGAAATATCGAATTTCAAGGCAAAAGCTTATCTTTTTAAAAAGTCCTCTATCTGTGTCTCTAATTTTAGTAGCTGGATTTTGCATTTGCTCGTACAATTTTTTAGAGCTGGAGTCTTTGAGGACATCTTGGCTATTTTGGTATTTTTAATGAAAAGTATTGTTCTCATGGCCACTAGTTATGACTTCCAAAAGAAAGCAGGTCACCCTGTAATTTAAAGGAAACAAACAAAAAAGTTAATACAATAAAGTGCTGGAGGAAAATGTCTCCGGCCTATAATTGCTGTCCCTTGACAGGCTTGGTGGCTATTTTCTGAAGTGGTACTGAGGGGCAGAGCTGGGCCTGATGGTATCACTCAGATCTGCAGCCTAAGAGCAGAGCAGGAGGGTGAGTGATGGGCAGGCAGTGATGGGCCCGGGGCGCGCAGTGCTGGGTACATTTTCCTTTTAATTAGAAGATGCTAAGACACATGCTTCTCTCTTGCAATCCTGGTAGAGGGAAGAAATAAAGCTAAAAGAGAATCTTCAACTTACTATATCTTCTAAAATGCCCTAGTCCCTAATATTCATAAATTGTACACTAACTAGAAGCCATAATGACTTGATCAGATCTGGATTTGCTCAGGAAGGAGCAGGATATATTTTGAGCTCAGACTTTTAGAACCTGGTTATGACTGCCCCAGGGTCAGGAGTTTATTTGCTTACTTATTTTTTTTTTTACTTTTTCCTTATTATTTTTATAATTATTATTAATTTTTCTTGGGGAGGTAATTTTAAAATTACACAAAAGTTAAGAAAGAAATAGAACATCTTATCATTCAAAATTGACCATTGCTATGAATTTACTATATATTCTCCCACCTCTTTCTAGAAATAAAGTATTTCAGGTAAACTTGAAGTTTCTTTTTACACCAAACTCAATCATCTCTTTTCTTCATTCTTTAAAATTGTTTTCTCATACACATGTGTGTTTTATTTATATGTATATGTAAAATTATGTATCTTAATGATCATAAGTGGCTCAGTACTATAAAATTTTATTTTCTTTATTTATTAATATTGAGGATATAGATTTAATTTATTCATTTAATTTCTCTCTCTCTCTCTCTCTCTCTCTCTCTCTCTCTCTCTCTCTCTTTCTTTCCTAATGTTGATTGAACCCAGAAGCACTCTACCACTGAGTTACAAACCCAGCCCCTTTTATTTTGAGACAGGGTCTCGCTTAGTTACCCAGGTTGACCTTGAACTTTTTTGAATCTTCCTGCCCCAACTTCCTGAGATGCTGGGATTGCAGGTGCAAGCCCCTGAGTCTGGCTTCCTAATCTATTTATTTAATTGTTTCACAATATTCCATTATGTGAATCTAAAATATTTTACTTAGCTATTTCTTTATGAAGGACTTGTTGCTTTCAATTTTTCACTATTATTAAAAAAATTCCTAATGATTTATCTTATATAAGGTAGGTACAGGTATTTTTTTTCCCACCCAGAACAGATATTTTGAGATATATTTGTGGTTTTTGAACATATGTGCATTTAGATTGTCTTCCATAGGTCTTCAACAATTAATAATCACAGAATTAGTTTATATTAGAGTCTCTCTCTCCACATAGTTAACAAACATTATGTCTGGTGTTCCATTCTCTTACTAATAACAGGAGGTAGATGGGTTTAGAAAATTGTGTGCTGTCCAGAGGTCGTACTTTAGGAAGCAGGCCTGCCTCATGGAGAATGGACAGCCTGCCCTCTCCTACCCACCCCCATTCCCTTTCTTCCTTCCACCCACGCTCAGGGTCTCAGTTACCCACAACATCCTGGAAACCACCAGAACCTGAGGAGAGAGTATTTCAGAGAGAGGTGCTTATTGCTGGACTGTGAGCAAGAGGCCTGCCATCTCCCCATCTGACCAGCACTGTGACTGTCACATAGAGGCTGGTCATTAAGATAGTCTAAGTAGTGAATCCCAGGTGGCCGAGTGTGGCTAGAACTAGAAGACAAGTTGTAGGGTTCTACAACTTTCTCAGCTTTCAAGAAACAACCATTAAAATGGTTATTAGGTCAAAACATGTAAATTACAAAGGGTTGCTTGGAACTTACCGCTTTCATTCTGGTCCTCTATTTTCCAGATATTGTTTTTTCTTCTCCTCTTTTTTCTCCTTCTCCTTCCTCCCTTTCTTCTTCCCCTCTACCTTCTCCCCCGCCCCACTCCTTCTTCTCTTTCTCCTCTTCCCTTTTCATTTTCACGTGAACTCAGAGCCCTGTGTATGTAGGCAAGTGCTTTACCTAAGCAGTTAGCTCTTCCCCAGTCTTTTAGTTATTTTTTTCCCCCATACTTACCTTTAACCAAACTTTCTAAAATGTCCCAAGTTTTTGTTCTCTGGGTAAAATTTATTACTCTTAGTCATTTTGGTTATTCATTTGAATGATGAGAAACTAACTTTTCCATCTTTGAGACATCTTGGGAATGACCAGAATGCAAATTAGAGCACATCTGAACCGTGGTGATGCCCACCATCCAACCCCTTCTGTACTGCAGCTCTGGTGTGGCTAGTTTGGATCAGCATCCCTCTACAGAATATTTGAAACTCTGAACATGCATCTGACCAGAGCCTGGATGGTGGTTCATTCCTTCTTTCAGTTGACTAAAACACTCAAGGGACAATGACAAAGTGTAGTGGAATTGACATAGGAGAACATTGTTTTTAAACTCTACAAATGAGGATTTTTTAAAAAGTCATTGTTTTCTATTATTTCCCTGTTGAACCACTTTTCCTATTAAACTGGAAAGGGAAGGGTGTGGTTGGAGAGAGACAGTGTGGAAGTTGACAGGAGCTGAATGCTACATTACCAGTACTGTAAGGATGCTTCCCGGGGTGCTAAAGGAAAGCATTTTCCATGGAAAATGATGGAAGGGAGGATGAAGCTCCCCTCCTGGTTTTGGTTGTAACAGAGAGTTGTATATTTGTGTGTTCATTTTGATTTTCTAATTGTAATTAGTTGGTTTATTTATTTTTTTGTTATTTCATTTGTTTCCTAACCTCCATCCACCCTTCTAGCTATAGATAAAACTGTTTTTCTTTTGGGGGGAGGAACAGTATTTTAAGTTCATTCAGTTTGATTGGAACTGGTCCCACTGCCAGCTCTGGGGATGATGGTGTGACCTGGGCTCAGCCATTTTTCCTGTGATTCAATCAGAGAGATGGGTTCAGGTTTGGGCATCTGAAATCCGGCATGTCTTCAAAGAGGAACTTTATTTGCTATGGGTCTTGAAGTTAGGAGTCCATCCATCTGGGTCTGCCACCAGATGGAGTCTGACATTGAAGCTATTGGAGAAGAGGTGACAGAGTCTAGGTCCCAGTGTCATTATTTGAGTCAAGTATGGGTGGGGCAGTTCTAATCCAGAACTTTTCAGTTATGTGAATTAGGATACCCCCTTTTAGCCTAAACTAATTTGCGTTTGTTCTTTGCTGCTTATAGAGCTTAACCCAATCTGTGTCTTTACTAGAGAATCACTAAATCAGCCATATGTTCTAGCTATGTTCTCTAGAGCCTAAAGAAACTAGAGTCCAGAAAAATCTAGAACCTAAAGTCTATATAAAGACCGCAGATGAGTAGAGAATTAGAAATTTGTCTACAAATCCAATTGGAGCCCACAACAATATTATAGTTGAAAATTGAGGGCCAGTTTTATGCTTCAGTGCTAACCAGAGCACTGAGGTGAAAGTTTCCCCTGTCGTGGTCCACTGTATACATGGCTGCCTTCCACCTGGCTGCCGGCGCCTCCTGTCCTGTTGGGCTGGGTATGCCCACTATGAGGGACAGACTCTGAACAGGGCTCAACACCTGCCCCTGTTACAAAAAGTTCCTGAGAATTTAAACACATGGTAAACAAGAGCCCTATTAATCAATAGGTGATGGAATGGTTGTAAACATGGAAGCTATTTAGGAAAAGATATACTGTTAGTAGAATGAGATTTGAAAAGCATTAAACACTGGATCATTTTCTTTACAAAAACATCCTGTCTCTGTCTCTTGTCTCCTTGTAACATTAGGCACAAACGAGACCAAGCGAAATATTAAGTCTTTCGGTGATTTATAGTTAATAGTAAATTCAGAGAAAAACACACCAATCTGAGGCATTATTGTCATTAAGGGACAGTCAGTGCTTTTATCCTTTGCAGACAGCATGTTAACTCATATTCTCTCTTTTGCATATTCATAGTCATGGTCATTTTAGAGGCAATATACATAACTGGATTATTTTTTTATTCTTCACTGTGGTGTCTTTTGGTTTGGAAAAATTCCATAATTTAATATTTTCCCCAGCAGACAAGTTTTAAGACTTTATTTTACTTTCAGAGAAAAGAGATGAAATGATGCTCATGCAAATGAGAAACAAGCCCAGGATGGTGTGTTATCGAGATCTAGCCCAGAGGACTTCTCTTTTACAATTTCCCCCTGTGCCATTTAACACATGCATTTGTATTCTGCAGCTATTTTGTCATGGATTTTCTTTGTTCATCCCTTCTCTCATCTGATTGGAAACCGTTTCTTATCTTTTCCTGCCCTGTTGCAGCAAAAACGCACTATTTTGTACCAAGTCAACAAAACCTTATTTATATACTATGATAGGACTGAAAATACCTAAAACTGAAATAACAGTTGGTGGTATTCTTTGACAAATTGAACTATTTGAAGAAGACAGAAAACTTATCAGATGCCAGCTCCAGACACAGGAGCTGAAATCATCCTGTGATTTGTTGAAACTTCCACTGTGCTCTGGACAATGGCTAAGGATGGGACTAAGTAGCCCAAACCATCTTGCCTTTCTTCGCCAACGTCCAAAGAAAAGCATGGAGTTTTAAAATTATCTGGTGGACGGTTTCAAAGCCACTACAAAAACACAAGGAAGAGATGGCATTGACCTAGATTAGTTATAGTTCTTGCAAAAACATGACCCGTCTAGGTTCCATAATTCTTATTAGAAGAGAAAAAAGGTTTATGTGGCAAGAATACACTCGGTGTTTTAGAATACTTTAGGTAATCAACAATCATGAAATCTTAACATTAAGATATAAGTGGAAGGACTCAGAGGGATAGAAAACTATCTTTTTTTTTTCCTCCTCAGAGAAGTTATTCCCATTTTGTCCCCCAAAGAATGTCTTATTTCATGTTCTCATACCACAGACTATCTTTTATTAAAATCATGTTCAAGGTTGGCAAATGAGTTGCATTTGTATAAAGCCTCAAGGGCAGGGGCTGCACAATTACCTGCTCACCATTGAATTCCCAGAAACTAATGCTGTGCTAGATGCAAAATAGATATATAAATATTTGAGGATGAATAAAACACTTAAAATCTACTGAATTACTGTTTTCTGTAATGATTGGGAGAGGAACCTAATTGCTAAATCATAGGGGAATTTCTCTTGGGCATGTGTTGGGGATCAAATCCAGGGCTTTGCACATAGTAAGCATGAACTGTACTACTGAGCTATACCTCCATCCCCTACAGGATTTTTAAAAAAATACCTTTTAGTATAGCCATAGTGATAAAATGGCATGTAAGTCACCAAGTTAATATTACAGAGAACTTCCAAGAGCACTGGAAAATGAGCATAGTACTTAGTGAAGGAAGGCAAGACCAATGCTTGCAAAAACTTGAATAATCATTCCAAGATATTTGAATGTTAGAGTCTATTGTTAAGAGTCTGTAAACAAGTCTGGATGGCGCCTGGCAAAATGCCAGAGGGAGTGGTTTGTGAGGTGACGCCAGCGAGCCATTAAGTGTGGAGATTCCTTATTGGTTGACTGCTGTATTGAGTTTATGTTAATTAAGATAATTAAGCTTAATTAAGATAAGCTGTGTGGAATGTATAAATACCTCTGTTGTCCTACAATAAATGGCTCCTACTTCTGCTGTATCAATCTACACAAGTTGCTCGTCACCCCCCTGGTTATTTTGCTGCAGCCGGACTGCAGCATTTGAACACTTATTTTCTAAATCCTCTTTCCTGTTTTTGCTCCAATTCATTGCTTTGGATTAATTTCTTCACTGTTCACTTTTCTCACACAAGAGTCGAATTCCATGAGTATGTAAAAGTGGGGCTTAAAATCTTTGTGAAACCTTTTCCTTCGTCTGTCAGGAAGATCCTTCTCTGAGCAGGCTTTGATTCCCAAAGTGTCATATACGTCACACAGACAAGCATTTCCAGTACAATCCATGTAAATGGATTTAATTTCCATGTAAAATTTCTCAGAATGCCAACTTGTAAAAGGGAGTTCTAAATAAAATAAATGTAAATGATATATATGTTTTACTGATTCAATACACCTGTAGAGTATATAACTTGGACTAAATATAGGGATAACTCATATAATTATCTATTGGGTTGGTGTTTCCAAGAAAACACAAATTCAAAGAAATCTCTATCTTGTGGTAGGAAGAGTCTTCTGCTCAACCAAACTTGGAAAATTCCATATACTAACTCTCTTTCCTTAAATCCCACAAATTATATTTGCATATTAAAGGTTCAGAGAAACCTCCCAGCTAATAAAAAAATGATTACTCTCACTCATAATTAAACAAGCAAACGTACTTATATCAGATAATATTGTTTTAGGTATATCTAGAAAATTAATTATATGTATAGCTGCTCACAAGCATTTTCTCTCAGTAGCAAGTTGATAATGATATCACAGCACCTTTGTATTCCTGAAAGATAAAGTTTTAAAAGCTTCCTGAAGATTCTGGATCAGTCACTAGATAAGCTTCTCAAATATCACTACAACCTATTATTTTACTCATCAGATCAAGTGTGATATAATTTTGCAAGCACAATGACACACATGCAGTAGAGAAGAGCAAGGGATTTGAGTTAGACCTGTATTGTCTTTTTATAGGGCTGTATGGAAGGCACTTCAAGTTCCTGTTGAAAGGGTGGTTTAATTCTGCAGCTTGATAGTATCTATACACAGATAGTTTTAGGTAATAGATTGCTTAAGTTTTCTAAATTGCATTTATCACCTAAACCATCTTGGGTGCGGATATCACACTTACGTTAACAGTGCATATTTTAATAGGTATTAGAAAGAAAGACAACCAGCACATCATACTTGTGATTTTTTTTCCAGATGCTATTGCTTCAAACCAGGCTAAAGTCTTAGATTTTAGAAAATGAATCGATTGAATGGATAATATTTTAATCTTTTATAACGTAAGCAAAAGACGGCAAAAATGTCAAGACATTATATGTTTGGGAAACTTCAAGTTTATTGTTTTGTGAGACCGTTAATGGCCAGTTTTTCATGCCAGATGAAGTGGGTGGACTGGTAAATCCCAAACCTGACTGTGAAATACGAATGCAGTCTCCATCCTCAGCCACATATATCTGAATGTCCAGGCATGAAACCAGGGAATTAGGAATGCTTTAAAGCTCCTGGTACTCCATTGTGAAGGTAGGATTTGAGACCTACTGAGCTAAGGTATTGTCCTAGTGCAGCTGTTGCTTCTGATTTATTTCTTTTTATCCAGCTGCTTCTGGATGTTTCCTAATCTGACTTTGTATTCACAATTCATGCCAATCCATTCCCTTGAGCCAGAATAGAAACACAGTCATGCGGGGAGCTCTGGATCCTTCTATTGATATGGTTGAGTTCTGGCATTTATGCTAATTTCCTGCCTCCATTACACAGATTTTATAATTGTACTTTTATTGTTCTATTTATTTGTGTTCTATAGGATTCTGTGCAAATCATGCAAAATTTGGAAATGAAACCTTACTACAAATGGATTCAGCAACAAAATTCTGGAGAATATTTGGGAATGTTTTCTATGTGTTTTCTCTACATGTTCTCTTCATCTGCAGCATTGAATTAATTTAGATATTCTTGATTTTAATATACAAAGAAAAGTCTTCCTGATGGAGAGTGTACTTATCTCATTATTTAAAAATTTGAATTATGTTCCCTTCTGTCTAATCCTCATCTCACCCTGGACCTGTCAGACTGCACTGCAAACTTCTTTCAGCTAGAGAAGACGATCCACTTGTCTGAAAATTAATTGTTGTCTTTACTTTGTAAATAATTATCAAGTGCCTATTTGATGTACACAACATGTGGTTACACTGGCAAAAAGATTTTGACATATCCAGACTCGGTGTCCAAGTAGTTTAGTTCAAGATCTGGGGACTGAAGTATAGACTAACAACCTACAAAATGCAGAAAGACAAAGAGGTAAAAAGTTATTTCTGCCTCATATTGACCTATTTATTTTCTTACACCTGCAACTAATTTGTTCCTTATTAAATGCATGAAAATGTAAAAAGTGATTTGGATCTTGTCTTTCAGTGCATACAAATATTTAAACAGCATTTTAACAGGTTCTGCATGCATCTTTCCTCATCTCCCTTCTAGTTCCATCTTTATGAAGCCCTTCTTTTTGTGAACGTCCCAGGTAATGATAGACTCTTGATATTCATAAGGGATCCAATATGAAATCATATGAACTTCTGAATTTTAGAGGGGTAACACTTGCTCTCTGGGGCAAGTGTAGGCAAATCTTTTCTGCAAAAGACCAGATAGTAACTAGTCTCGGTTTTGTGGGCCAATGTCTGTTGCATTACTGAGCTTTGCTGTTGCAGCATGAAAGAAGCCGTAGACACCCAGTAAGGGAATGGGCATGGTTGTATTCCAATAAAACTTTATTCCGAGGTAGGAACCAAGTTTAGTTAGCTAGCCCTTGCTCTGCAACACACAGTTTCCCCCACAGAGATGAGTGCAGTAAAACAAAGAAATCTTAATAACTTCTTCACAACCTTACTACTCTGTAAGTATAAAAGTCACTTTAAAGCTATTAAAGTTAATTCAGCTCTACAGTGAACTGTGTGCCATTGCACATTATGAAAGAGCTTACCTGGATCTGGAACGTCTTGTCCCATCCTGACAGTTACTGTGTGCAGAAACACAAACAGAACGGAAGAGCTGTGCTGGGTTGCAGACCTCAAATTGCACCAGGCAGTAGCCCCTGTAATTCACTCCCATATGCCAGTTCTTTAAAAGGACCTTGCCATTGACCTTCAGCTCCCTTATGAAGGAAAAGAACTAAAGCAGTTAGGGCTGTTCATGCTACACCTCCTATGCATCAGGCAATTCAGCACCAAATCATTTTAACATGTGTGACCTTAAATCCCTGACCACTCTGCCCTGGGTGCACCGGCTCTGTCTACCCAACCAGATGTGTCTACGTCTTTGTCCACATCGGCCACAGCATTCAGTGCAGAGTCAAATCACAGTTAATAAGAAAATACATTTTGATTAAACAACCACTGGGATAAGATACTGTCCTTATTCAGACATTCCTCCTGATGGGAAACATATTCTATGTCATCACATTTTGAGTGCATATAAGCAGTTCTATGTGACTTAGGCTGTGAGGAGATCACTGTAGAGTTTGGGCTACAGCGTGGATCTTAAATGTCCTCCAAAGGTCTCTGTGTTAAAGGATTGGTTGATCCCAGAGTGGTGCTAGGAAGAGGAGGTGGGTAGAAGTGGGAAGTCTTTTGGTCAATGGGGGCATATCTTGGAAGGGGATTGTGGGACCCCATCTCTTCCTCTTTCTCTCTTGCTTCCTGAACATGAGGTAGGCAATTTTGCTCCATCCTGTACTCTCTCCTTGGTGTAAAGCCATTCCACAGGCTCAAAGCCAGGGGACCAAGAGATCATGAACTGAAAACTCCAAAACTGAGGCCCCAAACAAACTTCTCTCATAAACTGATTATTTCAAGTACTTTTATAGTGATGGAAACTGACTAACAAAGGATGTTTCTTCCATTTGTGTGGCATGTATAGTCACTGATAATCATGTCCTGATTTTATTTTCATCATTATTATTATTTGCAAATTTCTCACCCTCTGGAGCAGAAGAGGAGAAGGATGGATTTTTAAAGTTTATTTAAATATAAATTGTATGTATTTATCATATGTGTACTGTTTTTGAAATATGCATACATTATAAAATTGAAATTTTATACCTTTTGACCAATATCGCCAACTTCCCTCCCACTGCAGCGGCTGAGAACTGCCATTCTACATATACGTGACAACAGGGGTATTTATTTTTCTGTGCATGGCTTATTTCTCTTAACATAATGTCCTCTAGCTTCATCTATGTTGTAAAAAAAATATCAGGATTTCTTTCCTTTTTTTAAGGCGGAATCATTTTCCACTGTGTGGACATATCACACTCATCCACTGATGGACATTGACCTCATTCTTAACTGGTGTCACTAGTATTTGGACAACTGTGAGGTCCTAGTTGTTCCTGTATTTAACTGTACTGAGTCACTGGCATCTGCTGTGTACTGTGCTCTGTTCCCAGTCTTGACACAGTGGGAAACCAAGTGCAGCCTCTGCCCTGGAGAGCTCTAGGTAGCAGGAAGGACAACATGCCAACAGGTCAACGTTGACTTGGTGCTTCTGTAAGGAGAATACAGGGTGTGGAGAGAGGAGCAGCTAACCGTGATGAAGGGGTCAAGGTCAGGTTCTGCAGGGAGTGCCGTCAAGCTGAGACCCAGGACTGGCAAGTGGGGTTAGCTTGCTGAAGGTGAAAGGCTGAAGGTGAAAGACAAGGTGTACCATGAAGAGGAAATTGCCCATGAAGGCCTGGGGCATATGACCTTGGTAGCCATAGAAGAATTGCGCTGACCACCAGTCAGCCCAGGATCAGTGACTTTTGTGGGCAAGGTCCTAAACATGGACAGCCTGAGAAGGAGAGCGATGTGGGTTACTGTGTTGGTTTTTTAACACACACAAACAGACCCTTGGGAAATTTGAGTGAGCACGTTGAGAGTAACATTCCCAGTGGAGCAGAACTTGGAGTCAGTCCATTGGGTGAGGGATATATGGCATCTCTTCCTTTGATGGCTATTAGGACAGTAATAGATTGCAATGGACCTTGGAGTGTTTCTAACTATATAACCCTTGCTTCGTCAATGATGAGCAATCTCACTGAATCACAGAAATCAGGCTACGGTCAAAAGGCACGCTGCCCACATCTCACATTTCTCCTCTAGACTGACCTCCCCATTACTTGATGTGCCCAGCATCTTCCCAACCCACACATCACCTCCTTTGACCTTTACCTTCTCTGCACGTCTAGTATAGCAAAACCCAACTGCATTGGTTCTCAGGATTTGTGCATTGAAATGCTTGCCTTTTTTGTTTTGATAGCATGTGTCTGAGTACACACACACACACACACACATCACATACATTCACACTTACATGTTTGAATTAAAAAGTGTGTTACTCAGATAAGTCTAAAGGAAGTGGTAATTTAGATGCCACAGAGATATTCTGATAAATTAATGACTGACATTTGGCAAATTTTATTTAGTAAACAGAATATGTATTTTTTGGAGTATAATCAAGGTTTGGATCTCAGGTTTAAGACCTCAAGCAAGTTATTTGATCTCACTGAGCATCAGTTATTATATCTGTGAAATAGGTTAGTGAAATCCTCAGTACTGGTTTTTGCTTTGGATAACATTAATTTCAACACTCGGTAGAAAATGCTGAGCAGAGAGACTGCTAGTGGCCCACGGTGTCACAGGAGGTTGGGCTCTGGCTGCCTCTCTCTCTTTCTCACTGTTTCCATGACTTTCTCCCTCATCAGGTTGGGATTTAATCTTTCCCATGTACCCCTCATTACCTGGTCCACTTCTTCCCATCTGGGCTTACATAGGGCTTTTTTTTTTTTAATTAAAGTTCAGGTTTCCATTTCTTCTTTTCATTTTCAATAATTGGCAAGTGACTTTATCTTTCTGGACTGTTTCTGGCAGGCAATCAGATCCCGACAAAGGAGATCATCAGCCCCCGTTTTCTGCCTTACAATTGCAATGTTTATTGCGATGGTGTTAAGATATTTTTATTGCAGGTTTGGTGTAAAAATAAAGTGTGCAGAGTTTAAACTTGTTGGCAGTGTGAATCATGCCTCCCAGCTCCTGGAGGTTCTGAAGGTTTAGTCAATAAAAAAGGCACAATTTACCATTTTTAAGTCCATTTTTTTTAAACCAAAGTTTTAAACTCCAGTCTTGATTTGGATTTTCCCCTTTAAAAAATTATTACTATTAATGTCATCTGTCTATTCCAGGATCCAATACAGGGCACCAGCTTTCCTTGCCTGCTCTCCTCTGTCCCTTCTATTGTGTGACAGTTTCCCAGTCTCTGTGTTTCATGACAGTGAGAGTCTTGAGGGGGATTGGCTCCATATCCTGAAGAGCTCTGTATGTAGAGAATGTTGCAGTTGGGGTCTGTCTGATATTCTGTTCATGATTAGTGAAGTGATCAATGTTGGGGAAGAAGGCTGTGCAGGTGGTGTGACCTTCTCACCATAGCACGCCATACCAGGTGTTACGTCACATCCACATGACGTGCCATGCATGGGCCCTCAGCCCTTGAAGAAGGTAGCATCTGCTATGCTCCTTCACAGTAGGTTACTTTCCTTCTCTTTCCATAGCCCACTCTCTGGAAGCAAGTCACTAAGTGTGGCCCACCTCAAGTAAAGGCAGGGTGGAGAATGAATCTCTATTTCCTGGAGGTGGATGTGTCTACAGATACTAAGTAGAATATCTTTAGGGAAGATTTATCTCTACAAGCCCATTAAAAAACATTAGGGGTATTTTCCCCCTACATCAATCAGTTCCCATCTGCATAATAAACCTACATCTAGAGCAGTCTGGGTATCCCCTCAGGTCCTTGTGATTTGAAGTATTTATATAACAAAGTGTCGCTGAGATGTCTTCCTGATTTTTATCTGTTAAGTAGAAAGGCTGGTCTCATATACCAGTCTTTCTGTTTTCTTTTGAAAAAAGAAAAAAGGAGAAATCCCTTTATTAGAATGTTGGAGGATGCACAATCCCATAAGGGTTTTGCAAAAAGAACAAAAGACAAATTGCTGGCACATCTAGAAAGCCTCTGTGCCAGACTCTGGAGCATTTTCATAATGCAGATCTCCCTCATGCAGGCTGGAGTGGTTTCTACAATGCTGTGTGCAGGCAAACTACAGCAGGCGGCACCTCCTGCCACTGGAGCTCAAGAGGACGGGACGGTTGGGCAGAGGTGAGCTCTGCATTGTTTAACACTTCTGTTTTTTAACTGGTTTAATTGACTTTTTAAAATGTGGGTCATGGGAAAACACACACACACACACACATAAGATCTTCACTGAAAGTTTCCAGGCTTGGGAATACACCCAATGTGTGCCTTCCACCATAGCTAGATGCTGGGAGTTCATGGCTCCAAAAAGACTTGTTCAGCAAATTAAACACACACACACAGTTACTGGCTTTTCTCTCTCTGTTCGGGAAATCATAGTGGCAGGAGCTCTGAGGCTAAATTTAATTTTGTGATTCATTAGAACAAGCTGGAGGAGCCAGCACTGCCGGGAGCTTCCCAGCGAACCTGCAGGAACTGCAGCCTGAAGACAGTGAGCTCTGAAGCCCAGGGCCAGAGCATTGGGCACGTCTGTGGCCTCGGGATGATGTGGTGCCTGGCACATGGAAGGAGCGCACTAAGGAGAGTAGTGGTCACAACAGAAAGGGGACAGATCTTGTTAAGGTTTGGATTTAGAATGTCCCCCAAAGGCTAGTCTCTAGTGCAGCAATGTCCAGAGCTGGAGCTTTGGGAACTGATTGTCTCATGAGGGCTCTGACCTCATCAGTGGATTAATCCAATGGTAACTGAATACACTACTGGGAGCTGGTAGAAACTAATGGGCAGGTGGGACAAGCTTGGAAGAAGAAGCAGGTCCCTGGGGTTTGCCTAGGAAGGCTATTTCTTATTTCTGGTCCCTTCCTTTCTATGTTTTTCTGCCTCCCAGCCTCAGTAAGTTGAGCAGCTTTCCTCCGCCACACCCTTCCACCATGATGCTCCGACTCACTCAAACCACTGGCTGAAAACTCTGAAACTGTCAATCAAAATAAATCTTCCCTTCTCTAAATTGTTTTTCTCAGATATTTGTCACAGTGATGGAAAGCTGACCAACACCCTGGGGTAGGGTCCCACAGGCTCTTTTAATGAGCGCCATCACCCTCCAATCCTGATGCTCAAGACCACCCAGATCAGATCACTCCTGCTGTGTATCATGGGCAGAAGGACAAGAGCTATATTGGGAACACTGGCCCCAAGCCCTTTCCATACAGATACTCCTCAGCTTATGAGGCTATCATGTTCCAATAAGCCCCTCATAAAGCTGAAAATATTGCTAAGTTGAAAAATGTATTTAATACTTAACCTACCCAGAGTGGGGTCCTCCTGGCAGAGCAATGCCCCTAGGCCTCTCCTCCCAACACCTGCATTGGAGGTTAAGTTTCCAACACAAAAATTCTGGGGGATATATTCAACCATAGCAGATGTCGTATCCTCTTTCAATAGTAACCTCTTTCAGAGTTAGTTAGAGGTTCAGAGGCACAACCTTCCACCACTCACCAACAGAGTGTCACACTTGCACCAATGGTGTGGCTTCTTGAGCCTAATCCTGAGAAATTCTCATATGGGTCCACGTGGGACATGTGTCATAATTTTCTCTACAGGAAGTTGAGAATCACTCTGTGTGTTCATCACTGGGAGAGAGGAAAGGCGAAATGTGAGGGTAAGAAAAGAGCATGATGGATCTTAAGTCCTTGGTGTTGAAGAAACACAGGCTGATTTCAACAGAAATAATATTTACTCACCTTTCTTATGATTGCATGCAAATGTCACAGTCTATTTACATCAAGTAAAATACTAAAAAAATGCTAGTTTTGTAAACAAAAAGATTAAATGTTTGAATGACTATCTATAGTCCATGTGGGTGAGTTGGAAGAGAAATATAGAGACAAACGATGAATGACAGATGAAAATCAAAAGAGGAGGCTTAGGAGGAAATGTGATAATACTAGGCCATTAGGTGAGGAATATGACAAATTCAACTTTTAAGTATGAAGGGGCAGAGGAGAGGAAGGAAGGGAGAAGGAGCAGGAGAGAGAAGAGGGAAAGGAATGGGAGAACAGGATATGAGAAGGAAAGAGAAGGAGAAGAAAGAGAAAAAGACACCACGTCTTTCCTAGGCCACACAGTTGGTGGGTGAGGCCATGGAAATTTAAGCCTAATTTTTTTGTTGATATTCAAACTGGTTAAGCCATTTTCTTAACCAGGAGCCAAGCTACGTCCTTTTAAATGTTGCCTTCGATGAAGGGTGGGGATTATGTAAATTTTTAAACTATGCATTTCGCCATTTACAGCACCAATAATTCTTGAGCATTTACTACATCCCAGGCTACCCAGGAATGTTCAGCCTGGTGCTCATGGACTAATAGGGATGCCTCCATTAGGTGCTAGAATGTTATTCAGCCTTCTCCAGTTTGTGCACATGCAAAAGGGCAGAAAAACATCCAGATATGATGTTCCTCCGAACCCATATGTTTATTCGATTCTTCTCAGACAACTAGAATCGTGACTAGGATCCTGGGAGACAATATCTAGAGCTAAGAATATCCCAAGCAAGAAGAGTTGGGGACATGAAACAAGAGCTGACTGATGGAGAATAAGTCGTGCCATTGGCTATTTTCTGTACTGCAGGAATACACAGACTCATGATGCACAACATTTCATTAAAATGCAGTCAAACTTGTTCTGGCAGCTGGGGGAGAAATTGATAACCATATGATAATAATCCCTTAGTGCTAAATGGTTCTTTACAGATGAAAAAATGCTTTTTTCCTACACTGTTTTATTTGAACTTCACCATAGGCAAAGTAGGGCTCATCATGCCCATTTTGTATAATCTGAATATGTTTAAATGCAATCATTATTTGAATTCTATCCTTTGCATATTCAAAATGAGTGTGCAATCATTTTTTTCCCCCCAGGCTTAAGCCAAGCCTTCGACTGGAGGCTGTATTTAAAACCCAAACAAACAAACAAACAAAATAAAACAAAAATTCTTCTTTGTCTCATTTCTCTCTTTTTCTGTCTACACACAACTCTGCCATGATTTTTATCCCAACGACTAGTTGCTTTCATTTTTCCTTCCACCTCAATTGTGTAAAGCTTCCAGTGTTTTAAAACACTGCAAAATTACAGAAACCAATCGTCTTTATCTACTCCTTTTTGAAGGGTTCTCATTAATTGAGATAGAGGCTTTGTGGGAAGCACTGATTATAAAGAGATTAATAGTCCTGATTCAAGTATCACAGAGACCTTCAATTTGGCAGATCAAAAACAGAGCCCTGGAAGCTTCAGCCTGAACCGAGGTTTGCCAAGGGACAGGAAGGAGATGGCTGCTTTACAATTTTTGTCTTTCCTTTCAGGTTCATCTCCTAGGGAAACTGCTTGCCATGGAAGGGATTTTCTCACTGGGTGGCAACGGTGCTGTAAAATTCTGCATGGAGACGGGGGGATTCTGCATGGACTGTCCTCTCTCCTGTTAACTTCCTGCAGGACCTGGTAAAGGGAACTTAATTTATGGAGGGTCTTCCCTCCCTGACTCAGCTGCCAGCTGCACCAATCCTTGGCTTGCTCATTCACTCAGCAGGGATAGAAATAGGACTTAGCCACCCAGGAGTTTCACTGAGAAGCGCCAAGAAAGCACTTCGCACACAGTCAGCCTCTTTAAATGGGTGGTGATTTTCCTCTTTAAATTAGTTTTCTTCAGTATTTAAGTTTCAGAACATTCCCCAAATTAAATTAACATGTGAGAGTTGGTGTGCTATGCTGGATGTGGTAGTGTCTTTTTTTCCTGTGAAAAAGCTCTTTAATATAAAGGTATATTTTGAGATTCATGATTCATTAGAATAAAAAAAATTGTTATTTGCTTTATGATAAAGAGCTGGGAGTTAAGGAATCTCTACAACCCTTTTTCCAGCAATAGTGTTCTCTGTAAACTGTGTTGGGTCATCTTAATGTCTTTGGGGACGACGGAACTTCAAGAGTGACTTCTGTACTCATTATTGTAATCACATTTGTGAATGGCTTTATTATTTATTATGTTCACCCCAAATAATTTGAGTTTCCCTTAAGATAATCTAAATCTACTTAATAAAGTTACCCTGTAAAACCAATCACAATGAAAAATCAAGAATAACGGTATACTTTGCATGTTCCAAATCATGAAGTGCAGAGCAAAATGGCATGGTATTGGCACCAAAATAGACTTGTAGACCAATGGTACAGAATAGAGGACACAGAGGCAAACCCACATAAATACAGTTATCTCATATTAGATAAAGGTGCCAAAAACATATGTTGGAGAAAGGATGGACTCTTCAACAAAAAGTGCTGGGAAAACTGGAAATCCATATGCAACAAAATGAAATCAAGCCCTTCTCTCTCATCATGCACAAAACTCAACTCAAAGTGGATCAAGGACCTAAGAATTAAACCAGAGACCCTGTGCCTAATAGAAGAAAAAGTAAGCCCTAATCTTCATCATGTCTGATTAAGTCCAAACTTCCTTAATAAGACTCCTTAATAAGAAATAAAATCAAGAATTAATAAATGGGATGGATTCAAACTAAAAAGCTTCTTCTCAGCAAAAGAAACAAATTGGTAGGTTGAATAGAGAGCCTACTGAATGGGAGCAAATTTTTACCACATGCACATCAGATAGATCACTTATCTCTAGGATATATAAATAACTCAAAAATATTAACACCAAAAAAACAAATAACTCAATCAATAAATGAGCCAAGGAATTGAACAGACCTTTTCAGAAGATAGTATACAATCAACCAACAAATATATGAAAAAGTGGTCAACATCTTTAACAATTACAGAAATGCAAATCTAAACTACTCAAGATTTCATCTCACTCCATCAGAATGGTAGCTATTAGAATACAAACAATAATAAGTGTTGGTGAGGATGTGGGGAAAAGGGCACACTCTCACATTGCTGGTAGGTCAGCAAATTGGTGCAACCAATATGGAAAGCAGTATGGAGATTCCTTGGAAAACTTGGAATGGAGCCACCATTTGACCCAGCTATCCCACTTCTTGGTTTATACCCAAAGGACTTAAAAACAGCATACTCCAGCCACATCAATGTTTATAGCAGCACAATGCACAATAGTTAAATTATTGATCCAACCTAGATGCTCTTGAGTAGAAAAGTGGATAAAGAAAATTTGGTATATATACACAATGGAATATTACTTAGCATTAAAAGAGAATAAAATTATGGCATTTGCAGGTAAGTGAATGGAGTTGGAGAATATAATGCTAAGTGAAGTTATCCAATCCCAAAAAACCAAATGCCAAATGTCTTCTCTGATATAAGGATGCTGATTCATAATGGGGTTGGGGTGGGGAGCATGGGAGGAATAGAGGAACTTTAGATATGGCAAAGGGGATGGAGGGGAAGGGGGCTATGGGAGTAGGAAAGACCGTGGAATGAGATGGACATCATTACCCTAAATACATGTATGAAAATACGAATTGTGTGACTCTACATTGTGTTCAACCAGAGACATGAAAAATTGTGTTCTATATGTATGCTATGAATTGAAATGCATTCTGCTGTCATATATAACAAATTAGAATTTTTTTAAAAAAAAAGCTGAATTGGAAATGTCCCTGGGTGGGGAAGAATGGTAAATGGGAATGGATCTAGTGGCCAGAGAGGGAGGGCATGTGCATGGCTGGCCTGTCAAATTGTATCATTCTTAAATATAAAATAATATTTGGAGTGCATCTATAATTTCTAACTTATGTCTGTACTGGTTAGATCGGTGTTCCACTATAAGAGAAACCCTTAAATGAGAGTTACTTGGACAAGGTAGCAGCTTATTTCTTTTTCAAAGGCTTCTAACTTTGAGTTGGAGTCCAGGATTCTTCTGCTGTGTTTCATGCCTTATGGGTGGCCTCTGTTCCCATACCATCTCTAAGCTCTACCAATTCTAGCAGCAGATGTGGAAAGGACAAAGTGGGATGCGGTTTCCTGTAGGGACACCTCTCAGTGGTTGTGCCCATGCTTCTCCTTGCTCCTTGTGTCTCCTTGGCTGGAGCCTTGACACATGGGCACAGAGGTGGAGGACGCTTGGCATTCTTGGAGAGCAATATGGGTAGAGAGTATAGGAGTCTGCATTCCAGGAAGTTAGAGCCTAACTAAAAGTACTCTCTGTTCCTATGGGAGATGGGAGAGTGGTTTTTGGAGGGCACCTATCCAGTTCTGCTGTGCCCCAATTTCTCTTAAACCCTAGGTCAAACAAATGAAAGCCTACAGCGGGTGCTCATTGGCATTAGTGATGATGGATGCCATAACACATTTTCACAAACATGGTGGTTTGGAACAACACAGATCAACTTTCTTATAGTTTTGGACCTCAAAAGCCCAATATATGTATTTCAGGACTAACATAGATATAACTAGGGCTGTGCTCCTTCTGAGTTCTAGGACAAAATCTGCCTTCCTGCCTTTCCCAGCTTCTGGAGGCCACCTGCATTCCTTGACTCATGGCCCCATCTTCTGTGTTCAGAGTCATCTGTGCTATATCATTAAAGTTCTCTCTGCCTCAGACCCTCCTGCCTCCTTCTTACAGGGTGCCTGAGATGACACTGGTGTCACCTGGGTAACCCAAGATAGTCTTCCCCTCTCAAGATCCTTAATTGAGTCATATCAGCAAAGCTCCTTTTGCCATATAAGGTAATACAGTCACAGGTTTCAGGGACAGACTGTTGGCCTTCTGGGAAATCATTACTCTGCTTACTGGTTATAGTTTTGATCTGGAATTTCCCCCCAAATTTCACATATACTGAGGTAGAACGTTCAGGCAATGGTTGGATCATGGGGTCTCTGAACTCATCAGTGAATTAATCCATCAAATGGCTGAATGGACTACTGGGAAGTGGACCTAGTTGGAGAAAGTAGGTCACTGGGGGCTTGCACTAGAAGGGCTTATCTTTTACCGAGGCTTTCCCCCAACCCCGGCTTCCTGGCTGCCATGAGCGCAGCACCTTTCCTCCACTACACCCTTCTGCCATGATAATGTTCTGCCTCACTTCATGCCCAGAGGGATGGAGCCGTCTGACCATGGGCTGAGACCTCTGATATGCTGAGCCAAAGCAGATTTTTCCTCCTCTAAGTTGTTTGTGTCAGGTGTTTTGGTCAGAGCAAGAAAGAGCTGACTAACAAACTACCACATTCTCCTTATACCAAAGACCCAAACTTCAGACCCATAAAATTTCATAAAATTTTATTTTTGATTCTTCACATGTCAATCATTGAATTATGCTAATAAGTCAACTCCAAGGTTTGAGCTTCCTTCAAAATTAGTTCAGATATTTAGCCCTCTGTTTCATTAACTAGAAAGTCTTGTGAGCAGTGGACTTACTCTTTTACCAATGCCGAAATGTCATGTAATGCTTGTGCTTTAGCATTTACCGGGGCTCACAGTGGGTCTGTACACTGTGGGTCACTTCTTCCTTTGCAGCCAAGGAACAAACCTTGCTTTCTTATGCTTTGAATTTCCTCCTTCAGCCTTTCTCATCACCCTGCTCTTGCTCTTGTGATAGAATGCACTGCTTTCACAGCAGTCATTGCTTGGCCCAGACACGTATCAAGCTGGAGTCTGATTGTGACTGTGTGTAGTCAGGCTTTTCTCCAATTGTGTGTGATTCAGTCCATCTTCTCTCTTTCTCTCTCTCTCTCCATCCCCCTCTCTATGTACACATATGGATATATGAACCACTTGTTCTAGTGACTACTATCTGGACTGGGCAGAAGGTTTAACATCCATCACAGCTAGTAGTCAAAAAAGTGACTTCTGGTCATTTCTATAGGGATTTCTTCTGATGACATTTTAATAATAGAGAGTTTATATTTTGGTCTGTTTTAAAGAAAGGCCTTTCTGTATATATGGCAATAGTTTCCACTTGATTGAGAATTTCTTCATTATTCTTCTTTATTCAGCTTTTGATAAAAGCTAGGGGTTTTCTTTTTCTTTTGGAATTTAACAGCTCTGTCTAAATTACCCATGCCAATCTTCCCCTTTGCTTAGTGCATTTAGTAGCTCACAGAACAACTGCCTGCCTGTGACAGAGGTGTCTTTCCCTCATCCGTTGGGAACCTTGCAGTATGTTGGGTAGTGCTGGCCCAATGGCCCTTGGGATCTGAGGACTTTGGGTCCTTCTGGAGGTGCACTGTTCCTGACTCAGTGCTTTTCGAGCAAACGCAGGGGTGGATAAATGCAGGGTGTGACTGCTGTTTTTGAATAGTTGACAAGTTTTTAATGAGGGCATTATTCTTTCTGTAATTTGTTAATTGAAATGGCCACCTATTGTTTTCTAGCATAGGGATCTGGGAACCGGGAGGACCACTGTAGACAAACAATGTACCTCAGAGTTCCTTTCATTTAGGGTTTAGCCAAAATGAAGTGATGGTGGCTGAAAGCTGAGCCCAATTCTAGTAAATTCCCAATTAAATGCCTAAAGTCTCTTTGGTAAGGAAGTGGCACATGAACAAATTCATATAAAAAGAATTCCAATTATCTACAATGGTTAAAAATGAGATATTCTGTTTTAAGTTGGTTTTCTTATTACAGTGTTATTATTAAGTTAGCTTTCTCATTAACAGAGAGTTATGAATTCTATGTAGTATTTTCCAGTTTTCATTTGATAATTTTTATTTTTGGCTCTGATTATAAAAGGCAATCAAAGCCCATTATAGAAAATGTTGGGAAAAAAAATAAAAGAATAATGTAAGAGAAAAAATATCTGTACTGCTCAGAAAATACCACTGTTAATTTCTTGGTACATTTATATATGTGTATATATAAATTTTAAATATGTATAGATGTACATACACATACATTTTAAATTCTTTGTGTACATATTATTGAGATTGTTTTGTATTTTGGGCTCTAATTTCATTTTATTCAGCATTATATCAGAATGATTCCCATGCCACTAAATAGTTTTTGAAAACACTCTTTCCCGTGGTTGGTTGATGCGTCACCTGGACTCAGAAGCAGTGTTTGAGCAGCCCTCTCCTGACCTCACAGCTGGATGTCCTTGCATCACAAGTGGCTTTGTTTTCCCCTCTCCTAGTTTAACAGAAAGAGATTCCCAAGCAAGCAGTTAGGGCTTGAGACAATCTTAAGGCATTTGAAAAACAATAACACACCTTTTTTCCAGAAAAACACTGCCCATTTTCATTAGCATTATCAGTACATGGGCGTCAGTATGGCATTAAGCTGTTGCCATTGCTAATCAGCTATTTTATTTTAAAAAGGTGGCCAACTTGATTACTAATGCTGTAAGCTCCTATGATTTAAAATAGGTGTCCTCTAAGGTGGTGTGAGTCAGGAGGCATGTTCTGTTTCCAGAGATCTGAAAGCCACGCATCACGTTGGACAGAATAGTGGGGTTACGTGTTAGGAGAGCCCAGAAGGAGCAGCTACTTATTGCATTATAACATATGGCTTTAAAAAAAAATCAGGACAATGATCCTTGTTTCTATGTTTTTAATTTCTCCAAACAAACATAAAACAGGACAGAGAATATCTTTCTGTTTATGTGGCCCTCCCATGGCCTCCATTCTGTCTGTGAGTACCTGCTTCTGCAGAAGCATGCTCAGAAAGGTTGAATATTTGTTTCTTCCTCTTAACATTGCACACAAAGTCTACATCTGCTCAAAACATAGAAACCAGGTCATCTGGATTTTATTAGGGCTTTGTGGCATCTAATAAAATTGAACATCAGCATTTTTACAGTTATCTTTTCCTTATTCATGAAAGAGTAAGAGACTCAAATTAATTTATGTGACTCCCTCCAGGCAAGGGCCCAGAGTGATTTTGCTCACCATTATATGGGCTTGCTGATAGATTCTGCTCAAAATATGCCTGATCTATAGAGACAAGCCCATATTCTTTTGTCATCGATGACAGAATGCCATAAGAGGCTTAGGTTCACATGAACATTATCTGAATTTAGTGGATATATTACACAGGAGAGGTAATGAATAAGGCAGATGAGAGAGGTTTGAGTCTCAATTTGGCTTAAAGAAAGTGCTTCCCAGCAAGATCAGTTACTATTCTTTCTTTCCAAACTCCTCATCTGCTTCAGATTCCTTCCAAGCCTAGAGTAACAAGAAAAATAAGTGAAATCCAACTGCTCATGATGACCCTCAAACCCTTTGTGGCTTGTGTCCCACTCTGAGCCCAGTGGGGTCATCACCTTCAGGCACGGGCTCCTGGGAATCTTGTCGACTGTCACAGAGCTGCACTGTGTCAGCTCAGAGTCCTGGACTTAATTTCTTGCTTGTCCTGAAGCAAGGGAGGAGCCTGGTGTGTTGGCCCCAAGGTGATATTGCTGGTTGTAGTAGAACTGTCTTTCTCTGGCTTCTCTCCAAGACCCATGGGAAAGGTGCATGATGAGCATCACGATTTTCTCTTCACGTCCCTCCTTTTCTTATTTGTGTAAGTTCTTTGATGTGTACACAACATTTCTCAGCAGCTATGGCTTGGATGTTCTTGAGTAATTTTATTTATTCCATTTTCTTGACACTTAAGTATTTTGAGCACCACTTATAAACAAGGTACTGGAATAAAATCATATCAGGTCCCTGTTGGGACCACATATGAATGAAATCCTCAAACAAATCTATGTTCAGTTGCTACCAAGGTAAATGCCTTACTGGCAATGAACATGGTGTTATCAGACTATTTCTTACAGATGCTCATACAGAGGCCCTGTGACACTGGAGCAGACAAAGCTCAGAGAGTGGGCAGGTAGAGCTGTTGAAGCTGACTGGAAGGAAGAACAAGATTACTCAGGTCTTTTAGAATTCTGATCTATTATCCTCAGAGCAATAAAAATGGATAATCTTAAGCACAAGGCAGCATGGTTATTTTTGATTAAAAAAATTCCTGCCATACAAAATTTTAGATATAAAAAATAGAAAAATCACATATATGTGTAATATGAAACGTAATGCATTTTGCTGTCATATATAACAAATTAGAATAGATAAATAAATAAAAACAGAAAACTCTAATGAAGTCCCTGTACCAGTCAACATTTCCCAACCTGTGGCTAGTTATGTGTGAAGCAGCCCACATCTTCCCACGCCTGGCCCTGATTATTTGAAGTAGACCCCAGACACCCTTCCATTATATCACTAAGTATATTTCTAATAGCCAAAGACTCCCTCTCTCTAAATATAAGCAGAAATACATAAAAGCAATTTCCAAATAATTTGTAATTCTTAATATCAAATGTACAATCAGTGTCTAAATTTTCTCAAATGTATCCTGTGTGTGTGTGTGTGTTGTGTGGTGTGGTCATGAGTGCTTTACTCAAATTGGGATCCAAATAAGATTTATATGTTGCAGTTATTGATATGTGTCCTGGGTCTTTTTAATCTGTCAATTCTTCTACCACATTTATTATCATGCCCCTTAATTTACTGTTAATTTGTCTTTTTAAAAAAATTTATTTTCATATTATTTTTATTTTTAATTGAATGTAATAATGACACATATGTATGGTATCTATGATAATATGTATATTATGTATGTATATGTATATACATATTATAATATGTATAATAATATAATGACCACATCTGGATAATTTGCATTTCTTGGTGAATTGTAGTCACCCCACTGTGCTGTGGACCTCTAGACTTACTCCTTCCAGCTAAATGTGTTTTGGCACTCATTATCCAACCTCTAGTGACCATTATCCTAGTCTCTAATTCCTTGAAGTCAACTTTCAGAGCTTTCCTATGAGGGAAGCATGCAATCTTGGTCACTCTGTGCCTGAATTATTTCACTTGGCTTATTTCTCCAGGCTAATGCATGCTGTTTCAAATGACAGAATTTCATTCTTTTTCATGTCTAAATAACATTGCATCACATTGCAACTCTTTCTTCATCTAATCGTCCACATGAAGCCTCAGCGATTCTGTGTCTTGGCTATGGTGAGTAGTGCTGCTGTGGAGACGTGGGCATGTCTCTCTTGTAATACTGACTGCATTTCCGTTGGCTGTACACCCAGCAGTGGAAGCCCAGAACGCATGCTAGTCTGCTTTACTTTCTTGAGAGACCTACACACTGCTTTCCTTGACTAATTTACATCTCTGACAACAGTGTTTAAGAGTTCTCCTTTTCCACCTGCTAGCCAGCCTTTAAAATTTTTTTTCTTTGATAATAGTAATTCTAGGTGTGGCAAGATTTCATATCATGTGGTTCTGATTTACATTTTCTGATGATTGGTGATATTGAGCATATTTTTCACATATTTTTTGGCCATTCACATATCTTCTTTCCAGAAATATCTATTTAGATAATTTACTATTTTAGTGAGACCATTTCTTTTATTTTGATGTTGAATTGTTTGTGTTTTTTATATATTCTGAAATTTAATCCCTTGTTGGATAAGTAATTTGTAAATATTTTCTTCCATTCTGTGGGTCATCTGTTCATAGGTTAATTGTTTTCTTTGCTGTGCAGGCTTTTTAATTTGATATAATCCCATTTGTTTATTTTTACTTTTGTTGCCTGTGTTTTTGAGGTCTTATACAAAAATTTTTATCCTGTATTAATGTCTTGAAATGTTTCCTCCATGTTTTCTTCTAGGAGTTTTATACTTTTTGGTTTTACTTTGGGTATGTGATTCATCTTGAATTGGTATTTGTGTATAAAAAAAAGACAGTGGTATAGTTTCATTCTTTTGCATATGGGTATCCAGTGTGCCCAGAACCACTTATTTAAAAGACTCTCCTGTCTCCAAAGTATATTCTTAGCATCTTTGTTGAAAATCAGTTGGTTGCATGTATGTGTAACTTTTTAAGATCTCCATTCTGGTCCATTTTTTCTGTGTATCTTTTATGCTAGTATCATGCTGTTTGGGTTACTATAGTTTAGTAGTATCTTTTGAAATCAGGTATTCTGATATCTTCAGCTTTGTTCCTTTTGCTTGGGATTTCTTTGGCTATTTGTTACTTTCATGGTTCTATATAAATTTTAAGATTTTTTTTTACTTCTGTGAAGAATTTCACTTATATTTTGATGAGGGTTGCATTGAATCTATTGATCATTTTGGTGAATATTTTAACAATATTAACTCTTCAAATCCAAGGACATGGGTTCTTGTTCCACTTTTGTGTCGTTTTCCATTTTTAAATTAGTGTTTTATCATTTTTATTATAGAGCAGATTTCACTTCCTTGGTTAAATTTATTCCTGGGTATTTTATCTTTTGTGGCCTCTGTGACTGACTATTTTTCTAGTTTCTTTTGCAGAAAGTTTGTTATTGGTGTATAGAAATACTACTGATTTTGTGTGTTTATCTTCTGTCCCACAACTGCTCTGAATTCATCTATTCTAACAATTTTTTGGTGAAGTCTGTAGGTTTTCCTACATATAAGATTATGTTGTCTGTAAACAAGGATTAATTAAATTCCTATATTTCAATTTTGTTGACCTTTATTTTTTTAATTGATTTTATTTTTTTAAATACACATCAGTGGAATGCATTACAATTCTTATTACACATATAGAGCACAATTTTTCATATCTTTGTATATAAAGTATGTTCACGCCAATTCATGTCTTTACATATGTACTTGTTTTTTTTATGCATCACAATTCTTATTACACATATATACCACAATTTTTCATCTCTCTATTTGTATATAAAGTATGTTCACACCCAATTCATATCTTCATACATGTACTTTGGATAATGATGTCCATCACATTCCACCATCCTGCCCACTCCCTTTCCCTTCCACCCCTCTTCCCTATCTAGAATTTATCTATTCCTCCCATGCTCTTGCTCCCTACGTCACTATGAGTCAGCCTCCTTATATCAGAGAAAACATTCGGCATTTGCTTTTTTGGGATTGGCTAATTTCACTTAGCATTATCTTCTCCAAAGCCATCCATTTACCTGCAAATGCCATGATTTTATTTTCTTTTATTGCTGAGTAAAATTGCATTGTGTATATATGCCACATTTTTAATCCATTTAATCCATTCATCCACTGAAGGGTATCTAGGTTGGCTCCACAGTTTAGCTATTGTGAATTGTGCTGCTATAAACATTGATGTGACTGTGTCCCTGTAGTATGCTGTTTTTAAGTCCTTTGGGTATAGTTCGAGGAGAGGGATAGATGGGTCAAATGCTGGTTCCATTCCCAGATTTCTAAGGAATCTCCATATTGTTTTCCATATTGTCTGCACCAATTTACAGTCCCACCAGCAATGTATGAGTGTGCCTTTTTCCCCACATCCTCTCCAACACTTATTGTTGTTTGTCTTCATAATAGCTGCCATTCTGACAAGAGTGAGATGATATCGTAGAGTAGTTTTGATTTGCATTTCTCTAATTGCTAGAGATGATGAGCATTTTTTCACATGTTTATTGATTGATTGTATATCCTCTTCTGAGAAGTGTCTGTTCAGGTCCTTGGCCCATTTGTAGATTGGGTTATTTGTTTTTTTGGTGCTTAGCTTTTTGAGTTTGTTATATACCTTACAGATTAGTGCTCTATATGATGTATGAGGGGTAAAAATTTGCTCCCAGGATGTAGGCTCTCTGTTCACCTCACAGATTGTTTCTTTTGCTGAGAAGAAACTTTTTAGTTTGATTCCATCCCATTTATTGATTCTTGGTTTTAATTCTTGCACTGTAGGGGTTTTATTAAGGAAATTGGGGCCTAATCCCACATGATGAAGATTAGGGTCTACTTTTTCTTCTATTACACACAGAGTCTCTGGTTTAATTCCTAGGTCCTTGATCCATTTTGTGTTAAGTTTTGTGCATGGTAAGAGACATGAGTTTAATTTTATTTTGTTGTATATGGATTTCCAGTTTTCCCAGCACCATTTGTTGAAGATTCTACCTTTTCTCCAATGCATGTTTTTGGCACCTTTGTCTAATATAAGATAATTGTAATTTTGTGGGTTAGTCTCTGTTTCTTCTATTCTGTACCATTGGTCTACCAGTCTGTTTTGGTGCCAATACCAAGCTGATTTTTGTTACTATTGCTCTGTAGTATACTTTAAGGTCTGGTATAGTGATGCCACCTGCTTCACTCTTCCTGCTAAGGATTGCTTTAGTTATTCTAGATTTCTTATTTTTCCAGATAAATTTCATTAGTGCTTTTTCTATTTCTATGAGGAATGCCAATGGTATTTTGATCAGAATTGCATTAAATCTGTATAGTGCTATTTGTAGTATGGTCATTTTGATAATATTCTGCCTAATCAAGAGCAAGGTAGATCTTTCCATCTTCTAAGGTCTTCTTTCATTTCTCTCTTTAGGGTTCTGTAGTTTTCATTGTATAGATCTTTCATCTCTTTTGTTAAGTTGATTCTCAAGTGTTTTATTTTTTTGAGGTTATTGTGAATGGGTAGTTTTCCTCATTTCCTTCTCAGAGGCTTTGTCACTGATATACAGAAATGCCTTAGACTTACGGGTGTTGATTTTATATCCTGCCACTTTGCTGAATTCATTTACTAGTTCCAAAAGTTTTCTGGTGGAGTTCTTTGGGTCTTCTAAGTATAGAATCATATCATCAACAAATAGTGTTAATTTAAGTTCTTCTTTTCCTATACATATCCCTTTGATTTCTTTTGTCTAATTGCTCTGGCCAGAGTTTCAAGAACTATGTTAAATAGAAGTGGTGAAAGAGGCCATCCCTGTCTTGTTCCAGTTTTTAGAGGGAATGCCTTCAATTTTTCTCCATTTAGAATGATGTTGGCCTGAGGCTTAGCATAGATAGCCTTTATGATGTTGAGACATGTTCCTGTTATGCCTAGTTTTTCTAGTGTTTTGAACATAGAAATTTTGTCAAATGATTTTTCTGCGTCTATTGAGATGATCATATGATTCTTATCTTCAAGTCTATTGATGTGATGAATTACATTTATTGATTTTCATACGTTGAAGCAACCTTGCATCCCTGGGATGAATCCCACTTGATCATGGTGCACAATCTTTTTGATATGTTTTTGTATTAAATTTGCCAGGATTTTATTTAGAATTTTTGCATCTATGTTCATTAGAGATATTGGTCTGAATTTTTCTTTGTTTGATGTGTCTTTGCCTGGTTTTGATTCCAAAATCAGGATGATATTGGCCTCATAGAATGAGTTTGGAATTATTGTCTCTGTTTCTATTTCCTGAAATAAATTGAAGAGTATTGGTATTAGATCTTCTTTAAAGGTCTTGTAGAACTTGACTGTGTATCCATTTGGTCCTGGGCTTTTCTTGGTTGGTAAGCTTTTGATGGATTCTTCTATTTCCTCACTTGATATTGGTCTGTTTAAATTGTGCATATCTTCCTGACTCAATCGGGGCAAATCGTATGACTTCAGAAATTTGTTGATGCTTTCAATGTCTTCTATTTTATTGGAGTATAAGATTTATAAAAAGATTTCAAAATAATTTCTAATTATCCTCTGTATTTCTGTAGTGTCTGTTGTGATATTACCTTTTTCATCACATATGCTGGTAATTTGAGTTCTCTCTCTCCTTCTCTTCATTAGCATGGCTAAGGGTTTGTCAATCTTATTTATTTTTTTCAAAGAACCAACTTTTTTTTTCCAATTGTTTCTTTTATTTTGATTTCATTGATTTCAGCTCTGATTTTAATTATTTCTTGTCTTCTACTGCTTTTGCTGCTTATTTGTTCTTCTTTTTCTAGGGATTTGAGATGTAGTGTGAGGTCATTTATTTGACTTTTTCTTCTTTTTTTTCATTTCTTTCCAATTTTATTTTATTTTTTTTAAATTTTTATTGTTGGTTGTTCAAAACATTACATAGTTCTTGATATATCATATTTCACACTTTGATTCAGGTGGGTTATGAACTCCCAATTTTACCCCGTATACAGATTGCAGAATCACATCAGTTACACAACCATTGATTTACATACTGCCATACTAGTGTCTGTTGTATTCTGCTGCCTTTCCTATCCTCTACTATCCCCCCTTCCCTCCCCTCCCCTCCCTTCCCCTCTTCTCTCTCTACCCCCTCTACTGTCATTCATTTCTCCCCCTTGTATTATTTTTCCCTTTCCCCTCACTTCTTCTTGTATGTAATTTTGTATAACCCTGAGGGTCTCCTTCCATTTCCATGCAATTTCCTTTCTCTCTCCCTTTCCCTCCCACCTCTCATCCCTGTTTAATGTTAATCTTCTTCTCATGCTCTTCGTCCCTACTCTGTTCTTAGTTACTCTCCTTATATCAAAGAAGACATT
>NW_026000026.1:11421691-11535258 GCF_001458135.2 Marmota marmota marmota | reverse complement strand
GAGACTCGGGTGTTTGTGACTCACTTTCTTTACCAGGAGACCAACTGTTTCTGTTGCTGCTGGTATCGATGAAGTTCTCTCCTCCGCCGCTTTCTGATGACATCAGATCTCTGCCATGTTGGTATCCCATGGGAATGGCAGCATTTTGTTCCCTCCACAGTATTCAGCAGGACCTGGACCGAGAAGCAGTTTCCGCGGGTTCTTTAGCCCTGGACCAGAGCAATTCCGGGAGCCGGAATTCGGCCGCTCCAGGCTCGGTGTATGTTCTGATAGGAGCAGGCTCCAAGAAGCAGTTTCCGCGGGTTCTTAAGCACTGAGCCTGAGTAATTTGTCTGTGAGACGCAGGCGAATGGCAGCCTGAAATTACCTGTTCTATGGCTGAATGAGCTGTGATCAGTCGAAAACAGGGATGGTGACGTCAGCTCTCCAAGATGGTGGCCGCTGGCTTCCTCTGTGGTCTGACCTGTGTGGAGAACCAAATTGGACCGCTTCCTTCCCCCGTCTCAAACCCAGAATTCAGCCCTGAGCACGGTGATTGCACAGCTGGCAGAAGCCCGCAGAAACCGCAGCGCTGTATCTTTGCGTTGCTATCTTGTTGTTTCCCAGCGCGCGCTGCAGATTCTAGCCGTGGGGCGATTTGCTGAATAAGCAGCATGACCCTCCATGCGGACAAATCTCTAGCGTTTGAGCCCCCGTAGCTGATCCTCGTGCAATGGAAATCCTTCCTCTATGTTTTGGAGCACCCCAATTTTGCTGGAAATTCCTAACAAGATAGCTTTTAGCCATTCTAACTCGTCATTCTCCCACACAATGACGAGGTACATGGGGGTAATGCACTCCCTTCGCCGCCATCTTCCCTCCTCCGACTTTTTCTTCTTTTAAGGAATGAACTCCATGCAATAAATTTTCCTCTTAGTACTGCTTTCATAGTGTCCCAGAGATTTCAATATGTTGGGTCTATGTTCTCATTTACCTCTAAGAATTATTTAATTTCCTCCTTGATGTCTTCTGTGACCCATTGTTCTTTCAGCAGCATATTGTCTGGTATCCAGGTGATGAAGAAATTTTTGTTTTTTATTTTGTCATTGATTTCCAATTTTATTCCATTATGATCTGATAAAAATGCATGGTAGTAACTCTACTTTTTTCTATTTGGTAAGAGTTGCTTTGTGGCATAGTATATGGTCTATTTTAGAGAAGGATCCATGTGCTGCTGAGAAGAAAATGTATCCGCTTGATGCAAGTTGAAATATTCTGTATATGTCAGTTCAGTCTAAGTTATTGATTGTGTTATTGAGTTCTATAGTTTCTTTATTCAACTTTTGTTTGGAAGACCTATCAAATGGTGAGAGAGGTGTGTTAAAGTCACCCAAGATTATTGTGTTGTGGTCAATTTGACTCTTGAACTTGAGAAGAGTTTGTTTGATGAACATAGCTGCACCATTGTTTGGGGCAAATATATTTATGATTGTTATGTCTTGTTGGTTTATGGTTCCCTTGAGCAGTATGTAATGTCCATATTTATCCCTTTTGATTAATCTTGGCTTGAAGTCTACTTTATTTGATATGAGTATGGAAACCCCTGCTTGCTTCCACAGTACAAGTGAGTGGTATGATTTTTCCCAACCTTTCATCTTCAGTTTGTGTATGTCTTTTCCTATCATATGAGTCTCCTGGAGGCAGCATATTGTTGGGTCTTTTTTTAAAAAAATCCAATTGGCTAGCCTATGTCTTTTGATTGGTGAGTTTAAGCCGTTAATATTTAGGATTACTATTGAAACATGGTTTGTATTTCCAGCCACATTTGTTTATTTTTGTTATTTTACTTGAGTTGGTTTTCCTCTTTGATTAGTTTTTCCTTTAGTGTACTATCTCCTTCTGCTGATTTTCATTGCTATTTTTCATTTCCTCTTCATGAAATATTTTGCCAAGGATGTTTTGTAGTGCTGGTTTTCTAACTATAAATTCTTTTAATTTTTGTTTATCGTGGAAGGTTTTATTTCAACTTCAAATCAAAAGCTTAATTTTGCTGAATACAAGATTCTTGATTGGCACCCATTGTCTTTCAGAGCTTGATATATGTTATTCCAGGATCTTCTAGCTTTCAGGGTCAGTGTTGAAAAATCTGATGTTATCCTAATTGGTTTTCCCTTATATGTAATCTGATTCCTTTCTCTTGTGGCTTTTAAAATTCTCTCCTTATTCTGTATGTTGGGCATTTTCATTATAATGTGCCTTGGTGTGAGTCTGTTGTGATTTTTTACATTTGGCGTCCTGTAGTCTTCTTGAATTTGGATTTCCAATTCATTCTTCATGTTTGGAAAGTTTTCTGACATTATTTCATTGAATAGGTTGTTCATTCCTCTATGCCTTTCTCTATCCTAATAACTCTTAAATTTTGTCTTTTTATGCTATCCCATATTTCTTTAATGTTCTGCTCAGGGTTTCTTATCATTTTTGCTGTGTACTCTATGTTCTTTTCAAGATGATTTATTTGCTCTTCAGTGTCTGATGTCCTATCTTCTAAGTGGTCTACTCAATTGGTGATGCTTTTATTTGAGTTTTTAATTTGGTTTATTATTTCTTTCATTTCAAGGATTTCTGTTTTTTTTTTTTTTTTTTAGAATCTCTATCTCCCTGTTGAGGTAATTTTTTGCTTCTTGGATTTGTTTATGTAGCTAATTTTCGAAGTGATCTTAGATTTTATCCATGTATATCCTGAAATCTTTCTCTGTAATTTTTTATGCTGTAGTTCCCAATGCTTCTAATGATATGTTGTCTTGATTTGTTTGTGATACTTTCTTCCCTTGTCTTTTCATGTTGCTCATGTGTCTTCCTTTCCAGCTCTATGGATCTGGTGTGTTATTTTTGTTTTTACCTATAGATTTGTAGTGCTCTTGAAGGGTTCCAAGATCTCTCCTTTGTGGGGAAGGACAATGTTAACAGATCCCAATATCAACAAAACATTACTTATGAACAAATTGTTGTTATTAAGACATTTAAAGTTTAGTCTGAATGTCCAGAAATGTTGGATTCAATTATTATTTAAAATATAATCAGTTGGGCTGGGGATGTGGCTCAAGCGTAGCGCCCTCGCCTGGCATGCGTGTGGCCTGGGTTCGATCCTCAGCACCACATACAAACAAAGATGTGTCCGCCAAGACCTAAAAAAATAAATATTAAAATTCTCTCTCTCTTTCTAAAAAATATATAATCAGTAGTTTCATAAAAAGGTTTACAGTTTCTGGCAGTAGACAATGAACTGGGGATCATGCATAGGACAATATGTTGAGGGGAGAAGATGTGAGGCTATAGAGTTAATATATCTTAGGAAATGTGAAGGAGAAATCTAGTGAGGAGGATTAGTAGCAGGAGAATAGATAGGAGGTAATTTGGGGTAGAGAATTACGTGGGAAGATAGCAGAGTACATAAAACAAACACACATATGTTTTAGGATGTTAAAATAGTATAATTTGGAGGGTGAAGGAATAAGAAAGAGAAAAAAAGGGAAAGAAAGAAAGAGAAGAAAAGAAAAAGAAAGAAAGAAAGAAAGAAACAAACAAACAAACAAAGAAAGAAAGAAAGAAAAGGGCTTATGCAATTCCTTTATATTATATTATTCAGGTGACTCAGTCCTCAAAGTCCTATTTCATGCAAAGTTCTTAGTCTTACATATGTTGGGGATGTGTGGGCCAGAGATCCGTTTCTTTCCCTTCTCATCCAGTAGGTGGGGGTGTCTCAACCAGTAGCTGCCCTCAGGATGGTGTAGGTAACCAGGGTGTGAAGACTGGACCTGGTGTGGAGTGTCTGGAAGCAGGGAGTGCTGCCCACCAGTTTCAGCAGGGAAATAGCACCTCACGGGGTCTTTTTTTTGTGACCACTCGTCTGACTTGAGCCCCTGGTATTGTCTCTCTTGCCTGGAGATTTCCCAGATCCTAATCTCTCCAGACTTTAGTTCCCTCCCCTCTCTTATTTATCAGGTCCCAACTGTGGGACCTCTCACCCCCAGGCTCACACCAGGTGGGCGGTGCGGGTAGTCGCAGCACTGGTGATTTCTGAGAAAATCCACTGTCCCCTGGAGATCCCTTCTGAAAACTACCCCCACTTAATATGGCAAGAATGTTGAGCCAAGATGGCGGAAGTCTGCTTTCAGCACCCAGTTGTCTGGTGAGGTTGGGAGAGCTGGGCAATGGCGTTGCGCTGTGGGTGGGTAGCAACTGAGTGACCTGCGTGGGATTGGAGCAAAGTCTTGGCGATCTGCTGATGTGTTGATAGGTGATTCTGCTAAAGCACTTGCGAGTCTTGAGTGGACTGGAACTTCGGGCTTTTGATCCTGCTCAAGCACTGAGGCCTGGAGCCCTGTGCAGGGTCACAGTGCTGGCGATTTCTGCAGAAAGCAGCTGTATAGGGGTCCTAACACTCTCAGAGATGCAGTATTCCAACCAGGTGAGATCTGGATCACAGAGAGTACAGAATGCTGCCTCCCTCTGGTCTGTTATCTTACTTCCCAGTATGAATTTTAATCCCTTGTTGGCTATTGGTTTGACATTTGTAGCTTTCATTGGATTGAAGTACATTTTTTTCTATAACTAATTTATTGAGACTATTTTTAATTATAAATGAATTTTGAATTTTTTCTATATCTGTTGAATTAATCATATAGTTTTGTCCTTCATTCTGTTCATGTCATGTATTATGTTAATTGATTTGCATATATGTTGAAATTTCCTTGAATGAATGGAACTAGTACATGATTATGATTTACAATTCTTTTTGATAGGTTGTTGTATTCAGTTTGTTAGGTTTTTTTTTTCCTTCTAGTACTGGGGATTTAACTCAGGGGCACTCAGCCACTGAACCACATCCTCAGCCCTATTTTGTATTTTATTTAGAGACAGGGTCTCACTGAGTTGCTTAGTGCCTCATCATTGCTGAGGTTGGCTTTGAACTCTTGATCCTCCTGCATACAGCCTCCCCAGCCGCTGGGATTACAGGTGTGAAACACTAAACCCAGCTTGTTAGTATTTTTTAAAATTTGCATTTATCTTTATTGGGATTGTAAGTCTTTAGATTTTTCTCCTTTTGTTGAGTTATTACCTGGTGCTACTATCAAAATAATGCTGTCTTCAAATAATGAGTTAGAGGAATTCCCTTTCAATTTTTTAGAGTGGATTGAGTAGAATTGATGTTAATTATTTAAAATTTTGGTAAAATTCAGCTGTGAAGCTGTCTGTTTGTGTTTTCTTTCCTGAGAGACTTTTAAAAATTACTAACTCATTATTTGTTATTGGTTTCTGCAAATTTTCTCTTTCTTCCTGGTTTAATTTTGGCTGGTTTTATGTGCCCAGAAATCTAACCATTTTTTCTAGGTTTTTTATCTGTATATACATGACTGTTCATAATAGTTCCTAATTATCCCTGTATTTCTGATATACCAGTTGTAATTTTTCCTTTTTAGTCTCTGATTTCATTTATTTATTTTTTTCTGCTTTCTTAATTTAAAGATTTGTTAATTTTCTGTTTTTTTTTTTTTTTTCAAAAAACACTGTGGATGTTACATATGTTTTTAGTTTTCAGCTTGTTTTTGCTATGATCTTTGTTATTTCTTTCTTCTATTGATTTGGGGTTTGGTTTGTTCTTGCTTTGCTCATTCCTTGGGTTGCATTATTAGGTTGTTCACTTTAAATAATTCTATTGTTTTGGTGTGGGCACTTACTGCTATAATGTTCCCTCTTAGTACTCCTTTGGCTATAGTCCATACATTTTGATATGTTGTTTTCGTTTTCATTGGTTTCAAGAATCTTTTAAATATTCTTTTTGGATTTCTTCATTGACCCATTGGTTATTTGGGACATATTGCTTAATTTCTAGGTATTTGTACAATTTCTCAAGTTCTTCTTGTTAATTTTTAGTTGTATCCCATTGTGTTCAGAGAAGATGCAGGATAATGGTTGTTTATTATTATTATTATTATTATTATTATTATTATTATTATTATTATTTTCTTGAACTTGTTGAGAATTATTTTTTGGCCTAACATAGATCAATCCTGTAGCATGTTCCATGTGTTAATAGGAAGAATATGTATTCTGCAGCTGTGGATGAAAGGTTCTGTAAATATCTGTTAGGTCCCTTTGGTCTGCGATAGAGCCTAACTTCTGGGCTGCCTTGTTGATGTTTTTGTCTGGATGATCCATCCATGTAATGGAAGTAAGGCACCAAAGTTTCCAATTATGGTATTAAAGTCTATCTCTCCCACTATGTTCTTTATAGAGTTGGGTGTTCTAATGTTCGGTGCACTGACATTTACAATTACAATATCCATTCCTTGAACTGATTCCTTTATCATTATATAATGTCTTTACTTATCTTTTTTGTAGTTTTTTACTTAAAGTCTGTTTTATTTGATGTAAACACAGCTACTCATGCTTGCTGTGGGTTTCTGTTTGCCTAGAGCATCTTTTTCTGGTCTTTTACTTTCAGTGCACATCTGTCTTCACCAGTGAAGTGAGTTTCCTGTATGAAGCAAGTATTTGGGTGTTTATTTGCAATTTCATCCCATCTGTGTCTTTTATTGGGGGAATTTAATCCATTTGCATTCAAACTTATTAAGTGAGAGCTTATTTCCATCTTTTTTTAAATTTTGTTTGAGACCTAGAAGAGGATGTCTCCTCTTCTTAGAGTCTCTGACCTCTGTACTCTCTTGGAAAGGGTTTGACCGATAATTTCCTTTTTTTTTTTTTTATTAACTTAAAGTCAAATAATCGAGGTTTTTAATCATACCTATAAAACTGACTAACTTTTCCACATCATGTAACCAAATCCAGGGAGTATTATGTGGAGGAAGACCGGCCCTCCCACCTCTTACCAGCAGTTTTCAGAATGGCTACAGAATCGACCAATGATGCAATACCTTGAAAACAAGGAAGTTCCAGGCTACATCCTTAGCACTTCTAGGACAGAGCGTTCTCCAATGTTGGGTTTAGTGATCCAACTGTCACCTAGGTATAGAAACCCAGAGAGGTTCCTTGGCTGTGGTGTGACCTGGGACATGCAGAGATGAGATTGCCTGCTGGGGCAGCTTTTCTGATCCTTGTGGGACCAGCTTGTCACTGATTCTAGACTTCTGATGTCTTACTGCTTATCTGAGCAACGAATCTGCTTTGCCTGGTGCTATTTACTGGAATAGAGCAGAGGACCCTTGATTTTTCCCATCCTACTTATGGGGGAGGCAGTTAACCAAGGGCATGACTCACACAGGGTGTCCTAGCATGAGCCAACTCAGATATTGGTAAATTTGCCACCAGCTCACCATAATCCTGGGTTTGCAGCATGTCCTACTTTGGGGCCTCGATTTCCTTGTCTATTTAATGGAAATACGAAACTAACCCATTCCTAAGGCCTTTCCTATACTAATATTCTATGACTTTGTTAATCTGCTATAGTCACAGAATTTTAAAAATCTCTATACTTTGGATCAGTTTTAGATTTACAGCAAAATTGAGGGAAAAGCCGAAAGTTCCCATATGCCCCTGCCCATGTACCACCCCCACCCCCTGCCCTGTCAATGTCCACACACAAGGTGTGTGGGTTGCAGTTGATGAATCTGTGTTGACACCTCACATTTACCATAAGTCCATGGTTTACATTAGTGTTCACTCTTGTATTCATTTATTTATTTATTTTTCTTTTCCAGCTTTATTGAGGTATAATTGACAAATAAATATTATATCTATTTAATATTGAACCTACTCATAATTAATGAACATCGTCTCTATTGTTTAACATTGGGATTTTTTTTTTTTTTTACAAAATAAAGATGGAAAAACAAGTCCCCAAATAAGCCGCCATGAATGAACAGGCTGGTAAGTAACCAAATGATGGGAGGTGTCTACACAGATCATCAGGTGGCCCCTGAGTTTAACACTTGGTGTACTTATTTAGATCCAGACTCACAGAAGCCATAAATTTACCATTCCAAGATAGATACTTTTTTTAGCAGAACATATTCTGCATTTTCTCTGTTGCACAGTTCATTCTAAAAATAAAAACGTGAATAAATCCTTTTGTTCTTTTGCGGAAATTGGAACAGATGCTACTGTGAATAATTTTTAATAAGAGCAACAGGATAATTAGTAGGAACCCTAGTTGATAAAATATGCATTTAATTTAAGCAATTGGTATGCTGCTTTTAAAATAATCAGATTAAAGTTAAGTACAGTACTTGGAATTACTTTTATGTGCAATTTAAGGCTCTATATAATACAATAATATAATATTCAAGCATTTGGTGTAGGATCCTGGGGAGATTGCTCAAATCTGTCGCCACATAACAGGATGTCACTTTAACTCCTGACCCACCCCCAACCCCCAGATTCTGCTTCTATCCATATGAAGCAATGATAACGTAAAATAAGCTTGGCACAGTCCAGGAGGGTAGAGGATGATTTGTAATAGGTTATGCAAATTGACTTCAGAAAATTAGTCAACATTTTACAAAGATTTATCGATAGTCTTTGATGGTTAACAGTTGATAAAAGCTAAAAGTTCTTCCCACATCTTCGCTCCAGGGGGGCATATTAAAGTAGACACAATTTCAGTCTGAATTATGGGTACACACATACACACACACATACATTGACACAAGAGCCACCCACCCTACCACCTGTCCTGTAAATGTGGTAAAGTCCCAGTCCCTTCTTTCTAGACTGGGGCCTCCTATCCTTGCCAGTGCTGACTTAGAAGTGGGCTAGGCAGTTGTTGGCTGCAGGGCTGCCCTGTGCTGTGTAGGTTATCTAGCACCTCTCCAGTTGTCCACCCAGCAGAATCCCCCCCACCCCCACTTCCAAATTGCAACAGTTGAAAATGTCTCTGGACATTGCCAAATGTCCCCTGGGGAAAATGCTCCACCGAGAACTATTGCCGTGGGCACATGGTTCCCAGGCAATTCTCTGCCATTTAGCACTTGAGTGTTCTAAGTGTTGTCAGGGTCCCTCCCGCAACAGGCAGACTGCAGTACGTGTCTTATGGAGGCGAGAATTGCTCTATTGTTGATTGACTGATTTAGCTCATGGCACAGACCAGAATTATGCCTACCTCTGATGCTTATAGCTTTACCACAAATTCTTTCTATTGCTGGATTCAAGGTGTATTCCATCTTTGAACTTGTATGTACTTTGGATATAATCCTTAATTCACTTTAATTTAAATTAGTGATGCTTTTGTTCTCCATCCTAAATCATGAGTCCTCTGTGCGGGGAGTTCCTGCCCTGGTCTCTGGTCATCCTCACTCTCAGTCCCCATCCTCCCCAACAAGGTTAACACCACCACTGAGAGTTTATATAGTAGAGTGTTCATGGAGTGCTTGCCTCAGTCCTGTCTGCTTACGATGCAGGCTCATTCCATCCTCACAGTACTCCCCAAATGCAGGATTATTATCAGGCTTATATTGTAGAAGAGGCATCAGAGGCATGGGGAAGTGAAGGATGTCCCTGGTCCTGATGCTGGCAGTGACAGAGGACAGACAGATAGGCTGACCCCTGATCTGCCCTTTGAACTTCTAAGCTACACTGTAGATCCCTGTAGAATGAATGAATAAAGTGAAGAGTTTGGAGATGCAGGTGGGGCTGAGCTTGGAGATGAACAGTTGGTCTCTAAAGTGCAGGGTCTACGAGCATGACCTGGGGACTCCGCTGTGAAGCAGATGGTGCTGAACAATGACCAGCCCAGATAAGAGTGAGTTTTCTGTGTTCTGGAAGTGACATACAGCAAATGGGGCGCTTAAGCAGATGTCCGTTCAGAGCTTCTGTATTGGGATTCAGGGAGCATATATGTAAGGCTAAACAAAGACTGTTTATTTTTCACATCTTTTTATCTTGGTAGTTTCCTCCAACATAAAATAAGAATTTCCAAAAGGCTCCAGGTCTTAATCTCACTCTTTCAGAAACACACTGCCTAAAATAATCCCTTATTATACCTTCAGGAGTTTTGTGTGTATTTTTAGAAGTTATTTTGCAGATTAGTGAAGGGAATTTGGAATTTGTGTGTACACTCTTCACAACACCTGAAGACAACTTAAATCAGGGTAAATTCTGAGACCACAGAGATCTCACCAACCCTCTGTATCCTGTTTTCCCAGAAGTCTTCAGTTTTGAAAATTAGCATTTGCATAACATTGGTTGTAGATTACATTTGTCAATGATCAAATTTTTTTTAAAAAGTGGCTGTGTGAAAGAAGCCAGGCAATAATATATTTGCTCTTGACACTTTTTAAGATTCATTTAAAATACAAAGAAAGTGCTTAGCATTGTTATTATTTTCATTCACAGGTATCACGACTACTTGTTTTGCTTGACATTCAAGGAACTAACAGATTAAATAGATCAATATAATCAAGCCAGTAAACTAAGAGGAATTAGCAGATATTTATTCCAATGAGAATCCCAAATGATCTAGAATGCATTTCAACTAAATTAAGCCATATTTATGTCATGCTACTTCTTAAACATCTGCACTGGAATTACCTTGAAATCAGTGGGGGAATAAACTAGAACCCAGTAGAAGGTAGCTCTGTGGCAACAGGAGCTGTCAGTGGAAAGCCTGGAGGCACTAGGAATCCTCTTGTTTCTATTGCAGAAAAATACCATGCTTAGTAGTAATTAGGGAGTTTACTATCCTCTGCCAGATACTGTTACACTGATATGTGGGAGATCAGCTCACACATTGGTATGTCATTTGAAAACCTGTATCCAATGTTCATACCCTGCTACATACAGCACAGGCCACAGAGGTGTGAGCAGAGACCAACAAAGGTTCAGAGGAAGCATGGACCTTCCTTTCAGGATGCTTGAGCCTGGTATTGATACCTGTAGCTAATAATGATGAAATAAGTGGCCCCTGAGATCAACGGTTTCATAGCATCATCTCACTTTTTTAATCTTCATAATAATTCTGTGAGGCTTTTACAGTGATGATAATAATAATGATTATTATTGTTCTTTGGATGAAAGCATCTGAAACTTAGAGTGCTCAGGCAACTTGCCCAAGGTCACAAAGTGGTTTGGAGTTAGATTTGGAGATAAAAATTGTAGCTGAAGAGACTGCTCTCCCACACTCAGCGCCTCACTTGAAAACTCCAGAGGAAATGAGAGAATTTATTCAGACTCAGGGGAAGGGGCATAGGGATTTTTATTGACTCTCAAACTCCTTTTAAGTATTAAGAACAGTGTCCTTGGTGTGGGGGCTATGTCTTCAGCACACCGTTTGACAAGCTTCAGCAAATGCACACACCTGGATGTCTCAGTTTTCTCTCCCTACAGGATTCTTCCCGACCCACCCTGCATGCCCAGCTGGGCCGCTCCTGTGCTGCTAAGTTTGGCAGGTTCAAAGTCCTCTAAGTGGATTCCCATGGCACGCCCTATGAGGTCAAGCTTCTTTCATTAGCATAACATTTGAGCCTCGTCAGTGATGTTTTGTGGGTCGCTCAAGTCTTTGTATTGCTCAGTCTACACTTTAGTGTCCTCCTTTACTATTTCTTCATAAATTAGGAAGAACTTCCATCTTCCTGGAGCATTCAGGGAACTGAAAGCAGATCCAACAGGAAGAGGTCTGTAACTTCCAGTGCTGTGCTGCAGGTGTCCTTTGCTGGCTTATGTGATTCACCCCTGCACACAGTCCTGTTGCAGTTTGCTCTCTGAGCCCAATCATTTGGCAGCGGCAACAGATTGAATGAAAGATGCACAACCTAAAGGTGTGTGATAGCCTGGACCCGAGAGGCACTAACCACCTCTGCGGTTCCTTGACACTAACTCGAATCCAATAAGCAAGTTCCACAGTGTATGCTGAACAGTTGAATCTCATTCATTCTTCATTTTGGGGAAATATACATACAAAGAAAATAAGATCACCAAAGAGGGCAAGGCACTAGAATTTGCCTGGCTCCGATGGCACTGGGCCATGGCTCTGCTTCTGCAGGACCCTAGATGACAGTCCTGCTCTTGGCTGTCTCACCCTCCCATGGTGTACCTGCTACTATCCCCCAGGACCAGAGAGTACCAGTGGTGAGCAATGGGCTAGGAGAATGCACCTGAGGAGCAGGGCTGAGCAGGGGACTAGCAAGGTCTCAGGGGGGGGAGTTGTTCCAGAGTTCAGGACACAATAATTAAGCCACCTTAATTAAGCTGAAGATCACGTTGTGGTGTAGTGGGCAATGATACTGTGCAGACAAATTGGGTTCAAATTAGAAAATCCTTGAAAGCCACAGCGAGGAGTTTATATTTAATTTTGGAGGCACTGGGGAGCCATTTTGAGCAGAGCTGTGAGCTGCAAAGCCCTTGAGGACAAATAATTTGGCAGAAACTATGGTGAGGGGGAAAGAAAGCAAGCATATTGTTAAAACCCAAGCTACGGCAGCGCCACGCAGATCTGAGAAGAAGGTGCGACTTCTTTTTGGAAGAATTCCATTGGCTCTTTTCCTTATTTAGGTGTGTGTGTGTGTGTGTGTGTGTAATGGACCTAAAACTAGCTGCCTTGCAGGTTTTAAGCATAATTAACCTCACTGTGTTCAGACCTTTAAGTTTATTATATTCTAGACCTCAAGCCAAGGCACAAGTAAACCCAATTAGGCTAGTAATGGCTTTGGATTAAATTATATTAACTATTAAAAGAACATACTTTATACATACTCAGCACATTTAATTCTTGTTGTAGGGAAAAGCCTGAAATGCTAACTTGATATTAAAACCTGAGAGAAAACAAATATGCATAGTATAATCAAATCACTTTTATGTTGAGACCGGGATACATTGCAGGCAGCGGGATTGTTATAAAAACAGGCTGCCAAAGTCACTTCAGATCACCAGATGAGAGTCAGGGGAAAAAAAATGGTTCTCAGTTTGGAGGCAACAGGTGTGAAACTGTAAGAAACTAAAACAGATGTTCCTTGACTCACGATGGGTGGTATCCCGATAAAGCGAAAATGTCATCAGTTGACACTGTGTCGGATGCACCTAATCATAAGCAGCATGGTGTAGAGGACTGGCACCTCACCCTGGTGGCCACATGGTGCCTGGGAGCTGCAGCTCAGTGCAGCTGCCGGATAGTTTGAAACTATCATGCTACATTTTGCTGATCCAGAAAAGATCAAAACTCAAAGTACTGTTTCCACTGAGTGTGTCTCGCAGTTGCAGCACCGTAAAGCACAAATGTCGTAAGTCAAGCCATCGTTCGTCTTGTCTCTCTAAGACATAATAGCAAGAGCAAAGCTAGAACTCTGAGTTGGTCCTTGGTGTCCACAGGACCTGGCTCCATGATGCCCATGGGTACCAGAGTTCAAAGACACTCAGTCGCTTGTATAAAATGGCATAGAATTGCCTACAACCTGAGCATCTCTCCCCATATACTTTGAGTCAACTCTAGATTATGCAAAATACCCAATACAATGTAGGGATTGTATAAATAGTTGTTGTGCTGCATCATTTAGAGAATAATCACTAGAAAAATGGTCTGTATGTTTGTAGTACAGATGGAATTTTTTCGAGATATTTTCCATTGTTGGTGGTTAAATTCATAGATGTAGGACTCACAGATAGGGACATTGGCTATACTTGGTATCAGGGAGAATCAGATTACAAGAAGAGTGAGAAAAATTTGAAGAAAGCAAGAGTGTATTTTATTTTTTTATTATTGTTTTAGAATATTTTCCACATGAACTTATTTTTGTTTTTCTACATTTGGCTTTGTCTACACACTGGAATTATGAATTTGAAATAAAATGCCAAATATTTTAATTTTCACCGTTGTCATTACCACTATTATCCTATACATTTGAGTGGTTTTCTCAGGTTCGTTGATGTAAGGGTTATAATAAATACATAATACATGGAAAATCACTAATAATATGGGATAGCATAGAATAACTGTTAAATATCTCCCATAGATAGCGTGTGCATCTCCAGAAAAATGGATGAGACTTTTTTAGCTAGATTAAATAAAAATGATGAGCAAAGACCTTTAATAAAATAATATCTCCAGAAGTCAAAACCTCAGCAGAGTGTAACAACACAGCCATCTGTGATGTATGAGGGTTATTCCAGACCATTAGAAAGTTTAATCATTGCATTTTATGAGAGACTCTTCTTTCTGGTCAAGAGCACTGTGCTCACGTTGGGCTGACTGTTGCATGAGTTCTGCCTGGATGACCCTCTGCACGTTGCTTTCTTTATCTTTCTAAACATTGGCCTCCTCCCCTATACGCTAGGGATAATGAAGTTCCATATAGGTTCTAACTCCTGGAAATTGTGTGATACATAAACGAGGTCGTAAAATATAAGCAGAGTGCCTAAAGCAGACTAAACATCCAGAATCCTCATTGCCATCTTTATCCCAAAGAGTGTGTAAGGTATTGAACTTTGCATGTTTCAACAAAGGTATGGAAAGAGACTTCATCTACATCAGGAGATGCCCAGTTAGACAGGGTCTCACTATATCTGGACAACATTTTACACCTCAGGTTGGGGTGTAGTTCTTAACTCTGAAGTTTTACAAACATATCATTTCTTTTTGAGAAAAGATAATAATTAGGAACTCACATTAGGATAACTTATACTCAAAAGAGACTTATGAATATATAGGAAAATAATTTATTCTTTTATAATGATAAATATAATTCCAGGAGAAATTCAAGTTTATGTCAGTTGAGCTTAGTTTTCTGCAGAGTTGGGGCAGGCATGGTGCCTTTCACTCAGGTTTGTTTGAGATAGTTCCAGGTTAATTCAAAGCATCCAACATGGTGAGATATGCATGCATCACTAGCTATTGTTGATATGTACATTCTTTCCATGTGTGAAAGCCAAGTGAAGGTTTATATTATATTTATAGTATATCTATATACTATAAATATACTATGTTTATTCAGTTTGAAATTGGGTGAAAAAAAGAGTAAACATTTGACTATTTATCCAGATAGCGTATGATACCCAGGAGGCTTTTGCATTCACAGAACAATCAGCTGTAGGTTATACTCTATCTATGCATTTATTTATACTATACCTACTGGTCTACAACTTGATATTCTTGAAAAATAAACAGAGCTATCTATATGACTTAACTCATTTCAACAACTACATATTATTTTATAGAATAGACCTACCTTGATTTTTTTCAGCATTTTATAGAAATTTCAGGTTAAAGAATTTATAAAAAAAAATCCCATTACTTCAGGATGGAGGAAACTTTACAGTGACCATCTACATAGCCCCCACCTACATTGGGATTTTATTTTCCTTTCTTATTCATCCAAATTACCTTCATGTGTTCTCCCTAGGTACTTCTGTGCACCGTGACCAGAGTTCAGTATTCATTCACATTTTTCTTCTGATGTAGTGTTTACACACAATGAAATGCAGAAATCTTGGTTGCACATTTGTTGAGTTTTGAACAATGCCTCTGCTTGTATTAGTAGGCTGAATAAGGCTCCCAAGGACATCAAGTCCTAATCCTAGGACCTGTGGGTGTTACCTGAAGTGGCAAAGATTTAACGGAGGTGATTGAAATGACAGATCCTGAGATGGGACGATTACCCTAGTGACTATGACAAATGTCCTTGAAAGACAGGAGCCGAAGGAGATCTGGCACGCAGCGAAGACAGAGGTGGTGTGATGTTCTGGGGACTGATGGAGGGAGACTGAGGAAGAGAGAGACAGAGAGGTGTGGACATACCATGGCACAGGACTTGAAGACAGAGATGAGGCCGTGAGCCCAGGGCCCAGCAGCCTCCGCACCCTGAAAGGCAAGGAGGGAAGCTTTGGATGCTGAGAAATTCAGGGAGCGGCCCCTCCCCACAGCCTCCCTGGGAAACGTTGTTCTAGGAAAACTTGGTTTTGGACTTTTACCCTCCACAACTACTAGAGAATAAATCACTATTATTTTAAGCAATTAAATTTGTGATAATTTATTACAGCAGCTGCAGGAAACCAAGAAGCCTCCATGAACCAAATCTTGGTAGAGATGTATTTCCATTAGTTTAGAAAGTTCCCTCACGCCCCTTCTCCACACACACTTCTACCCAGAGGCACTCTTGACTTTTCCTTTATTCACAGATTGGCTCTGTTTCTTCTAGAACTTCATACCCATGGAGTCACAGTGCTGATGCCCTCTGTGGAAGTCTGCTGCTAACGTCAGTAGTGTGTTGACTACATTTGCAAGATCTGAGTCAAAAACTTGTTTCTAGATACTGCTAATATCCCACTGTATAAGGCATGACTTCTGCTGGTGAATATCTGTTTTTTTATAAAGTCATTCTGAACAAGTACATTTATCCAAGCCCTTGTGTGTACCTGAGTTTGGCTCTCATTTCTTGTGAGTTATAACAAGAGAAATTCTGTGGGTAGAATTGTTGGGTAATAGGGCTGGTCTGTGTACCATTTTCTTAGAAACTGCTGGAAATTTTCCTAAAGGGTTCTATTATTGTGTATTCCCACAAACGATGCATAAGATCTTCAGTTGCTCCACTGTCTTGCCCATATTTGGAGTTTTCAGTGTTTTTAATTTGGGTCATCCTAGTGGGTATGTATTAGTAGCTCATGCAAATTTAATTTGGATTTTCTGGATGGTCAATGATAAGCGTTTCTTTTGTGAAATGACTATACCAATTGAAAAAATTTGGGTTGTTTAGGATTCAGTTTTATTGTAGAAATTCTTTATATGTGTTTTAGATAGAAACTAGATACAAATTCTTGGCCAGAATGTATTTTTTGAATATTTTCTCCTAGTCTGTTGTTTGCCAAGTTGTTTTCTTAAGGGTGTCTTATGATGAGCAGGAGGATTTAATTTTGATGAATTTTTAAATTTTATGGTTATTGTTCGCTTAAGCTTAAGAAAATTTTGCCTCCTCCAAAATCACAAAGATATTTTTCTTTGACACCCACAGCTTTAGTTTTAAGGTTCTTACTCTCCAATGATTTTTTGTGTGTACAGCCAGAAGTATGGGTGAAGGTGCTTATATTTTCATATAGATGTCTATTTATTCCATCACCGTTTGTTGAAAAAAAAACCCTTTCTTTTCATCATTGAATTTTTTTGGTCCTTGTGTAAAATAATCAGATGTGTGTTAAACGTCATATGCACATGGTCTGTATCTGGGCTGTCTATTCTACTCCATTGATCCACCTGTGAATGGTTACCAGTACCACCCTGTCTTTATTGCTTATTGCTCCTTTATACTAAGTCTCAAAATCAGTTAATATAAGTCCTTTAAGATTTATTTGGGCATTTTAGATTCTTTTCATTTATCTGTATGCTTTGAAAATGATAGAAAATTTATAAATGAATCAGCGTTTCAGTTGCCATAAAAATCCTACTGGGTTTTTATTAGGAATGCATTAAATCTCTAACCATAATGTGGGCACGCATTTCCATTTATCCACATCATCTCTAATTCCTCTCAGCAATGTCTGCCTTGCGTAGGTTTAGCCCATCTTTTCACTGTGGATACCGCACATTGGCAGGGTAAAAGTTTTGCAAATCTTTGGTAACAGCAGGATATCAGCTACAGGGTTTTATAGATGCTGCGTTGTATGAATGAAGTTTCATTCGATTCCTTCTTTATTAAAAGTTTTGACCATAGTGGGTGTTGGATTAGTCAATTGCTTTTCCTGAAACTACAGGTATGAATAAATCCAGAGTTTTAGGTGCTCCATGGAGAGTTGATGTCGACCTTACCTTTTGTTAAATACCACAAAAACGGTTAACTAAAATTGTGTCATTCTGAGTTTTGACAATAGAAATACCAATGGAGTTAAGCAGCATCTAAGTGTATTGTATCAGTATGTCACTTAATCTTCACAAAAAATTGTCAAATATAACTATTTCTATATCCATATTTTACCAATAAAAGGAAGTAAGGCTTAGAGAGATAATCACATATCCACAATCAACACAGCTAATGTATGGACTGTGTTTTTAACCACTGATCTATATTATTTTATTTTATTTTGGATACAAATATCATTTCTAAGATACTTTTCTAGATCCATCCAGATTAGCATCTATTAACTGAAATTTTCTGAGAAATTGAGCATTTATTCTAATAGATGGCTAATCCTACCAATTATGTAGGATTCCATTTTTTATTCTTGGGCAAAATGTATCACTTTCATCTAGGGTTGTGGGCAGGATCCAGCAGCTTCCTGACATCCTGATCTGTTGACTACAGGCTACGTGGGGACTATTAGACAATAATTAAGCTGTAATTTTGAGATTCTTTTATTTAAAAATCTCTCTTCTCCTAAATCCATAATCCCTGTAGGAAGTGTTGGTTTTATTCAAAATAATTAAAAAACAAATGTTCCTGTGCAGAAACTCATCCACAACTTGTTGAAGTTTATGGAGGAGAAAATGTTAAGTCAATGAAGTGTATGTATTAGTGTGTGCAGTTTTAAAGGCAGGGGGGTGAAGTCTCTGGGAAACACTTGGTCTATATAAAGGAAGCATCTTCAGGGGTTATCTGCAAAATCTTAAGTATTGGATTCCAAATAGACTCACTGCACCTATCTGAACCTCCTGGTGTTTTTTGAATTCAGCTGTGGGGGAGAGGAATGGTACATGCTTTCTTGCCGTACAGCTTTTCCCATGTATGGCTGGAGGACCACCTGACTCAGGATTACTCATAGCCATTGTCCCTGAGCCCTGTCCCAGATCCTGATCTTAGGGACCTAATGTTTAAAACCCACTCCTTTAGAGTGGTCAACTCATCCCAGATCAGATGACAGTGGTGGCACTCAGCTGTCACTTCTCTGCATGAGGTCAATTAATTAAACAGTTTCTCTCTTATCCCTCAGTCAACTTCATAAAAATGTATGATGCATGGATTCCTGTACAAGATCCCAGGACGAGAGCTGTTTCTACCACTTGACAAACCTATTTTCAAGCAGTAGTTAAAAAAAAAACAAAACTCAGATCTTCCCTTTGCTGCTACAAACACAAATCCCATTGCAGTAGAAGATTCTACCTGTGTCTGGCCGAATCGCCCAGAGCTAAAACACTATGTTCACATGGCTTCAGTGAAATGGCTGAGATGGATGATCATGGAGAACAAATGACATTTCCGGTCTTCAAGGCAGACTTTATGACTTGAAAGGAAGAGTTTGGAATTCCCTGCCGGGCAATAACTAAGTGTAGGGTGTGATTCTGACCCAGCAACATGCGACTCCAGCAGACTTCTACAGTGGTCATGTCGGCCCACTGGCCATTCTGCAGTTTGCTAGAAGGGCTCTAACCTGCTTTGATTCAGTCATCTAATGTGTGCTGGTTCAACTCCTCTCGTTTTTACTCAAATGTGCTCAGGTCTGTCCATATGCATGGCCTCCATTCTATTCAAACTGCCAGCACCGCTCACCTGATAAGCTGGTTACTAACTCCTGACTAGTCTCCTTGCATCCTGTCCTGTCCTCCGTCCCGACCTCTGGAACCACTTTTCACTGCAGCTGGAATGATCTTTCCAAAGGCAGCCTTTTGAAACCTCTCCATGACGTCCTTTTGTTCTTAGGACAAAGACCACAATTCTTCATCTGATCTATAAATCATTGCTGGGTCGAGAAGCTTCCAGTTCTTCTGTTTTATTTTTCAATTTGCATGCACGTTCCCGGGAGGCCCCTTTCTTTCTCCGCCCCTAAGATGTAGTCCACCCTGAGCTCTTTTCTGCAAATCAGTCTCTCTGAGGACAGGGAGGTCAAACTCTCTTTTGTTGTGCGTCACCAACCTGACAAAGTATTCCTTTCAGTGCTTTATAGCAGTCAGTATTTAAATATTTATTTGTGTGATAATTTTTATTAATAGCTGTCTTTGTGCTATACTGTAAGTCAGTATCATTTTTAAAAATATGTCTTCAAAACGTAACCAGTTAAATTTCTTAGTACACATTGGTTAAATGAATAAATGAATCTTCTACCCCCCCAAAAATATCTTGTTCATCTCCTAAACATTCTTTTTTTTTTAGAAAGCAGTAGTTTGTGCAAGTCCAATTTCAATTTATTTGGAATCTTTAGATTGATTTACACAACATAAAATATTTTTATTACATCTTATTGCAAGGATAAAACTATTTAATCTCGCTCCTAAAGTGCTAATTCTTCACTTGTTTGAAGAAAACAAAAGTCAACGTTCTAATTCCGAGGCTTCCGTACCCATCTTTCTGTGCTTTAAATATTCAGAAAGTTTAATTGACTCTTAATATTTTCATGGTCATACTTGTTTTTCTCTTTCTTTTGAGCCAAAGCTCTCCTGGTCCCACTACTTAACAGGAGTTCTCATTGCAAGCTAATATTGAATAAATATTTTACAGAGCTGCTTGCACTCTCTGGCACGTTTCTGATGTGCAGTTAGGTTCCACACGTGGCCAGAATACAAATCCAGAGAAGGACTCCCGGCAGAGCAGATCTGTGGCCGTCAGTGACAACCAGGGTGTTTCATCCTCTGCCTGCCTCTGGACATGCAGAACACAGAGGCAAAGGCAAGCGTTGTATGGCCTGTGGCATATCTGTTAGCAAAGGCCACAAACAGCCTGGCCTGGGGGATTTTTTGTGGAGTCAAACACACTTGAAAATTGAGAATGGCTTCCATAAGTGAATTGTCCTGCTCTGAGCCTGTCTGTGACACACAGGAACAAACGTGAAGAAGATTGCTGAATACCCAGGTCTCAGACAGACCTCGGGATCTGGGAGCAGCGCTCCCATTTGCAAATTAACTAAATTCACTGGAAGGTACTATTTTCATCTATCGAATGAAATGGGGGATTTTACTTTCTTTTCCACTTTTCTCTTCCCTCCCTTTTCAAAGGAAAAAAAAATGCACTGGATAGAATGAAACAGGCAGAAGTAATTATATTCAGGTCTAATTCAGTAGATGTTAAAAGTACTGTAGGAGGGAAGAGAGAGGGACGGCGGCAGGAGCTGGACAGCATGGTGAGGCCACTTGTATTTGCTAATTGGTCCTGTCTAGGTTAGGTGCCTGCCTCCACTGGAGGAGAGGGAGGGTCTTTATCTTTTTTTTATGATTACATTTCAAAACCATGGATCCTAGGTCCTTGAGAAAGACAATCCTAAGATGTAAAACTGGCCAGAGGCTGGGAGAAGATTGTTATCTCAAAGGGATAAAGAAATAATTTACAATTACAAAAAGAAATGCTCTCAGAAAAGGGAGGTGTGGGCCTAGAGTCAGGCAGAAACCTGTCTGATTGAAAGACCATCTTGGGGTCCCATTCTCTATCCTCATTCCTTCTCTCCTTTAATCTTCATAGTATTGATTATGTTAGCATCAGGCTTCGTTAAAGAGCAATTTTTTCAACAAGCAAAATTATAATTCTTGTGCAGATACAAAAAGAATACATGTTATAATTTCATTGAACTCATTATTTTAATGAAAGAGCCAAGCTGATTCAAGAGGAAATAGAAATAAAAATAATGGATATTTGAGGTCAGGAATGCTGGAAGGTGGGTGGGGTTGGAGACCGCACCAGCCTTTTCCACATTGGGAGGGAGGTAGACTGGGCCTCTAAAGACTCCTGTTGCATCAGGTTGGTAGCCTCACTTGTTCATTATGGACAGTGCATCATTTATCCTTGGAAGAACATTTTCTCTGTAGGACTTTTGATACTATCATATCTTATTTCTCCCAGTTCCTCCTTAACCCTTCTTCTTTCACATGCCAATATTCAGTTCCTATTGTGAGTCAGGTGTGCTAGGGTCACACAGACTCACGGGCGGGAGACTCACAGGTGTGCTCTCGGATGCTCAGCCTCCTTCAGAATCTCCCCGAGGGAGATCTTCACCTTGGGATCAGTCAGAAAGGCTTCCCTTAGGAGGTGGAAACTTATGGATGTCTGGCTCCTCTAGGGTCATAAGTACAAGCTGTTGACACAACAAGCTGAGCTTATCTGTTTCCCTGGAAAGGAAGATCACTTTTTCCCACAGCACACAAGCACCTCAGAGGGAACTGGTTAAGGTTCCTGGGGGAGGCAGCCTTGCAGAGGGTGTTCTTTTCACATTGGATAGGATGTGGATTAGCGCTGGGTGAGGAGGACTGGAGGAAACTGCAAGGTGAAAATTTTGAGGTGGGGGATTCCAAGAATATTAGAGTGTGGCTGTCTGTGGATGTTTTCAATTAGAGAGAGATGGTACATCTTTCTGGAAATTTCTGTAATAGACAATCAAGACACTGGTCTGGGAAGGGAACCTGTCTATGCTGAGTGTGGGCTCAGGTAGTTCCCATTGTAGACCTCGACTTGGCCTTGAAGGATGACGATGCCCTCTCCTGCTGAGGCAGAAGCTCATTCCCAGAGAAGGATCCAGTAAAGAGGAAGCATCTGGCATATTAAGAAAGTAGTAACTGTGCCCCCTGTCGGTACTTAGCATGCCCAGTGAATTTTAATTTCAGCTCTGTATGGATTAGGGAACAGGGTTTTATGTTGAATGACCCATGGTGCCTCTCTTTCCTGTAGGGTTGCCAGATAATATTGCATGGCACGTAGTTAAATCAAAAACACCTTCGTTCATCTAAAATTCAAGCTTAACTCGATATCTTGGGTTTTTAGAAACTAAATCTAGCAGTCCTACTCCAGCTTTACAGGATGTTCAGCCATGAGTTATCCAGTTGTCCAGGTCCGCCTCATCCTATCCTCCAGATCCTATTAGTGGGAGGTAATTCCTCAGAGCAGCTACCATCCAGATTGGAGGATGAGGCTGCCTCCAACTCTCTCCCCTCATTGCCTCTCCCTCCCATCCCTCTCCCTTCTTGACCCGGCCAGCCACCACTTTGCCCCCTGTTCCTGTGAACTCTGCCCTACCCGTCACAACCTCTTTGTTGAGCCTGCTTGCCCAAGGTTACTGCTGAAGGGCATGGAGGAAGGGGGGTCATCGAGCAGGGCCAGCCCAATCACATCTTTCTGCATGATGCCAGAGACATCCTGCTGAACCAGCGCCTGTGGCTTTCAGCTGCTCTGCTCCATCTGTGTTCCTTGCTTCAACCCTTCATGTGCTGTTCAGGCTTAGAGATGATGCACACCCTCCCCACCTCCAAATACATCCTGTCCTAATCCCTGGAACATTACCTTAGAGGGCACAAATGCACTTTGCAGATTAAATCAAGACCTTGAGGTGGGGCGATCATCCTGGATTATTTAGGATGGACTGATAGGATCACAAAGGTCTTTTAGAAAGAGAGGCAGGAGGGGTCAGCACCTGAGAGAAGGCCATGTGACAAATGAGGTGCAACTGGAGTTAGGTGCTTTCAGATGGAGGAAGGAGCCATCATCCAAAAGATGCCAGTAGCTTCTAGAAGCTGGAAAAGACCAGGAAAGTCCTCTACAAGTAATCAACCTGGATGACACCTGGTCTTCTCCCAGGGAAACTGATTTTAGACTTCTGTCCACCAGAAATGTAAGGGAATAAGTTTATGTCATTTTAAGCCACCAAGTTTGTAGTAAATTGTTACATCAACAATAGGAAACAAATGTAGAGACTAAAGGGTCTAGAATAAAAACATGTAGATTTTTTTTTTTTTAACATGAACAGGGACATCAAAAGCCCTGGGGCTCAGATCAACAAGTAACTAAGTAATTATGAAAAACTGCCATCAAGCTTCAAAAGCGCATGACCTGTGCTATTCAACAGACCCGCACTTGAGGGATCTCACCCTTGATATAATGTGTAGGGGAGGACAAAAAGGTGAGACCTTCCTCAGCAATCAGAAGATTAAAGCCGAGAGCTCTATGACAAAAGGACAGGTTAATGGTGAAAAAGCATAACAAATTTATTTAATCTAAGTTTCACCTGTGTGGGGACTTTCAGAATGAAGACCCAAAGACCCAGGGTGAACTGTGTGTATTTATGCTTTGGTTCAGTGAAGCACAGATAGCCATGTAAAAATGTGATGGGCAACTTGTGTCTGATCTAGTGCTAATAGACCCAGGAGGCACCCAGGAAAGACTGACTGCCTGCTCAGGCTCTTCCTCTGGAATGGAGGTCTAACGATCTCCCACAAGACAATGGAGGATGGAGAGTTTCCATATGGCTAGCTACAAGACATGAAGGCAGAGGAAGTATACGGAAATGTTTTTAGGTTATAATATTTGCTTTAGGGAAATGAATTCTAATTTTTATGATCTGCCTTGCGAGAAGAAAGGTACTTTCTGTGATTTGTCTCAGGAAGATAAAGGGAGGCAGGAAATAGGAGAGCAGGAGAAGATCCGGGAAATCATGATTCTGAGGGCATTTTCTAAGTCCCCCCAGTGCCTTGGAACTGTCATCTGGAAAGTCTTAATAACTTTTATGGAAAGACCCAATAACTGTTCATTTTGCACTGGGTCCTGCAAATGTAACTGACCATAATGAGGCAAGGGGCTAGGGATAGCAAGAATATACCAAGAATATAGAAGAATATACCAAGCTGTTGGCTGTGTCACAGGACAATAGACCTGCTTGTGTCACTCATGTTGCCATGGGAACTTCACCCTGGCTCTATGGGGTCACCCATATTGCTTTGGGAACTGCCACCCTGAGCATCGAGAGTAATAAGAGAAGTTGAGTGACTAGAAAATAAAATAGCCAGGCTCACATAACAAAACCCTCTCTTTAATCCCTTAATGGCAGCTACTTTGATAGTCATAGGGATCAAAATATCTAGAACTAAATTTTCCTGGGCACTGGAGCTCATGCCACAGGGGAATCCTTCCCTACAGTATTACTTACTGTACCCTGGAAGCCACACTTCCTTCATCCAAAGGAACATTGGATCTTTGGAAGCAAAGCCTCCATAGTTTTGCTAAACAGATGGACAGGGATGTGCTCCTTGGGAAGGATCTTATCAGACATAACTTTGGCACCTGAAAATTCATCTCTACCTATCCCCTGTGATTCAGTGATAGATTGATAATATGGACCCACTTTCCAATTTCCTTATTCATGATTCTTTCTGGCCTAACTGGGGCCACCAAGACTGCAGTGGGGGAGCCTCTCTTGAACTGCAGATAGGTCTTTCTCAGGACACCTCAGTGGCACTTGCCCAACTGAGTGAGACTCTAAAGCTCCTAAAAGAGCAGCTTAATTCATTTGCCAGTGTAGCACTACAAAATAGGAGGTTCCTAGGCCTATTGACTTCTACAGAAAGTGGAGCTGCCTATACCTATAAGAAAAATTCTGCTTTTATATTAATAAATCTGTCCAAATACAACAAAACATCAAGCAAACAGAGCTATTAATATGAAGGGCCAATCCTGGGTGGCAATTGCTGGCTTTCTCCCCTGCTACTCCACTTTGTGGATCCTCTTATAATTATTGTCCTCTCTTTTGGTGCTTCAACTACTTATCGTACTAAGTAAACTTGTTTCTTCTGGACTACATGCCATCCATGCCTATCCATGCATACCCATGCCATCCATGCCTATCCATGCCCAGATGGCCCTACAGACTCAATATCAACCTAGTGCACAGCCTGACCCCCTACTATGTCGTAAATTATAGAGAAACTCCATTGTTTTGTCCTGATCAGACAGTGCACAAGTTTCATGATCCCCAATCAGGGAGGAACAACAGCCCATCACCAGCCTGAAAGTTGTTACAGAAGATGAGGACTCCAGGTCCTCAGCTGCCCCCAAAGAATTTCAGGATCACATCTCTCAGCCACCTGTTGTGCTTGGAAAGGACCAGATTGAAGAGGAGGCACAGTATGAATAGATAATAAGGCCCTCAAAAGTCACCTGTGATGCTTGGAAAGGATAGGTCCTCTGGGTAACTTCTGTTGCCACCAAGAGGTCTGGGCTACTACACAGAGTGAGCCTGAGGCCAAAGGATTTTGAATAAAGCTCAGTGGTTTGGAACCTGCTCCTCAGGCAATGGGGGGACCTTGGATGTCATTTAAGAAGATCAGCTACTGGCTCAAAGTTTGGACAGCCACTCAAATTTGGTTGAAATGGGATTTTGAAGGGTGATATTTTAGCTCCAACCTGGCAGATGAATGCATATATAGATTCTATTCGATCTTGCCATTTTTATGAAAAATAAACAGGAATGGTCTTTAGCATCACTCCTGGGGGAAATGCTAATGCATACCATCCTGGGAGGAATCCATATGTAAGTTGAGAGCTATGTTCAGAGTTTAAAGTACAGAAATCAGCCTCAAGATCCAGACAGGAAAATACAGAAGTAAACAGAATCAAGTCTGAAGTTCAAAGCTACATCATGCAGATACCACAGTCATCCCTAAACTCTTTGTGGGTCTGGATTGAAGAAGCAGGTGTGACAGATATTTTATTGAGGTATTAACTTGTTTTGCTCCTCCCTTTATTTCTTTCTTTCTGCTGATTTCTTTCAAGCTGGTAACCAGGTGTTAAAGAATAATTTTTTTAAATGGTCAAATCATGACTCCCATTCAGATAAAAAAAAAAAACAAAAAAAAAAAACAAAAAACACCTGCCAAAGATTTTACTTAACTCATTAAGGAGGGAACCAGTAAGGTTTTACAACTGGTTTGAAGGAGAATTCAAGGTACAATACTTTTATAGATTAGGAATGCTGACATAGATTTACAAATAAGTGCACAATGAATTTTTCTACAGTGAGAAAGAAAATCAATTTTCTACGCATTGGACAGACTTTGCATGTGTATGGACAGGGAATATTTGCATGACTAATATTTTCTACAAGTTGACTCTTATCTGTATAGAGTTGTAAAACAGCCTAGTGGAAACAAAGTGCATACCTCCGTAGCATAAAATCATCCGCAACAAGGTTCAACTTTCCATTGAAAGTTGTATATTTCAAAGTTGTATATTTTTCCTTAAACAGACCCTTTTGGGTCTCTTTACCATGGAGGAAGTGTATTTCACAAGCTTGAAACCAATAGCCATCCCCCATTCCTATCCTTTCTTCTATATATGAAAAAATTAAGCCTTGGACTATTAGCCAAATTATATTGTTACATTGTGTGTGTACATGTACTAATATGTAACAACAAATTCCACCATGATGTACAATTAAAAAGAAACTAAAATTAGCCCTTGGAAAGGTCATACCTGCAGTCCAAAGGCAGAGGATGCAAGGAGGAATTCTGCAGGAAGTCAAGAAAGTAACCCTTTTCAACATGGTGGCCCAGCCCTGGGCAGGCATAGGTCCTAGGAGATGGCTTTCCCCAGGAGTCCCTGTACCTGGAAGTCTTAAGAAGACAGACAAGTGGGCATCTCAGCCATTACCTGGAGGGACTGATGACTAGGATGATCATGAAATTTACCATGGGACCAGGACATCTTTGAGTTTGAAATTCCGGGACAATGGCATGAACAAGAAATACACGAGTAATCCTAGGAGGGGACCCTAAGGTAGGAAGGTCATTCCTCAGTGAATTTTCAGGCGATAACACTGGACAATCTTCCATCCCTGAAAGGGAATGTTATTATGCTTCCCATGACTGCTGATGTTAGGAGGCCATTGGCAGGCTTGAGAATTGTCAAATATGGCTTCAAAGGGATGTTCTTGATTGTATAATGACAAAGTGTGAATATTTAAGATAAACAAGTTAAATTGATTCTGAGTGAGTGTTTTGTAGCAACATTGTAATGATAATAGAAGACTTTGCTGCCTGAAGTGACTGTGAAGAATTTTACATGATTGAAGTGTTTAAGTTGTCTTGGTTGAAAGAGGGACCATTTGAAAGCGGTTCTCTGTAACCCCAGCAGCAACTTCCATCCCTGAGGAATGTCTTGGTGATCCTCAAAACCACTGTGAAGGATGGCCATAAAAGGATGGTCATGAGGTTGGGTCACTTCTCTGCAGCATAACCACCCTTTTAAGAGACATTTCTTCCAAGACCCTTGAAAGCCAGTTCATATCCTCTGGACCTGAGATAATAACAGACCTGAAAAATTGTCTTTTTTTTTTTCATCCTCTTTTACCACTCTCCATACCCTGGAAAAATCTTGAAATCTAAGGCTACTTAAGACAGATCATGCATGAACAGAACTATTGCTAGCTATTGAAACTGTCCACCACTATTATATCATGGGACCCTCTAAAAGGGGAGGAAGGCAGAGCTCCCTTCACAGCTTTAGACAGTGACCATCTTCAACACTGGATGCAGAAAAAAATGTGATCATTCTCGTCTGCCTCTAATGTGGACTGAGAATCATGCCTGCTACCAAGTATATATGTAGTGGTAGGTCTCCAACTATAGGAGCACAGGGCAGGCTCCATGAACCCCTTAGGGAGACTGGTGAACTCAAAGGAAACCCTCTCAGCAATAGGGGCTTTTAGTGTGTACCATAGATACATAGGTTTAGAAATGAACAAACAAAAATCCCAATCATATAAAATCATAGTTACTGAGAAATTTGAATGACCATACTCAGGATATAGTGCTCTATGTACTTCTTTATGGACACACTGAAAACAAGGTCCACTGGTAGCTCTGATAACTTATCATTAAGAGTAAAGATGTAATAGAGGCTGTCACCAGACATGGTGACATGCCTGTTTCCCCATTTTAATGATTAATAAGAACGCCACTGACCCTCAGTGGTTTCCTTCGGTGATGAGGTGCCATGTCCTCTTCTGTGGTCTGTCGCTCACACTCACACCTGAAAGGAACGTTCAATTTAAAATTAGAGGTGATGAAGACAAAGCTTATTTTTTTTTTTTTTGCATTCCTGTTTATAGACTCCCTGATTTCTACCCTTGAACTCCTGAAGGGCTCTGGGGATCCAGGGTAGGATCCCTTGCTGTAGGATGCTCTCCTCCATCCCCAATTCTCTTTGGTTGCTAACTTCTACCTGCGGATCACTTGCCTGCGGTACCGTCATGTGGGAGACTGAGACGTCCTGGGTTCAAACCCACGTTAGCTCTGAGCAGACCCCATTCTGTCGTGTGTATCGGAGGAGCCCTGATGGATTCGCTGCCCTTGGGCCCAGCCACTCTGTGATCTTTCTCTCCTGCTCCGCCACCTCTCAGCCTCCTCCTGGGAATTCAAGACCTTTCCTCGCTTTCTTCTCATGGCTCGGCCTCATAGAATATGTGATTTTAACATCTCTGCTGATCTTGAACTGTTTCCATTTCATCTTGAAGTCAGTTTAGCGGTCGCAAAATCCACTGTAGCACTGCTATTCGACACGAGAGGTGTGGGGCTGCCTGAGGTTCAGAAGCAGGGATGCCCAGGGGAGCCCCGGAATAGAGCAGGTGAAACAAGTGCAGGCAGCAGCACCAAGGCCCCACTTGTGTAGGAGATCTCCATTTTCGGAGATCTGGAACTAGATATTCTGAGGGAGTAAAACTGGGATTCTTGAACATGTGAGGAGGTCCAGCAGCACACACATGGTCTGAGTAGCCTGGCCTTCCACAGCACTCACACCAGATTCCAGAGTGTGTACCTCATGTTATGAACTTGGGGAATCTCTATCTATATCAGCTTACCTGGGGCACTTGATGCATGCCTGTTTCCCCATTTTATTGATTAATGAGAACCCCACTGACTTTAAAAACTGCTGTGATATGAATGATAAATCATGTGGCCACAGTAGTGGATGTGGTGGTGCCATCCAGATTTCCCTGAGGTGCTCATTTCTCTGATTGCCGGGAGGATGGTGGCCTGTAGCTCATGGTTGACACCTTGGGTAGACATTGCCTTTGGGTGAGGAGAGCCACTTTGCTCATATCCATGTCCCTTCCCCAGGGTAGCTGCCCAATGCTGGGCTAAAGGGAGACAAGTAGGCACAAAGGTCCTGCCTAGTTTCCCCTGAGGCAGGCCAATCCTGCAGGGACACCAGGTGGAGCAGCTCAGGATGCTCCCTGGAGGCCTTTGTTGTGACCACACTGTTGCTCAACTTTTTCCAGAGCTCATTCCTGTCCAGACACTTCCATCAAGGTGTCACTGTTAAGGACTTCCTGCAAGCAAATCTCCAGCTCAGAGACGTATTTTTTGCAAACCTGACATAAGGTATCCTGTCTCTCTGGGTTTATGTGGTCTGATCTCTGACCATCACTTTGAACTTATTGCACTCTGGCCCATTTGTCTTTTCTCCAATCTGCTAAATTCCATACTCCTCTCTATCATTGCACCCCAAGTTTCTCCTCCCTCTACTGGTTCTGTTCCCAGACCATAACCACAGAATCTCTCTCTTCTTCTTCAAGTTCTAGCTCAAATCTCATCTCCTTAGTGAGATTTTTCCTTCCCTTATTCTGTCTGAATAGTCACTATTCCCCAAGGCCTTTCTCTCTCTCTCTCTCTCTAATATTTATTTATTTATTAGTTGTAGTTGAACACAACATCTTTTTATTTTATTTATTTATGTGGTGCTGAGGATGGAACCCAGAGCATGGCATGTTCAAGCTGAGCGCTCTACCGCTGAGCCACAACCCCAGTCTGCCTCAAGGCCTTTCTCTATTGCACTCTTCTTCTGGTCCATATTTTATCATTATCATTTAATAAAACATCTTGTTCATTGATTTATTTATTTTCCCATCTGGAATGAATGAATGAATGAATAAATAAGATTTTATTTGTCTTATTTGCCTCTATTCCCCAAATCCCCAATTCCTAGAATAGTATCTATTGTGTAGTAACCACTAAATTATATTGGCTTAAAGAATAAATAAGAAAAGACAAAAGGAAAAGAAACCAATAAATTTTGTACAGATTTTTAAAATACACTTCTTTATCTCTCCAAAAATAGTTTTAGCTATTTACTTATTTTATAATTTCACTTCATTTTTTTAGGCAATATTTTTGCCAGTTCCTCCTGAATTTCTCATCTCTCATTGTCTTATGCCTCTTCCACATCCAGTTTTCAAAAGTCTAACAGCAAGAAGGTAGTTCCATATGTATGATTAAAATTAGCATTAACATTAATAATTGGCAATTATTGAATGTCTGTTTGCTCGACAGTTCATAAACTATTTTATGATCGTTAACATATGTAATCCTCACTATGACACTTCGAGGTAGTTATTCTCATTCCCCTTTTAAGGATAATAAGATTGAAGTTGAGAAAACTTCCAGAACTTGTCCAAAACCATGCAACCTCTAAGTGGCAGAAGAACCAAGACAGGACCTAGCTCTTCTGATAAGAAATTTCTTGTATGGTTTCAAATTCGAGGCAGTAAAAGTGCACACCACATTCAGAAGCAGAGACTCCCCAAGTCTAACACTCTTGTTTTAGTACTTGGTTATATTTTTTTACATTACATACATTTTTAATTGGGCTTCTTCTTATTACAAACAGAATCAAAATACCTCTGGAGTAAAAGAGATAGAAAGCATAAACACATGAAAAAGCCCAGTGGCCATCATACCAACCCAGCCCTAACCCCCAGGAGAGGCCCACACCCCCAGCTGAGGCCAAACTTACTCCCTTCGCAGTGGTTTTTCCACAAAGTCATCTGCTTTTTCTGGCTATTTCAGAGTGCCATCTAGTCACAGCCAGTGTGCTGGGACCTTAGTGTAATTCTCTGTTTTAAACAAACAGAGAGAATAAAAATATAGTTATAATCTTAGAATTCTAGAACAGCAAGTTTGAAGGTGACTTCTGTGACTTTTTCTCCTCACAGTGAAACCTAACTCTAAAAGTCGGGATCCATATATTCCCTAGTCTTGCCCACTGATGGGCAGGAAAAAACAACAAACCTGTGTTTTGTGAAAATGGAGTAATTCAGATTCTTATTCTAGTTGAAACTGCATTAGGCAGTGTCTTTTAGTACATGAATTTCCAAGACCCTGGGATCTGGATGTGAAATTATGAGAAACAGTTCTCTGACTTCTCTAATCCAGAAGGAAAAGTCACTTACAGAGATTTAGGAGCAATTCTTTGCCTTATTTGTCCTCATCTTCAAAGACGGTTCTGTCTTCCCTCTCTCCGGGAAGCAGCCACGGATGGAGCTCTTCTCCTTCTGCAGGGGAATTCTTGCTGACACACTCGGAAAGGCCAGGCAGGCAACTTGCTAGCTGGCAAGGATCTTGCATCTCTTTCCACTTAACATAATTAAATCTGATTATATATAATTACTCCTTTTTGCAGGGAAATTTCCTTGAAAGGTTAAATAATTGATTGCAAAGGGTGGAGATTTCAAATATTTCACATGTTGACTCTATGTAGAAATGATAATTCAGTGAAATGCTTTTATCCAAACTGTTTTATGCAAATAGTCTTACCTTTCTCTTCCCCTCGAAAGTACTCAACTTCCACCGAAGGATATAATCAAGATTACCCCAAATGAATGAGTCCAAAAGAAAAACTGCATTTTTCCTATTAAAAGAATCTACATTCTTTCTCTCTTATTTTTATCAGCTTATCCTCCTAATGCCTAAATTCACTTGATTATAATAAAGAAATGAAGGAAATTATTAAATTCACTGACAATGTTGGTAATGCGTTTTAGTTGGGTACAAGCAAGCAAAGAAAGAAAACGGTAAAGAAACAATTAAGCTGTCAAGAAATCTTTCCCGACTTCCCTCCATCCTCTTCCTGTCTTCTCTTTTCTTTGCTGTCTCACTCAAAGCTGTCTGTGTTTTGCTGACTGCAGGGGTTGAAATAGTCTCAAAGGCCTCAGGTGATCACTACCCATCTCCAAGGAACAGCCCCGATGCTGAGCATGGTAGCAGCCCTGCACCGTTTCCCTCTATACAGCCAGTTTCACCTACCGCCTTCCTTCATCCTGCTGCAGACACAGGCCTTTCCCTGTCCCTACAACAACGCAAGCTGGTTGCTTTCAAAGAGCTTTGTTCTTTATTCTTCCTGGAAGGCTCTGTCCTCCACACCCCTCCCTTCCCTGTCCCCTATCCTGGCTGATTCTCCTGTGCCTAGCTCACTTCCTGTCTTCTTGAAGGACAAATGAAGCAGACTGACCACTGCCTGGTTCTGTCCTCATTACGACCAACAAGCCCAGACTTCACTGAGCTCCATGAAAACAGTCATGTGGACAGAGAGACAAATTAATATTTAGATTTATTGTTGATTTCTTCCTGGCTTCATCACCACAAAATTAATTTCTAATTTTAAAATAAGCCAGAAAATAGACAAAATCAGTAATTGGAAAAACCATCGGGTTGCAAAAGAGAACACTCTTTTAGGACAGTCCCAGCCCTGACTTTGCATTTTACAGTCACAGGTTGGGGGTGACCCTGACAATCTTTTCAGTTCACAGCAGAAGCCAACCTGAGATACTGTAGAAATCAACGTGGGACATTTACGAAAGATTTCTGAACAGGAGTGCCACCAAAAGAACCATATTGTCCAACGTCCCCTACCTATATACTCATCTGATCCCTAGTGCTTACACGAGTCTCACACATTCATTGTCAAGTGTTTTACTTCTCGAATTCTTTCAATTTTGTGAAGTCCATCATTGTTTGTTTAATTAATTGACAAATATTTATTGACTACCTGTTGTATTTGCTTTTGCATTATGTGGCGAATACACTAAGAAAAATAGGGCATAATCAATTAACTTTACTTAGGATAGTAACCCAGATCCTTGATTATTGGAGAGTTTTAGTCCAATCAAAGCCAAATGCCCCATGGGCACCGTTGAACTCCTGCTTTCTCTGACAGTGAGAGAAGCCATTGAAGTTTTTGGGTAAAATGTGACTGATTATCTGCCACTCTATATGACTCAACTTACTAAAGTAGCTCAAATACCTATTCCAAGTCTTATAGACATCAAAATTCCTGTCTAGCAGTATTGATCAGCCTTCCATCATTTTAACAAACTGACTGAAATAATTAAACTATAAAGAGAAAAGGTTTATTTTAGCTCACAGTTTTGGGAAATTCTGTCCAAGGTCACAATAGCTTTGAGCTTTTTGGGGGCTGGATGGCAATGATAGGAATATGTGTAGAGCCATCAGTCACCTCATCCTCCAGTAAACAAAGACAGACACAAGAGACTGGGATCCCACAATCCCGTCACTCTTGATGACATAAGGACCTCTCTCTAGGGCCAACCTCCCCAAAATTCCATTCTCTTCCAAGGACATCACTTGGAGATCAAGCCATGAAAAAACATGGATCTTTGAGGGACACTTAACCTGTGAGAAATAAAAGTCTAGTGGCCCATTTCCATAATACAGTATTTGAGTGTGTGAGCTTTAGAAACAGTACAAACAAAACAAGAGGGAGAAGGGAAGGACAAAATAGAAAGTTACCAAGAGCCTGTCTACTCAATAACCTGCAGATGTGGCAGCCTTGAGATTCATGCCCAAACAGCCCCCTTTTGAAAAACAGGATGTGGGATAGGGGCCAACTTAGTGGATAAATGGAGAGATACCTACGTTAAGAAATATTAACCAGAGGGGGAAGGGACATTAGGGACAGAAAAAGAGTTTCCTTATATGGAAATGCTGTGTCTTAGGTAACATCTGGGAAGATTGTGGCTCCATAGTACTTAGTCTACGAGGAAATGGGGAGGGACTTGCTTGTTGGGAAATGAATTGTTTGTTGTAACCGTTATGGGGGTGCCTGCTCACTCGACACCCAATCTTGCAAGAGCATCAGTAAAGGCTTGCTTCTGCTGCACCCTGTGTTTCTGAGTCCATTCTCTGGGATTTGGCATGGGCATCTCATTTTCACATTATCCAAACCATAGCACTGGATATCTTTGAATCTGATCCTGAATCACGAGCTGAGCTGGCTGGGGCAGATTCACAGACACCTTGACTCTGAGGTGCCCTTATTGCACATCATGCCAACCCACGTGGTACATGGGGCCCTGCCTCTTGTATCAACAAAATATCCCAATTTACATGAGTATTTGGGGGATTTTTAATTCAGAGGTAGCGACAGCCCTAAACCTCCAGCTGCAGCCCCATTTTGCCCCAGCCAGCTCCGTTTTGCCCCGCCATTTCCATATAGCCCACTGAATCATTTCCACAGGGCTTTTTTGATATGCAGATCAGAAAAGGAAGGCATTCAGTAAACGGTTTACAGAAGTGAGCGCATGCCCACAAGCAAATGGTTATGAACTTGAGTAACAAATGCTGCATCAGCACCTTCATGACCATGGCTACCTAGTAAAGGCGGCCTGCTGAAAGCCTTGGCGGGGAAGCCTAACTGTAGCCATTTGGGTTCTGCCCAACAGTGGGTTTCTTCTGAATTTCACTCTCTACCTGAACTAATTTATTGAGTTATTTTGCATAGACTGTCATCCTTTAAGAAATAACTCTATGAGAGCTACTGAATGAAGTAACTATGTCTTTCATCTCACTAGTTTTGAGCCAAAATTAGACTCTTCCAACTTTCTACTCAATGGTATTTTAGAAATGTAGAGAAAATTTATCATCTTTTTTTTTTTTTTTACAGCCAATTGTTTTAGTATTTGAAGGCAGTTCAGCTGTTCATACCTATTGGCCCTACCCCAGGTCTTGGCTGTGCTCTGGGGGTCTCACTTTTCCATCTGAAAGGACATTGTGCATTATTTCTTAGATACTTGCCAGGTCTGCCATTCTATGTTTCTTGTCTAGGCCCAGAGAGTCAACATATAATAGCTGGATGGACTGTGTTTCTCAAAGAGTGCTTGGCACTTCTAATTGACCCAACATCCCAATTTAAAACAGATATTTTTTAAATGTACTCTTAACCATTAAAAATGAAATTTAGATAATATGACCTACTTACAGACATCATTTCAATGCACAAGTGGTATGCCTTATATCTGAGTAAAATAAACATACGGCAATTAATTTACAATAAAATTCTGAGGGATGTCTATGTTTGTACCAGTACATGTACACAGATTCATGGTATCTGTGACAGCTATAGATGCAGGCTGTAGAAGCTGGGTTATATAGGGTACTTCAATACACCACGTGGTGTTATCATTTTAATACCTTTTTCAAAATGGTGAAGAGCAACTTTCAATAAAATGAAGGAATCCTTAACAAAATAAAGGAAAAGTTTACCTTGATTTACATGATTATCTCTTTCCTTGAATATTTACTATTGCAGTCATGCATATTTCTGAGAAATGCATTACTGGCCATTTTGCTGTGCAAGCATCAGAGCCTGTACTTCAACACACCTAGTGTGTTGTAGGTTGACCACTCAATATGGCTTCCTGTCCAATCAAGAGGTGAGGTGAGGGCTGGGGTTGTGGCTCAGCAGTAGAGCACTTTCCTAGCATGTGCGAGGCCCTGGGTTCCATCCTTGGCACCACATAAAAATAAATAAAATAAAATAAAATTGTGTACAACTAAAAAATAATAATAAAAAAAAGAAGTGAGGTAAGCAAAAGCTGTATGAGGCTGCTGCTGGTGTAAGACAGCAAGCTGTTTTGCAGCAAATTTTTTTTTTTAATCAGTAGAAGGAGTAAATGCTAATGATAAGAAGTATCATTAGCTAGCACAGTAAATACAGAAGCCAGTAGTGGAGTCATTTATTGTCATTGTCAAGTGTTATGCACTGTACATGATGGTGTGTGTTACACTATCACATGACTGGCAGGGTGGTGGATTTGTTTATACCCGCATCCCAAACAACAATGTGGTCGATGCATTGTGCTATGACAGTAAGATGGCTAGGATGTCACTATGAGATAAGGATTTTTCAGCTCTATTATAATCTTATGGGCCCCTGCTGTATAGGCAACCACATCTATGCCATTGACTATAATGTCATTTTCCTGTGTGTGGAATGCAGAGCAACATTTTGTTAGGTCAGATTGTCCAGTGCTTCAGAGAACATCTAATATCCTTGACCCACTAACTGCTCCAGTATTGCCTAAATATTATGAACATGAAAATGCCCCCGAATCCTCATTTCCAATCCAATACTTTCTCTAGATGATGGCTTTGACCCTGTTAAGAGCCCTTGTTCTGAAGAAACTTGACAGAATGTTCTTTCTCTGATTGGGGGAACCAAAGTTCATCCTGGGCAAAAGCATGTTAGTTATCATTTGTGTGCTTTCTTCCAAAGATTGAAATTATAACAAAGCCAGTTCCCTGTCCTTGGTGACTGACACAGGTTGAGGTGATGGACACATTAACCGAACCGCAGTGCTTTTTCTAGTATTCACCTGGACTTTAAAAGTATGATTTTATCCACATAGAATTTACTGAGAAAAAAAAATTAAGAGAGAAAAGGCAAAACCAATCTTCTTTGGCTACAAATGTCTTAGTTCCATTATTGTCAGATGTGTGAAAGTAGTAAATGTACAGGAAGGTCTAAGTAATAGCAAACAAGGTGAGGGAATTTACTTGTAACTGGCAGGGTATTATCTCCCTAAAAGGAACCTTAAAGTAGACTTATTCAGCTGTACATTTTGGTTGCTTTGCTGTCACCAGAAACTGGAGGAAGATTTGAGGGCAAATGTTAACCTGAAATACGTGCACAGCTGCATGCAGATATCCAGGGCACGATTCTGCTGCCCTGAGCAGAGGACTTTAATCACTCTTCCAAAGTTTTAGCTCCTGGTAATAAACAAGTTTCTTTCTTAATGATTGAATTCTCCTTCCTCAGTCTTTTTGTTTTTTAATTAATTAAAGAAAAAAAAGTCTCAGCTCCTGGATTCTTGTTTTCCAGGCAGGTAAGAAGATTAATGATGATCTGTGACTGTAGCAAACTACAACCTCTTGGTGCCTCAGACCCTCTGCCTGAAATGGGGGTGGGAGATTGAACTCAACACTCTAATGGCTCTTCTGGATTCAAAATTTTGAGTTTTTGGAGCTTTTAATCATAGCTGAATGACCCTGTATTTAATAACGAGGATATTCTTCTAACAAATGGGTAAAGGGACTCACTAGTCATCCTGTAGTGAAATTAGGAGACCCTGCAAATTCAGATGACCCTGCAGTGTCTTGTGCAGCTTGGTCCAGAGTCACATCTGCAAACCACATGATTAGGTTGATGTCTCAGGCCCACACTGCTCTGTTACCTGTGACCTTGGGATTCTTTAACATCTCAGTGCTTCAGTGTCTTCGTGTGTCAAATAGAGGTGATATCAGCTTTGATTTTTGCAGTTCTTGTGAGTAGTAAATGCATCCACACCTTAGGTGCTCTGAAGAGGCCCCCGCCCGGGGGAGGTGTTCAACATTATTTGACGTAGTGTTTGAATCCCCAGCTCCCAGCCCATGGTGGCAATTTTGTCAGTATTCACTGAATTGAATGGGGTCATTTCATTCCTGGACAGTTGTTAAGGTTGGCCCTTTTTCCATTGCCTTGCCAGGGCTTTACGTAGAAAATGTCCTATTCAGCATCTCAGAGGTTTGGGTTTGTCGTGAATTTCTGAAATCACATTGCATCTGGCAGTGCTGGCCTCCCACAAATACTGTAGAGCATTTTCCCCGACTGTCATTTGTGGCTGTGTAGCAGCTCTGCTGACATATTTCGGGAGTTACCCCCTTGTGACACTTTTATAGCACAGTAATTTTGCTTTGTCCATAACCTTGAGAGAGGTGCACTTGGGATTCCTATTACGATGTAACAAATGAAGGCTCGAGTCTTCCCATTCACATCAAATATATGGATTTTTAACCCAGGGAGGATTTCATTTTCCATTATGAAAATGCTAAGTATTATGGGCTTCAGTTTTACCCAAATTGATATGGTTATAGTCCATCCTTCAAATGCTGAGGTCCACTCTCTGTTCATTCCCCACATAAGTGCGTGCACCCTTACAGGAACCACAGATGCAGATGAGTGACAGTGGGGCCTAGATCAGGTAGACAGGGAGGAACATCATTTTAAGAGCACAGTGGACACTCAGTGCTATGGTCTGGGTAAGTGCCCTGGAAAGACCTGTGTGTTAAAGGTTTGACCTGCAGGTGGTGCTATTTGGAGATAACGGAACCCTTATGAGGTGGCCATGGGGAAGTCCTTAAGTCACTGGGTGCATGCTCTCAATGGGAATGGTGTACTTCTCTCCCTTTTGTTCCCTGGCTCAGGTGGAAGTGGTTTTGCTGCGCCACATGCTTCCTGCCATTGACATCTGTCTTGCCCACCAGAGACCCGAAGCAATGGGACTCCAAAAGTGTGAGCCAGAAAAAAGGTATTTTATTATAGAGATGAAAATCTGACTAATACACTCAGTAATCCAAGTAAATAATATTTAATGCATATTTAAAAATTACCCCCAGAATCCCATGTTGAAATAAAATGACATCCTTTTAAAGAAAGTCTGGGTCAGTCACAGTGCTATTGGTAGTCACACTGGAATGAGCGACAAAAGGAAAAATCCTGTCTTTTTAACAAAATCATGATATTTGGTTCATCATAGATGTTTTGATAATAATATTGGTTTATAAAAGTATTCCACTGCAGCCAGGTGCATGGTGCACACTTAAATTCCCAGTGACTTGGGAGGCCAAGGCAAGAGGATTGCAAGTTTGAGGTCAACCTCAGTAACTTAGCAAGATCCTGCCTCAAAAACAACAGCAGCAACTGTTTTAGTCAGATTTTTGCTGCTATGACTAAAGGACCTGACTATCAGAATTATAGAGGAGAAAGGTTTATTTCAGGACTCAGGTTTCAGAGGTCTTCGTCCATGGAAGGCCAGCTCCATTTCTCAGGGCTCCAGATGAGGCTGAACATCATTGGCTGGAGGGTGTGGCAGAGGGAAGCAGCTAACACACGGTGATCAGGAAGCAGAGAGAGTTTCTACTCTCCAGATTAAAATTATATACCCCAAAGCCACGCCCCAATTCCCACCTCCTCCAGCCACACCCTACCACTTCAGTGACCACTTCGTTAATCCCTATAAGGGGATTAAATCAGTGATTGGTTTAAGGCTCTCACAACACAATCATTTTTTTCTCTGAACCTTCTTGTATTGTCTCACACGTGAGCTGGGGGACACCACCACAATTGGGGGACACCACAGCTAAATCATAGTAACAACAACAACAACAAAAATCACTAAGGGCTGGAGCTATAACTCAGTGGTAAAGCACCCCCCCCCACACACACACACACATACCTCATTTGGATTATTGAATTCCCCCTCCCTTCATGACAGTCCCTGCCTGAGAGAGGAACATCCTCACCATGTTCAGGAAGCTGACAGGTGCTCTAGACTGGTAAGGTCCACTGAGCAAAGCTGTGTGTTGGCAGTAAATAGCAGAGAAGGAACCCAGGGGCCTTATTATGTTTAAAATTGATCCCAGAGGCTCCAGAGAAGCCCTGGGGACTTAACATGCCTTGGATCTTGTTAATTATGAAGTCAAGGCAGCTTGGGCTGGGCAGTCACAGAATCATCTCTTTCTGGGGACAACTACAGGGAAGGTGACAAATGGAGAAGGCAGAGGGTAAGGAACTTGCTGATGGACATTTGGTGGGGGCACACCACTTCGAGTGTCATTTCCTGTGCATTCTTCTTTCACCGCAACCTCAAAAGGCAATGCATTCTCTGAACCAGGGGTTGTCAAATTTTAGGTTAGTTATAGCTACTCAACTCTGCCACCACCGTGCAAAGACATATCCAGTGCTTGAGTGGCACGGTGGCATTCCAGCAGGACTTCACGTGGAGCACTGGAATGAGCATGTCACACCACTTTCCTCTATGTAAAACTTTAATTGTTTTTCAACCTTTTTTTTTAAAGCCCACAAATCTGTAGCAGCCATTCTTAGATGATAGCCCACACAGAAACAGGTGGCAGCAAGATTTGGCCCATGGGCCATGGTATTTGGCTGTGCCCTGCTCTAGGCCAAAGTGGAAGTGAACTAGTTGCTCTTACATCTGAGACAATCCATGAACGTCTTTCAGCAAAGTGTTTTCAAGCATCATCCAGAAAGTAATTTAAAAATGTATTCAGTTTCTAAAATGGCAGTCACAAGTTTTAGATAGTCGTTAAGAAAGAAGTCCAAGGGTACCTCCTTGGCCTCCCTAATATGTAATTTACAAAGTTGTGTTTACCTGTTCCCAATAATTGCTTTAACACCATGCACCTGCCTGTGTTAAGCTGCCTGCAGTTTGTGTGCTTTCTGGTCTAGAATGAGGATGCCCTGAGGGCTCAGGCTCTGCTTGGCTTTCAGGGTAAGTTTGGCAAAAGTAGGATCTCAATAAATGTTTGATGACTACATAAACCTATGTCTCCATCCCTAGAAAACAGCAAAAATGATTCCTCATTTCAGGTTCACCACCAATTGCTATGTTTGTAAACAGAAGCAAACTTTGGAGATATTTTTAAATAAATGAATCCACTAGGGAAAATAATGTTGTCTTTTTCTTCAGAAGAAAGATATTTTCTAACATCACAGACAGCAAGGAACAACTCATTTGTCTAATGTAAGTTATTAATTATCTAACATAAAACCCAAAATAGGAAAAGACTAAAATGCCTGTATCTTGCTTTTCCATGAATATAAAAAAATTAAATAAAATAAACTACTTTCTTACTTCAAGACAAACCATGAATCCCAAAGTGCTTGATAAACCAACAGTCTGGTTTTCTTTAGGAATCAGTCACTCTTTGTTAACATAAAGGAAATGTCCTGGGTCTGCTAATTCAATTTTAAGATCAATGCTGTTCAATTATTTAGTAATAAATCCTCTTAGAACAGTATTACACAAGCATTGTGTTACTTCTTTAGTAGGAGTTGGGGGGAGGTGAGATGGCAATTTATTGATCAGATGAGACTGGGGGGATTGATAAATTTCTGGAAAAACTAGAGTATGCCCAACACTGAATGCGGTTTAGAAATCATTCTAGTATTTATCTATATGTCAAGAACTCGATTGCAAAGCACTGACATCTTTTCAATGTAAAAGCAATTTTAATGGATTTTCATTCTATTTCAGGTGAAGTTCTGAGGCCAGAACATAAGGCAAAAATCATCTGCAGGCAAGACTGCTTTGGGAAGTACTGTGTTGGAAATGCAATAGCATAGGCCGGTAGTCCCACCTGGCCACTCTTCCTCCTGTGTGGGAAGCCATCTCTGTCTTTCTAGGTGAGCCCAGGATTAAGTGGTTGGTTTGTGTTTTTAGGCAATACTACTAGAAAAGCGAATTTTGAATCTTTAAGCCCAAGGGAGCTGATGCTTGGACTATGAGAGGTACCTAAGAAAGGGACTTGATGGGACAAATAGCAAATTTATTTTCATATCATATTTTCTCTGGAGTGATGTGCTAGCTAGTTGGGAGCATTGCTTGTTTGAGGCTAGAGGGGGCATTGGTTGCATTGTAGAAGGCACAGTGGAAGCTCTCAGTTGGCCTTGGGTCCACCAGCTTGCTGGATTAACCTTCTCTCCTCATTTCTTCCGTAAACCACACAGACTGCTTCTGCAACCATGCAAAATACACCTGACTGGTAAGTTAGCTTCTGCGCACTTCTGTTAAGCTCCGCAGTTAACAAGTGTCAGTTTTGTCGTGCTTAAATATGTTACTTGCTATTACAATTATACAATTTAATTAAGTATAATATAAGAAAATTACAAGTGTGAAAATAGAAGTCTCTCTACAAAGACTAAATCTAATTCTTTTAGAAAAAAATGATAAAGACAATTAGCCAAAAAATGTTATCAAATTAGGTGTGAGGAAAACAAATATTAAGACAGGGAAAATATCCTAAGAATCTTGAAGTCTGAATTCAAAACACGTTAACAGCTTTTAAGAACTTGACTGCATTTTCAAGGCACCGGAGCTGCACGTGGGAGCTCTGCATTGTGTTTTGTGTAAGAAAATGTGAAACTCTATTTGGCGAATTCACATTCAAGACTTGTATTGAGTATCAAAGAATGGGGAATCGGTGGATTTCAATAACTTTTTTTTTTTCTTGTTCTTACTCATATTTATTCTGCATAACTCTATATATTAGTTCATGATAGACCTCCATTTCAATAACTTTTGAAAAGGTAAAATAATGTGATTATGGCAGAGGCTGTGAGTTGTCCACTGTTATTTATTCACTATTTCTTTTTTTAGTAAGAGGAACCCTGAGTTCTAGCTGTGTAGAGCATCTAAGCTGGAGACTAAATTTCTGAGGTGCCCTGGCAGCCCAATCTGGCCACACCCCTAAGCACTGGCCCTTGGGATGTGCAAAGAATTCACATGTCCTATTTCGGCCATGCCTGTGGGAGGAGTGTGTGTTGCTCACCTTGCACTCCCCTTTCCATAGGCTGGGACAAATGTCTGTTGGAGCTGGAGAGACAACCTTGGACCTGGAGAAGCTGGAGCCCTGGGCTGGGATAGAGCTGCCCACCTGCCTGGACCCCTGGGTCTCCTCTGTGCCCTTTGGTTTCTGGGTGAGAAATCAACTTCCGTTTGCATTCATCCACTGTATTTTTGTGGTATATTTGTTACAGCAGCAGAGAATACCCAAAACACTGTTAATGCCTTATACACACACACACACACACACACACGCAGAGTTTTTATGTTTATATATACTTACTATTTATATTTCATATTTTATACATATATATATATATATTTTTTTATAATGATGTAATATATATATAAGTATTCTCTGATTTATCATTTTAACTGACTTATTCAATCAATCAATAAACTACCAGTTCTGATAACAAGGCACCTACTACATTATTTTTCCTCGTTTTAAACTGGGCATGAAAGGTGAGTTTGAAAAATCTGAATTTCTATTCCCTATGCCTTCATTTCTTCCTTCAAGGAATGTTGACCTCTACAAAGTGTACAGTCAGGGCAAATGCATGCTGACCCTGACTCCAAAGAGCCTCCCTTCCTAAGGATTCAGATCCATAAAAATTAAATGAACAAATACATACAGGTCACCATGTCAAGAGTCAATAAGCAACGGAGGGCTGGGGTCATAGCTGAGTGGTAGAGGGCTTTCCTAGCATGTGTGAGGCACTGAGTTCGATCCTCAGCACCACATAAAAATAAATAAATAAAAATAAAGATACTGTGTCCATCTACAACCAAAAAATATTAAAAAATATAAGGCAATGGATACATGACTGATGGTTCATTCCCATTAGAGAATGTGGTAGTCACTAAAAAGAATTATGTTGGCTGATTTTTACTGACATGAAAAAATATGAAATAAGAAAAAAATACTGCAATACAGTGTGAGTGATGAGATCACAGCTACATTAAAAAGTATGTGTCTCACCAGAGTACCAATAGTAACACTCTCTCACTGCTAATTCAAAGCCCTAGACCAGGGCTAGGGGTTGCAGAGGATGGGGAAAGGACACACGAGAGTTCTCATAGTTTACCTGCATCATTACATTTACACACTGCACAAATGTTCCCATGTTACTTCTGCATGTAAAAAGAAGAAACCACCAGGCAATTATCAGCTTCCCCAGAGCTGATAAATGGACAGGGTGATGGAAACAGGTACTTGCTGGCCCTGCTCCTGGGACTGCAATTTGCCTGACCTTTGTAGGAAGCAGTATTCATCACGTAAAAAGTTCAACTTTTTGACACAGTCATTTCACATCTAGGAATTTAGCCCAGAGAAGTAATCCAAGATGTGCAAAAGAAATTTAAGTAGAAGGATGTTCCTTTCATATTTGCTTATGATAGTTCAAAAATGATGTCCAACAATAGGGAAATTACTAGATAAGTTATGGCAATTGCATGTGATGAAATTCTATACAACCATCAGAAATCTTGTTTTAAAAACCAGGGAGACTTGTTTTAAATGCTTCCAATATGACAATCTGTGAAAAATGAGTAGAAAACAAAAGATACTGTGACAGCAGGATCCGATGTAGTAAGAAAATTTTTTCTATGTATCTGTCTATCTATCATCCATCTACCAATCTGTCTTCTATCATCTAACAGAAACCTGGAAGGAAAAGCAAAACTTTTAAATTAATTTTACTGTTGTTTAATTATGCTTGCTTTAAAATTAATTTTGTAAAGTTTGCTACAGTGCATAGGAATGACCTTCAGAACACACTCTCATGCATAGCAATAGAAGTAAGCTGTGAGCCCGAGAGAAACACAAGAGGACCCCATGTGTCGACACACTTGGCATCATTACCTTTCCCTCTGGCACACTGATTCATGAAGATATTAATTCTGCAAAAAAAATGTACTTACAGACAGTTACCACAAGTAAATATGCACTGTCTGAAATGGCTGTTTGTGCATCAAAAATACTTTAATATTAGCAATTTCATGTTAATATGGCTTAAAATATTATCTATAACATATTATTCTATTCTTTAATCTGAATGACTTTATGTGATCTCTCCAGACTTTTATTGTTAAAAATTTTCTTACTGAAAAGGACCACTGTTCTGGAAGATTCTATGAATGAAAGCATTAATATGCTTCATATTTTTTGAAGAGGGGGACTTCTACAGTCACACAGCCCAGAACTGAAAAGCACCCAAGTTTGGTATAACACTGTGCTATTACTGTTGTGAAATTTTTAATTATTTTTGAGTGAAGAGTTCCAAATTGTCATTTACAGTAGGCGCCACTAATTCTGAAGTTGGTCCTGGATGGGAATGTTCTTGAAACCAATGGCCTAGGATTTCAAGTATGCATATAAAGATGGTATTTTTGGAAACCCTAAGGGAGCAGTCAAATAAAATTGCCTTCATTTTCTAAGCCATAAACCTAGGCACATTAACACCAGCCTCTGTGTCATTGGGAACATCTCAGGGGATGCAGTAGGTGGCCCTGTGTAGGAGGTAATGGAAGTCATCACTTGGTGCTCCTAAACAAAAGAGGGGGGAGGGGGATAAAGTTATATAACTCCATAGGGTTCAAATGGGCACACAGAATTCTCATTACTGCACTCATAAGCTTTCATATACCCATCAAGTAGAAAGGGCATCCTACTGGCTTGTTTTGGAGTGGAACTGGCAGCAAATAAAACAGCTCTGACTTGAGCATCTCCCCAAATATGATGCTTGTTAGGTGGGAGTCCTGCCTTATTAAAACTGCTCTCAGTAGACACTGCTCAGCTCTACCAGTGCTCTCTGCCAGAATGACACCCTCACTTAAAGGAGAGGAGAGGGAGACACAGAAGGAGGAATTGTACTTCATTTGTCAATTATACTCTCCTAAGCACCCACAAAACCTGCCATTGCATTTGACCCATAATGCTCTTGAGGGGCCATGGCACCATGTCCTGTGCTCCAAACTCTAGTTTCCCAGAGGAACATTCTTGAAATGTACAGACTGATCTCAGTGAGTTCTTGCTTTTGACAGCATTCTCTCCGTACATTTTCTATTGCTCATTCAAGTTATGGGATATTCTGTCATCCAATGTGGAATTTGTCTGGGAAAAAGTTTGACCCTTTGGCACAGAATTTCCACACCTAAAAGTATACCCTAGGTAAATAATTACTGATTTTTGTTGAAGTACAAAAACTATCTTTTCAAGATTGTACAATATCCTTACAATGTCTAATAATAGGAACATGCATAGACTATGACTATTCCATAAAAATGGAAAATTGTGTGGTCATTAGAAATGTTATTTGTAGGCTGGGTACAGTGGTGCATGCTTGTAATCTCAGAGAATTGGGAGTTAAAGGCAGGAGGATCACAAGTTTGAGGTCAGCCTCAGAAATTTATAGAGATCCTATCTCAAAATGAGACATAAATAGGGCTGGGAATGTAGTTCAGAGGAAAAGCACCCCTGGCTTCAATCCCTAGTACCCCGCAAATTATTATTTATTAAAAATTATTAATAACATGTGACAAGATGTTGAGAGCCACAGCCGAAAGGGCCCCAGCAAACTTCCAGCTGCCAGCTGATGATTGGCCCACAGTGGCCCCAGCAAACTTCTAGCTGCCGACTGATTGGCTCCTCTGCGGTGATGCTCATTGGGCTGTTTCCCCGCCCTTTCAGACCACGGAGCTGCTCATTGGGAGACTTTTTTTGGCTCCGCCCATGCAACCCAGCCAATCGGCCTCAAGAGCAGGAGGAGTGGGGGAGGTGGAGAGGCTTGTGGGAAGCCAGTGGTGGCAGTTGGGCTCTGAGGGTTTTCCTGAGGAGCTGTGTGGTGTGGTGTGTGTGTTCTAAAAATAAAGTTTGTTTCTTTTGACAAGTGTCTCCTGAATTGTGCCCAGCCAGACTGTGGCACAAGATTATATCTTAAAGTATTTATCTGATTGTTGCCTGTGTACTTAGCTATTCAAGACCACACTGAGCTAAAAATAATAGTCAAAGATTCAGTGGGTCTAACAATGAGATAAATATTTGGATCCATGCTTGGAGAAGTGATTTTTTTTTCTTTATCAGAAGACAGAAGAAAGAAAATTGCTTAATGGACTGAAAACTGAAAGTCTGGAATCTGGTGTCTGGGAAGGAACTTGTGCCCTAGAAATGGGATCAAGAAGGAAAAGATTAATAATGTGAGGAGAGAGCCTAGAGATTGGGAGAAAATCTTTACCACACACACCTCTGATTAACATTAATTGCTAGGAAATATAAAGAACTCAAAAAACTTAACACCAAAAAAATATAACCCAATCAATAAATGGGTTAAGGAACTGAACAGACACTTCATAGAAGTAGAAATACAATTGATCAACAAATATATGAAAAAGTGCTCAACATCTCTAGCGATTAGAGAAGGGCAAATCAAAACTACTCTAAAATTTCATCTCACTCCTGTCAGAATGGCAATCATCAACAATACAGGCAACAATAAATGTTGGCGAGGATGTGGAGAAAAAGGTACACTCATACATTGCTGTTGGGACTGCAAATTGGTGCAAGCACTATGAAAAGCAGTATGGAGATTCCTCAGAAAACTGGGAATGGAACCACCATTTGACCCAGGTGTCCCTCAATAGATGAATAGATAAAGAAAACATGGTATGTATACTCAAATGGAATATTACTCAGCATTAAAGAAGAGTGAAATTATGGCATTTTGCCAGTAAATGGTTGGAGTTGGAGAATATCATGCTAAGCGAAATAAGCCAATCCCACAAAACCAAAGGCTGAATGTTTTCTCTAATATGTGGATGCTAATTCACAATAAGGTGGGGGGCACTAGGGAAGAATAGCATTATCTTAGATTAGGCAGAGGGAAATGATGGGAGGGGAGAGGAGGGGATGTAGGGATAGGAAAGATAGTAGAATGAAACAGACATTATCACTGTATGTATATATGTGACTACATGACCTATATGATTCTGCAACATGTAATGCTCAGAAAAATGAGAAATTATATCCCATCTATGTATGATACATCAAAGTATATAAAAGCATTCTACTATCATGTGTAATTAAAACAAATTTAAAAATTTGAAAAAAGGAAGGAAAGGATGGTGCATCGGGAGAAGCAAGTATAGAGAGACTTTTCAGGATCATCATCAGCATTGGCCACCATGGGGAGAGCAGCCACTCAACTGCTTTCCTTACTCCACCCTCCTCAAGAGAGAGGACCGGGGAGATGGACCCATAGGGAGGGCATGGGAATCAGTAAGGGGAACCTTGCCATCCTGGCCAAGGTACAACTTGGCAGAACCAGTAGGAAATTTCTCTACGAGTATGGCAGCAACAGGAGAATCACACAGGAATATCTGGTTATGAAAAAAATATTTTTAGGATGTGACAGATATCAGATTCATTTGTTCATTCATAATGATTTCACAGGTGCCTTTTATTTGCCAGCCACCTCACTAAGCATCATCTGTATAGTGTTGAACACGACAGTCCCTGCTCTTGGGAGATAGTGCATTGTCATGAAGGAATTCTCAGGTCAGTGTAAACAGAACACAATTGGAGAGAATTATAGTATTATACCGGTGTAAATTTTTTCCGGATAGAAATATAATACCATTAGTATGAATGGTTTCATGAAGAAGTTTGAATTTTGCTGGTCTAGCACATAAGTCAGTCTTCAATAACTGCCTGGAGAGAGGAGTGATGGATGGTTCTGATTTGATTTCGTTCAAAAATTGGTTTTGAAACTTGGGGAAGAACCTTTAATTTCTCTCATAAAGACTTTAAGTGAGCAGTTCTCAGTCAGGATGCGGAAATGCTCAAATCGGTTTTGAGATATGAAACCAATAATTAATAAATGATATAGAGTACCAAAATTTTTTCATCACTTACTTTAAAAAAATATAGTCACAAACATATTTTAAATAACATAATAACATGCATTATGCTGCCTAGACAGAGGAAAGACTGAACTTACAACCAGGAAGCTGGGAATTGTCATGAAACTTATAACCAATTTCTTCTGTCTTCATTCACTGTGGATTACTGACATAGTGCTTTGTCTGACTTTATTTTTTTTAATCAAAATTGGGTGCACCTATGGGAGCTAGTGCATTTGATTATTACTTATTTTGTGACTTCATCCGCTTCATTTTGAAATCATTATATTTTTGGGGGGGGTTTGTTTATAAACAATTATCTCTATCAAAAAATACCTATCAAGAAGCAGTCCCTTCCCGTTTTACTTGCAGGGGTATCAGTTTTTTAAATCAGAGGTATCGTGCAAGACCATGCATTGTTACTTGTCTGGCCAAATTGCAGTGGTCCACAGGGAAGGTAACTATGAACAGAGGGGACTGCGTGGATTTGAGAAGGCACGTCACGTGGAAGCTGCTCGCTACAGAAGAGGAGAGCCCTGTATGGAAAAGACCGCAGTCTGCAGGGCCCATTAGCCCTCGGGCTGTCCTTGCTTAACTAACTCTACTCTAACTCCCTTCCCGTGCCTTCTCTTTGGGTGAAATCGTCCTCATCTATGAACCAGAATCCATCAGTGTTCATCCACAATCAGTGAAGAAGTGCGTGGCCTGGTTGTGGCAGAAGCCCTGGAGAACGCAGAACACAGCCAGAATTTTCCAGGAGGGAAGCGAGCCTAGGACCAGGGAAGTTTCGGTGGCCTCCACACTCACATGCAGGAGGATCACTGAAATCTGGCCTGACATCTTTACAGGCTTGGTGTTTCCAGGGAGTTAGCCAGGGGGCTCCAGGTGTTAGAACCCCTCTTCTCTCCAGGGATAGAAATTCCTATTGAATCAACATAAGCAGAAAAGAGAAAACCTGGTTATTGGTTTACATAACAAAGACATCCCAAATTAGACCTGTTTCTCAGCATGATCTGATCCAGGCACTAAAACCATGCCTGGGGCTCAGGTCTCTCTTCATTGCGGTCTCTACCCTCTTGGGTTCTAAGTAATGGCAAGATGGGTGCCCGAAATGTTTCACCCAGAGCTCCAGCTTCAAGTCCGGGGGAAGAAGGTGTGCTTGTTTCTATATTTTTCTGAATGCATCAGCTGTTTCCTAAATCCTTGATCCGGGCTCTGTCCCTAGGAAACTCAACCCAAGACAGCAAGAAAAACTGTCTAAGGACAAAGCTCCTTTTGTACAATCTCAGATGATACAGCAGGGTGGGTGGGTGGACAGGAGATCTCAGAAACAAATGTCTTGATTCTGAAGAACAAAACAAACCTTCAGATGGTCCCTCTTCTATAAACACATACTCAAAATCAAATTCAATGCTATTGTCAGACACTTGGATGACCTCGATAGCTAGTGTTCTAGCAAGAGTGGATTTTAGGGGCTATATTCTTGGCTTGTTTTGAATGAGCAAGAGGTACTTTGGTTTAGTTCTTAATGTTTAGTTAATGCTGGTTCACCTAAAATGACTACAGGAAAAAAAAAAACAGAGTGACTGGAAATTTTATGGCTCAAAGTAACTTCATCTAAATTCCATGTATTTTGGGAGTGACCTCTTTGAAACTTTCTGCCTTTCTGATTTCACATTCTGAAGACCAGGAGTGAAAAGGGAGAGGCCATAATTTAAGGCCACAGTATAAGCACTGTTGATTGCAAAGAACAATAAATTGCCATCAGAAATCGATACATTATTTTGCTAAGCTTGTCTGGGGAGATTCATTCCATCTTCAGAGACACAGTGAATGTTTCCCAGATTTATGGTGGCTTGCCAGGGGTTTCTCCAGCATCATATTTCCAGTGGAACCTGCAAGGGAGTTATTCAGCATCCTTCCCAGTGTGCAGATTGCACTGAGATCTCAGAACAGCATATGGGGCTTCGATGGAGCTTCTCTCCCTGTGTAGTTAACTAGTCAAAAGAAAAGATCCATGATCACTTATTACTGCTCAATTTTACAAACGAGGACCCAAATCAAATAAATGTATTCTATTAATGTAGATATTATTAAAAAACAGTCAAGATAGATAATGCTTATTTTCATACGTTTAAAGGGAAGACTTACTATACCTTAGAAAATTAAAATATCATAAGTATCTTGATATTAGCCCCAAATGTGCCAAACATAAGTTATCATTTAAATATAGCAAAAAAAAAAAAAAAATGAAATGCAAGGATTTGAAATTCAGGCAGAAATAGTTTGAAGGAGAAATATACTGAGCATTGATTTTTTTTTCTATGAGCCTTACTGAGAGGCATTTAAAAGTTTAAATATATGATAAAAGCTGACTTAGTCATAATTCATTAATATGGAGTTCATAATGCTCTGACCTTGGCTAGACTAACATTTATATTTGCTTTTATTAAAAAAAAGAGTTGCTATGCTACATAGAAGAATTATGCCAGGCAGCATCTTATCTCTTTGTGAAGGTACTAGAGAGCTTTGAAATTGCATGTTATCAAAATTGTTTTGTAATTTACCTGGATTTCAATTAGTTCACAATCTTGATGCTTCAGTGTACTTCCCTTTGTGCTGCATGAATACTTAGTTTTGATTTTAAATATAATAACCCCTTCTATTTTTATAAAATTAGATTTTTTTCTTTTCATAAAGAAAAAAACATTCATACCATAAATAAAAATAATGGAATGTTATAATTTTATAATAGAACATTTGCCTTTCTAGGAAAACCTCTCTGCAGTTATTATTTATGTCCTGAAATAGTCATTTTATTAGTTAAAATCACCGACTGTCTGAGCTTTTAGGATAAATTAAGCAAAGCCAATACTGTGTTGGTGCTCACTTTTTGGAGTGTTCTGGAGAGGCTTAGGTGTTTCAGAAGTCTGATAGTAGACAAACTAATCGATGTTCAAGGGTTTTCAAGGTGATTTCTAAGAGATTTTTATAAAAACAAAAACATTCAAAGGGTAACTTTCTGATCTGAGGCACTTCCCCAGCTGAATGCAAAAAGAGGTGGAATTAGCTTCATTTGTACCTGTCTCCACTCAGAGCACAAGATTCCTCCTTCAGAACAGAGAGCAGGGAAAACAGGGATTTTCTAATTATCCCTGGGACTTGTCTGCCTCCCTGCCCTCTCCTCATGAGTATCCATTACTGATCCCTAGCAGCCTGGCACTGAAGATCATCCTCAAGCTCAGGATGGTTCACCTCTGTGAAGTTCCAGTTTCTAGAATCTGAGGCTACTGGGCACCACATACTCCAGGGCCACAGTCTCAGAAGTCAGGTACCCAATATTAACAGTTCACAAATATTTCATTGGTCTGGCTTACTTTATAATTACCCTTCAGCTTCAAACTACTGACCTGTAAGACAAAGGGACAGGTAATGATTGATTCACCAAATATTGATTGTCCTATATCAGACGTTGTGGATATAGAAATTAAGATGACAGACAAAATTTTTGCCGGTTCCTGGGTGGGAGCAGGGAGCAAGACAAGTCCCTTAGTGTGAAATTGAGAGTTGGAGGTCATTATTGCAAACAAAGAAGAACGAGGTGCCACAGCACAGTGGAGGCAGCAGCTCTTCTAGTTCCAGGGTCAGAGACATCTTTTTGTGTTTTATTATTTAACCTTTTGAGTCGTGTTGTCATGAGGCAAATGCACAATTGCAGGATGATGCTGGAGATGATCTTCATTTCTGCTTGTTAAGCCTATCAGAGTCTCTCTCTTTTTTTTGTGGATAAAGGATGGGTATTTTATGGAATTCTGGAGGCCCATATGTCTAAAGCTTGCACTTGTATACTTTTGCTGTTTCCCTTGAAAAAGAGTCACATGTTAGAAGGGAAGGTGAACCTGCTCGCCCAGGCTTTGTAGTCGGATGGTTTGGCCTGGAGTTCTGCAGGAGCCAGGGTACCTGAGGCACACACATTATTACTGACAGTATGCACCTATCTTCTTAAATCAGCAGACTTTCTGCTGACTTCAAAGGGTGTTTTATGAAGATAAGGTTGCATACCCACTGATGGGTCAGGGCCTGAGAGACTTCACTTCAGCTGTCTTTCTCCTTAACTATGCACTTTTAGATTGCAAGTCTTTCGAACAATAGAGTTGTCAATAATTTACTAAATAATCTCCAATCTCTTAAAACTTTCATGGGGCTTTGGGTTCGCAATCTGGTTATTTTTTACATCCTGAAGGCCGTGACAAAACAAAAAATATTTATTATTATATTTCAAGTACTTGCACAAACAGAACCCTCCAAGAAAAAGGGAAACATAGGAAAATCATATGCAAAGCAAAAAGGTTTTAACCTGATTTCATTGCAGTCAGAATGAACTCCACACTCAGCCTGAAATATAAGAGGAAGGAACCTTTACCTCATTAACCTGGTTTCCAGTGAGATCTTCAAAGGACTTGTTTGACCACGGACAAAATTTAAAGGTGAGGAAAATGTTTATTGTTTGTAATGGTGTCTTGCACTTAGTCTATGCAGAGCAAACCTGTGGGGAACTGCGGCTTCCTTGATTTACAGTCAAGGAAGGGTGATGCGTCTTGAAAACAAGTTTTATTTTTCAAGTCAGCAGAAAGCAGAAACTCACAAGCATGTTTTAACTTACCTCTCAGGTCAAGAAGTATTAGAGAAGAACATGGAAAGATACAGGATATTAGTTTCTTTATTGAAACTTATATACGTTTTATAGGTGTGTGTGTGTGTGTGTGTGTGTGTGTGTGTGTGTGTATATATATATATAAAATACATAATAATTAGTGGTTCTTAATTCTATCCAGCTCAATGTCAATTTTTATAACAAGTATTTCACGATCTATATTTTCCTTCCATGATGTGGGATTCATGGCTTATATACCCTATTTTAACCACAACATTCAAAAATATATCTTTTTTAAAATATTTTTAAATTTTATTTATTCTAATTATTTACATATGACAGCAGAATGCAATTCAATTCATATTACACAAATAGAGCACAATCTTTCATGCCTCTGGTTGTACCCAAAGTAGAGTCAAACAATTTGAGTTTTCATACATGTACTTAGGGTACTAATGCCCATCACATTCCACCGTCTTTCCTACCCCCATACCCCTCCCTTCCCCTCCCTCCCCTTTTCCCTATCAAAGTTCCTCTATTCCTCCCATGCTCCCCCGCCCCAATCCCCATTATGAATCAGTATCCTAATATCAGAGAAAACATTTGGCATTTGTTTTTTGGGGGTTGTCTTACTTCACTAACCATTATATTCTCCAACTCCATCCATTTACCTGCAAATGCCATGATTTTATTCTCTTTAAATGATGAGTAACATTCCATTGTGTACATATACCACAGTTTCTTTATCCATTCTTCTGTTAAAGAACATCTAGTTTGGATCCACATACAAACAAAGATGTTGTGTCCGCCGAAAACTAAAAAATAAATATTAAAATTCTCTCTCTTTCTCTCTCTCTCTCTTTAAAAACAAAGTCCTTTTGGTATAAACCAAGACCAGGATAGCTGGGTCAAATGGTGGTTCTATTCCAAGTTTTCCAAGGAATCTTCATACGGCTTTCCATATTGGTTACACCAATTTGCAGTCCCACCAGCAATGTGAGAGTGTGCCCTTTTCCCCACATCCTTGCCTACACTTATTGTTGTTTGTATTTTTAATAGCTGCCATTATGACTGGAGTAAGATGAAATCTTAAGAGTAGTTTTGATTTGCATTTCTCTAATTGCTAGATATGTTGAACATTTTTTTCATATATTTGTTGACTGATTGTATATCATCTTCTGAGAAGTGTGTGTTCAGTCTTTTGATCCATTTATTGATTGAATTATTTGTTTTTTGGGTGTTAAGATTTTTGAGTTCTTTATATATCCTAGAGATTAGTACTCTATCTAAGGTGTGTGTGTTGTAAAAATTTGTTCCCATTCTATAGGCTCTCTATTCACTTCACTGATTGTTTCTTTTGCAGAGAACAAGCTTTGGAATTTGAATCTATCCCATTTATTGATTCTTGATTTTAATTCTTGCACTATAGGGGTCTTATTAAGGAATTCAGGGCCTAATCTGACATGATAGAGATTTGGGCCTACTTTTTCTTCTATTAGGTGCAGGGCCTTTTGTTTAATTCCTAGGTCCTTAATCTACTTTGAGTTGAGTTTTGTGTCTGGTGAGAGATAGGGGTTTAATTTCATTTTTTTGCATATGGATTTCCAGTTTTCCCAGCACGATTTGTTGAAAAGGCTATCCTTTCTCCAATATATGATTTTGGTGCCTTTGTCTAATACAAGATAACTGTAATTATATGGGTTTGTCTCTGTGTCCTCTATTCTGTACCATTGGTCTACAAGTCTATTTTGGTGTCAGTGCCATGCTGTTTTTATAATTGTTGCTCTGTAGTATAGTTTAAGGTCTGGTATAACGATGTCCCCTGCTTTACCCTTCTTGCTAAGGATTGCTTTAGCTATTCTGGGTCTTTTTTTTTCCAGATAAATTTCATGAGTGCTTTTTCTATTTCTATGAGGAATGTCATTGGGATTTTGGCTGAGATTGCATTAAATCTGTATATTGCTTTTGGTAGTATGGTCATTTTGACAACATTAATTCTTCCTATCCAAGAACAAGGGAGATATTTCCATCTTCTAAAGTCCTCTTTAATTTTTTTCTTTAGCATTCTGTAATTTTAATTGTAGAGGTCTTGCACTTCTTTCATTAAGTTGATTTCCATGTATTTTTGGGGGGCTATTATAAAATGGGTAGTTTTCCTTTTCAGGGGATTTGTCACTGATATACAGAAATGCCTTTGATTTATGGGTATTGCTTTTATATCCTGCTACTTTCCTAGAACAAATTTAGGAAATTCTAAATTCACTAGTTCTAGAAGTTTTCTGGTGGATTTTTTTTTATCTATCCCGAGTTTTTGTAGTATTTTGAGCATGAAGGAATGTTGTATTTTGTTGAATGCTTTTCTGCATCTATTGAGTTGATCATATGATTCTTATCTTCAAGTCTTTTGATGTGATGAATTACATTTACTGATTTCTGTATGTTGAACCAACCTTGTATTCCTTGGATGAACCCCACTTGATTGTGGTGCACTATCTTTTTGATATGATTTGTATTCCATTTGCCAGAATTTTATTGATAATTTTTGCATCTATGTTTATTAGTTAGTGGTCTGAAGTTCTCTTTGTTTGATGTGTCTTTGCCTGGTTTTGATTCCAAAATTAGGGTGATATTGGCCTCATAGAATAAGTTTGGAAGTGTTCCTTCCTTTTTTTTCATGAAATAATTTGAGGAGTATTGGTATTAATTCTTCTTTAAAGGTCTTGTAGAACTCGGCTGTGTGTCTATCTGGTCCTGGATTTTTCTTGGTTGGTAGGCTTCTGATGGTGTCTTCTATTTCACTGCTTGAAATTGTTCCGTTTAAATCGTTTATATCATCCTAATTCATTTTGTACAAATTATGTGACTCTGGAAATTTTTTTTTCTTCTGTATTTTCTATTTTATAGGAGTATAAATTTTCAAAATAGTTTCTACTTATCTTCTGTATTTCACATGTGTCTGTTGTGATATTTCCTTCTTCATATTTTATTTTAGTAATTTGATTCTTCTCTCTTTTTCTCTTCATTAGCATGGCCAGGGGTTTATCAATTTTATTTATTTTTTCAAAGAACCAACTTATCATTTTGTCATTTTTAAAAAATTGTTCCTTTTGTTTCAGTTTCATTGTTTTCAGCTCTGATTTTAATTATCTTCTACTGTTTTGGGGTTGATTTATTCTTCTTTTTCTAGGACTTTGAGATGTAATGTTAGGTCATTTATTTGTTGACTTTTTCTTCTTTGAAGGAATGAACTCCATGCAATGAACTTTCCTCTTAGTACTAACTTCATCCTGTCTCAGAGATTTTGATATGTTGTATCAGTGTTCTCCTTTACCTCTAAGAATTTTTTAATCTCTTCTTTGATGTCTTTTGTAACCCATTGTTCATTCAATGGCATATTATTTAGTCTCCAGATGTTGGAGTAGCTTTTATTTATTATTTTATCATTGATTTTTAATTTCATTTCATTATGATCTGATAGAATGCAGGGTAGTAGCTCTACTTTTTTATATTTGCTAAGAGTTGCTTTATGACATAATATATGCTCTATTTTAGAGAAGGATCCCTGTGCTGCTGAGAAGAAAGTGTATTTGCTTGTTGATGGATGAAATATTTTATATGTCAGTTAAGTCTAAGTTATTGATTGTTTTATTGAGTTCTATAGTTTCTTTGTTCAGCTTTTGTTTGGAAGATCTATTCAGTGATGAAAAAGGTGTGTTAAAGTCATCCAGAATTATTGTGCTGTGGTCTATTTGACTCTTGAACTTAACAAGAGTTTGATGAATGCAGATGCTCCATTGTTTGGGGCATATGTATTTATAATTGTTATATCTTATTGATGTATGATTCCCTTGAGCAGTATGAAATGTCCTTCTTTATCCATTTTATTAACTTTGGCTTGAAATCTACATTATTTGATATGAGGGTAGAAACCCCTGCTAGTTTCTGCAGTCCATGTGAGTAGTATGTTTTATCCCAACCTTTCACCTTCAGTCTATGGATGTCTTTTTCTATGAGATGAGTCTCCTGGAGGCAGCATATTGTTGGGCCTTTTAAAAAAAATCTAATCTGCCAGTCTATGTCTTTTGATTGGTGGGTTTAGGCCATTAACATTCATAATTATTATTGAGATAGGATTTGTATTTCTAGGCATTCTTGTCTATTTTTTTGTATTTAACTGACTTGGTTTCTCCTTTGATTAGTTTTTCCTTTAGGGTAATATCTCCCTGTGCTGTTTTTCATTGTTGTTTTTCATTTCCTCCTTGTGGAATATTTTGCCAATGATGTTCTGCAGTGCAGGATTTCTAGCTGTAAATTCTTTTAGCTTTTGTTTATAATGGAAGGGTTTTATTTCATCATCAAATCTAAAGCTGAATTTTGCTGGATATAAGATTCTTGGTTGGTACCCATTTTCTTTCAGAGCTTGGAATATGTTGTTCTAGGATCTTCTAGTTTTCAGGGTCTGGGTTGAAAAGTCTGCAGATATCCTTATTGGTTTTCCTCTATATGTAATCTGATTCCTTTCTCTCATGGCTTTTAAGATTGTCTCCTTATTCTGTATGCTACGTATTTTCATTATAAGTTGTCTTGGTGTGGAGGTGTTATGATTTTGTACATTTGGCATCCTGTAAGCCTCTGATATTTGGTTTTCTAATTAATTCATGTTTGGAAAATTTTCTGATATTATTTCATTGAATAGATTGTTCATTCCTTTGGTTTGAAACTCTATGCCTTCCTCTATCCCAATAACTCTTAAATTTGGTCTTTTTATGTTATCCCATATTTCTTGAATGTTCTGATCATGGTTTCTTACCATCTTAACTGTATGATCTACAGTTTTTTTATATTATATATTTTGTCTTCATTGTCCGAGATCCTATCTTCCATGTGGTCTAATCTGTTCCTGATAGTTTCTTTTGAGCATTTAATTTGGTTTATATTTTCTTTCATTTCAAGGATTCATGTTTTTTTTTCAAAACTTCCATCTCCTTATTGAAGTAATCTTTTGTTTCCTGTCACTCTTTATCAAAATCATCCTTTGCTGCCTGTATTTGTTCACTTATATCACCCTTTAATTCACAGAACACTTTAATTATGTACATCCTGAACTCCTTCCTGTCATTTCTTCTGTTGTGCTGGCCGTGGGTCCTAATAACTTGATATCTTGATTTTTGGGGGGCACCTTTTTCCCTTGTATTTTCATGCTGTTCTTGTGTCTTTCCTTCTAACACTGAGGATCCACAGCATTACTGTTTTTGTATACTTTAGGCTTACAGTGCCCCTGCAGGGTTCCAATACACTCTCCTGCCCAGCAGGTGTTCCAAGCTGGGAGTTACCACAACTAAAGATGGTGACAAGATGGAGGCAGCTGCTTTCAGTGATGGAATGTCAGGTCAGGTGTGTGTGTGTGGGGGTGTTGGGCAGTGTGTTCAAAGATGCTGCTCGCACCCAGTGCGGCCTCTGTGGCCGTTGGTGGGGCTGACCTGGGCCTGCCTGGTATCCACAGGTGTTGGTCTGAAAAATATAATGCCTTGATCACAATTTAAAGGGGGAAATAAGTGAAAACTGATTCCAGTATGTGAACATTTAGGCTCGCCCATACTAGAAGACATAGCATAATAGTCAAATGTTTGCTCCTATATGTAGAATGGCCTATTTGCACACATCTGTATAACTAAGTGCAGACTAATCCAGGTATGTTGTGATGGCTGTCATACTTGGAAAATATAGAAATTTTCCAAAATGATGAATGCGAATTCTAAACCAGCGTGAAAGCACCTATAAATTTACTGCAAATTGGGTTTCTGGAAATTTGAGTATTTGAAACTGTGCAAAAGATATTTATGTAAAGTATAGTTAAGTTGTAGGTTCAAAACATTATGAAGAAATTTTTCAACAACATGGATGACCATGGCTGCATTTCAGTCATTGAGAACTCAGGAGCAGCCTTTGCCATTTGAAGCAGAGATATCTAGTTTCAAGGTACAGTTATACCTGCCTTCCAGTCTCTGTGACAACCAGAAGAAATGTCTCCTCATATTATAGATTGTTCCCTATTAGGCTGTTGAGAACCATTGACTTATGTCACAAAAGTAAGAGGGTGATTGTGGGTCTGTCATCTGATTATTCTGTGGTGTCTTTTTGCCCTTGTTTCCCAAGTTCTAGAAATTTTTGAAACAGCAAGGCCACATGGCAATCTCACCATCACACCCTGACAGTTGGTTGATGACATAGGTTTTGTGTTCCCCAATCATTCAAAATGGAAATGAATGGAAATAAAATAAACCTGCATGTTCATAAGTACTTTGGGTTTACATAACTACAGAACTGAAAAGAAAAATGATTGTTACATGGAAAAACAATCAATCACACAAAAGAAAGAGATGGATGAAAAGCAGGATTTTTCATCTTTAAACATGAACACAGTATAACAATAATGGAATTATGTAGAAAAAGAGAAAACAAAAGAACCTCTAATGATTGTTAGAGTCAATGAATTTTGAATGTCTCAAAGCATTGAGAAATGGGTGAGTATATGTGGTTTTGATGACAATTATAATACTTTAGATTTTGCGCAAAGCTCAGAAAAAGTGGAGGGTAGGTTACATAATTCCTATCTTTGGGTGGTTTTTGTTATAATGTAAAGGATTGTAGTGATGGAGTCATAGAATCCATCCATTAAATTCCAATTGGCCATAATATTACAGCCATATGGGGTATCCTAAACTGTGATTAACAGTGACTCAGTTAAGTTTAACAGGTACTTAATGAAGATCCAGCTCATGTCAAATCTGGGAAGGTGATACTGAGGAAGAGTGCCCCGCGTGCTGATGAGAAGCTGAACATGCTCTCTCCAACAGTTTTCCCAGAAACTCTCCTGGTGGTATTTTATTGTCACTTTAAATATGAGAACACTGAGGCTTTGAAAAGCCCCAGGGTCCAATTTGGGGCCCTAGGATGGAATGCCCATCTATTTCACCCACATGGAGGAGGAAGCTATGTCATTCATGTACTAGGTCCTGTGTTGGGAAATGTGTGTCTTGTATCTCCCTTATTCTTTAAGAAGAAAACACTCAAGTGGTAGGTTATTCTCTAGTTTTGAAGCTAGATAAATTAAAGATAAATAAAATCTGGAGGTTAGTTAGTGGGAATGTTTACTTTTTAGATTTGACAAATGTGTTAATTGGACATTCTGGATTAAGGGTTTTCAGAAATTTGTTGAACTACGTTCATCCAATTTTTATAAGTCTAAAATGATGCCACAGAAAAATGTTAGAAAATTGTCATTTGTAAAAAATATTAACAAATTTCCAAATTCTTGTTAGAATACTTTCCTTGCCCAGTGTTCTTAAAACCCACTTGCCCTTTCCCACAGACATGACACTTGTAGAGAATGTCTCTATCATAGGGGTGAAGAGATTATTTTTCATGATTAGAGTCTCTCCAGGTCTCCTCTTCCAAGATAAGATTTTCTAACATATTATTTGGCAAAAAAATTATTTTATTTTGCCTTTGTTATAGTTATGAGATGTGTCCCATGGGGTTTGAGGTGTGCAGGTGACTGAAGGACAACAGGGAGAGGAACCAGGGGAAACTGAGGCCAGAGACTATTGGGCTTCCCTGGGACAAACAAGGCAGAGCAGAGTGGGCCAATCGGGACTGGATAGTTTGGATGGTGCTGTGGGTTGACTAGTATTTGACCCTGAGTGATATGGGGCAGGGGAGATTTGGCTGTAGGTAAAGGGGGCTGTAGATTCAGGTTGGGTGGGTTTGCCCAAGGAAGAATGCTCATAGGTAAGTCGTTTTTATATTAAGGAATGGGCAAACTCTGGGACACTCTTTTCTGAGGGTGCCCCAGGGACTGTGAGACCTTCATATGCCTGAGAACAGGAATTTAAGAAAATACAGTTGATAGAATTGATCTTGTGATGATCAGATGCCAAAAGATAACACAGAATCTAAGAGGATGTGGTTCAAACACTTTTTCTATTTGAAGAAGAAATTTCTCTGCATAATTTTAATTTATAAACATCTTTTACTTCTTCTTGCAGACAGATAGAAAGTTTAGATTTCCATCCTGACCCTGACAGACCTGAATTTGATTCCTGACTGACTCACTAATCATTAGAACATTTAGATACTTTGAGCTGAATGACTTCCATTTCTTCAAGGCCACAGAAATCTCATCACATGGCTTTGTTGTACCCATGATGGAAAGCAATGTTACAACGTGTCCCATAGAGTGGGTGGCACGTGGTAGCACTAGTACATTTTTGCTCTTCATATGAATAACAATATTGTACTTAGTTGGACCTCACAGAAAGCAAAACGCTTGAGGATTGGGAGGATCTTCTGATATTTCAGCATTGAATCCCTGTTTGTTTGAAAGAGTATAGACATGACAGATATCTGCCATCAATTTAAATTTGCCATAATTCAGAATCCTTCGATCTGTTTCGCCCTTATAGTCCTTGTTATGCCAGATTGAAACCAATTCTTTGTTAAAAGGTGATTATGCTGAGTGAATTGAGAACCAAGGACTCAGTTCTGAGCTACGCACTCCTGTTCTTTGGTTCCTTCATCCACCAGTGTTTGCATTTTATCTGTGGCATGAATGTGGTGTTCAGAGGCAGCTCAGCTCAGATAGTTCAGGACCTGAAATGAAATGAATTGATACTGCTTAAACTCAAACTGGGAGTGACATTTATTTTCTTTACCAATGAGGGTTTGATTGAAATCTCTGTGTTGAAATTGGTGAAAATTAAAGCAAGATTCTCCAAGCTCTCAGCCAAAGTAATATTATTTTCCCCCCTCAGAATTCCTGTTGTACTTTATTTTCTAACTTTTTAATGACCCTTGGCACTCCTGCCACAAGCCATCATTGTTATAGGTCTTGAATTCTTTCCTATCCTACATAAAAATATGCTGCATTCTTGAGATCCTGCCTCGTGTCTTCCAAACTAATGACTTCAGCTCTTGCACATACTAGGCACTCAGTGGATTGTTGGCATTGCCAATAGCCTGCCTGTCAAGTTAGCAGGAGCCACAGCAATGAGTCACAAATGCAGATTCGCCTGACTGTGCTGATTAACTTTAAAATTGTTAGTTGGCTTGCCTGGTACAGGAGCTGAGAATGGCCAGAGAGCAGAGATGCCATAGCACCTGAGCTCTGTGTGTGGTGGCACAATGCTGGCTGACTCCCCAGCTCCTTAGACAGATGTTTCCTCATGGGCAGAGTGTTGGTAGGCATGGTCTCTTCTTCCTGCAATTTCTGTGAGGATTAAATGAATCACATGCAAATTGATTCTGGGCAAAGTGGTAAAGTTACATCCTGAAAAAGAGATGAACAGAAGAAAATCACAGATCTTAAAGTATAAACATCAACTCTGACTGTAAGTAGCTTGCTCATTTAAAATCTGAGATCATGGCCCTTCATGAACATGGAGTTTGGCTGTTCAATTTCATCTATCAGAAACTCAAACTGAGTTTCCCTCTTCTGCTCCACCCTGCCCAGCTCTAATTCCATGTCCCAGGCTCTGATAAAGTCCTACCTTGGCCACATCCAGCAAAACCTTGCAGTTTATTGCCTCCAAGGTACATATGTAGGCATGTAGACCTAATCTTCTTCTGACTTCCTCCTTTCCCCCATGACAATTAGTGCAATCTGATGATTCAGAGATGTATTTTGAATTTACTCTTCAGAATTTAAGCAGCAAGATGGGGCCAATAGGTAACACTGCAAAATGCTGCCTAATTTTGTGAATTGAAAGCAGCATAATGGAACTATTTAGTACATATTTGAAAAGATTTGTAGAAAGCATCTAAGGTGTGTTGAGATAATTGTTTGATTGTGATGCTAATGCACGAGATTAAGCCTTGTGTAAAGTATTTGGTATTTCAAACCTCTGGAAAGAGTTTTCACCGTCTAGTCAACATTAATTTGTGATTATTCAGAAGTAGGGCACAGACAGGGAAAGCATAAGGATGCATGTTGGAAAAGAAAAGACACCCAAATGGGATGAATGCTCAATTCAAGTGCACAATGTAGTGCCCTTTACTGTCACACAAAAGCCTAAGATTATCATTCATTTTGTTAAGCAGAAAAATAGCATAGAAGAGGACCATTTTTAATTATTTCATTTCCTCCCAAGGATGGATTCAAGAGATGCACATCTTAGAAAATGCATTCCCTTGGGTGACATTAAAATCATTCAGCTGACACAAGCTAAGACAGTCAGGAACTCACCATTCAGAGCTCTTCCTTCTGGCCCCCTGCTGTGCTGCCTAAGGTCTAGACTTCCAATCCATGCCACCTCCCTGAGCTAGACCTTAGGTGGACTTCCCTTCCTGCATGTAAAAGCTGTGGTTAATGGGTTTTCTTTTCAAATTGAGGTAGTTATCACATAAGACAGATTTCAGAAATTCCTAATCACCTGCAGAATGTTCTAAAATTCCCCAAACTATGAAAGCTGCAGCTATTTAGATCTTTGAAGACATAATTTTTATTTATTTATGCATTAAATGGAATTATATTTAATAATTTATTATTTTTAAAATCTGTCAGATAAAATTGTATGTGTTTGTCATGTGCAACATGCTGATTTGAAGTGCATGTACATTGAGGAATAGCTCCCATGTGGAGGGAGAACACATACAACATGACACAGCGCTATTACCAGGAGGACACCGCATGGTACAAGAAATGTCTTCAACTTACTCCTCCTCTAGCTGAAATTCTGTATCCTTTGATAAACATCTCCCACCTAGTCCTAGAGTCCCAGGTGACCCCCATTCGACTTTCTACTTCTGTGAGATCAACTTTTTAAGATTTAATACTTGAGATCAGGCAGTATCAGAGAAGACAGAGTTTAACTGAACCAGATATACCTCATTGTTTGAAAGTCCTGAAAGAATGCAGAGTTAGGAACCCAAGAAGTTCACCTGTGGAGGAAAGTACTTGGGAAAGGTCTTGAAAGTGAACTTGCATTTATTTAGGAGTGCTATTCAATATATTGATCTGCCATTACTATAATTATTAAGAGAAGTCCACATTGTCAACCTGGATTTTATGTGCTCCAACACTATTCTTTCTGCCCCAGAATGTACACAGTATATGTAGATAATAAGGAGAATACATTTAAAAATTATGGAATTAAACTGTTTCATATGCTGCTTTATTTGCAAAATATTAAAAGCTTTTATTTAGAAGCCAACTAGACACACACACACACACACACACAAGCTGAAGCTTTTTTTATTAATTTTTGATTTGTTTTAATTAGTTATACATGACAGTAGAATGTGTTTATGCACTTTGATATATCATACATAGATGGGATATAATTTCTCATTTTTCTGAGTGTACATATTGTGAAATCATATTGGTTATATAGTCACATATATACATAAAGTAATACTATCTGTTTTATTCTACTATATTTCCTATCCCTACATCCCTTACCATCTTTCTCTACCTAATCTAAGGTAATGTTATTCTTCTCTAGTGGCCACCTTCCCCCACCCCTTCTTATTGCAAATTAGATATTGGGAATTTGCATACACATATTAGAAAAAACACTCAGCCTTTTTTTTGGGGGGGGGGGATTGGCTTATTTCACTTAGCATGATATTTTCGAATTCCATCTATTTACTGGTGAACTATGGAAAGCAGTATGGAGATTCCTTAGAAAACTGAGAATGGAACCATCATTTGACCCAGCCATCCCACTCCTTGGTTTATACCCAAAAAACTTAAAATCAGCATACTACCATACTACAGTGAAACAGACTGATGCTTTTAACGTTCATCTCTTGAATATCTCGAACTTTGACGACAGACATTTAATGATAGAACATCCTATATTCTGAAATGCATATATAGATACATTTCAGTAAGAATTCAAAACGTTTAATATTATTAGACAGATCCATTACATACTTAACACAGACTCAATTTAGGAAATGTTGGGCAACTGAAAAATCTTCATGATTGAAGGTGATGTATTGAATCCCACTCCACAAAGACAGGTAAGATGTTGTTGGGGCTCCTTCTACTCTGGCTCATCTGTATCTCTATTTTGTGTTTTATATGAAACAGGATTATGCTATGCATACTGTTTTAAACCTTTTTTCATCACTTAGTATCGTTAGCATTTCTGCAATGAATATTCTTCTACACCATGATTTTGAATAAGCACTTCTGACTTGATCATATGACTACATCGTATTATATTTAATCTAGCATTACTGGGTCTGTGGCATACAGTTTCTTTGCTATGCTAAATAATCGCAATGTTCGCCCATGTGAATACATATTGGAGCATGACAACTCTATTTTCTTAGGATACATTTTTAGAAGTCATTTTGGGATTAAGATAAATTAACATATTGAGACTTTTGACACACACAAATCAGCAAATTATTCCTGAGAAAGTTTGTCCATGATTTATTTTTCATCTTTTCTAATGTGATGCTGAAACATTCTTTACTCTGATAATTGGTGAGGCTGGATATTTTGTGTTTTACTGTATTTACTATTCTATATGGTTCCTGCCCGTTCCCTGCCTTACCTGTTTTGCTTGCACATCGGTGATCTTTAGATGACATCACTTCAATCTGACTGGACCACAGTACCCTGCCTCCCAAGTAGGGTGAGCTCTGAGGCGGGAGGGCCAGGGCCGTGATTCAGCCTGTCAGTGGGGATGTGCCTTCAAAGTTCTTTAGGACAAATAAACAAAATTTAATGAAAGAAGTGTCTGACATTAGTAATGGGGTTTACAAAAGACCTGTGCCTTATTTCATCATGCATGGTGCTACCTGAGCAATCAACAGCCAGTTCTCCCTGATTGACACAGAGCTGAACACTTTGCAAGGAGAGCTTCAGAGTCATCAAATTCCCTAGGTCAGCCCAGGGAGGCAATCAGAGAAATGGTTTTCGTTTCAGGTGAAGGGAAGGAAAGCTGAGTCACCTCACCGTCACTGTTGTCCCTGCAGCTGCACAGTTGAATGTCACAGGGGCACTGCTGTTCTGCAGTTTTTTCTAGTGTTTAGATTGGTAGCTTCTTTTTTCCACAGCAATCAGAAGGACTTTTCTAGAACCTTTAGGTGGCTGTCTCGTTTTTAGATTAAAATCCCCAATCACTGTGTCCCTTCGTGACTGGCTTTCTAGCTTGTTCATTTGATCTCACCTGGTGTTACTCATCACCTTGCTGTGTGACAATTGTGACAGGTTCTTGGAAGGACAACGGTGCTCTGCACCTCAGGGCTTGCACATGTGCCCTCTTCCCAGGATGCCATCTTTTCACTTCACCTCCCTTGACCATGTCAAGATCCACATCCTCTCCCAAACACACTTGACCTCACAGTGGGCCAGACTCTCTTTGTTTTATATTCTCTTGCCATTGCGCCCCTTTTTTGGGGGTGGGTGGGTGGGTGGGTGGGTTGTGACATTGATCTCAGTTGTAAATAAATAATAATTTTGTGCTTATGTCCACTTCTACCTCTAACGTGGATCCTGTGAGGGTCGGGGATGCTCTGCTTCCCCCACTGCTGTATCTTTAGCATCTGAAGCTGTGCCTGGCCAAGGAACCATGCAACAGACAATTCTAGAAGGAAGGGGAAGGAAGAATGCAGGCAGGAAGGGAAAGGTGAGTAGACTGAGCGGGACAGAAAGAAGAACAAAGGAAGCCCGGAGACACATGGAAGAGAAACATTCTGGCTGTTTTTTAATTTTCCATTCAAGGAAAGATTTGGTTAATGGATGCATCTTGTTTTTTTGTTTTTTTTAAATCTAGTGTTTTTCAGAACTGGGAATCATAAATGTCTATTCTATTCAGGCCAGCCAAACTGGCTTTCAGCAATGAGAAAGATTTAATATAAAGGGCATCAGAAGAAACATAAATTTGTAGCTTAATGCTCACCTACACAAATCCAAGTGCAAAAATGCTTTGGATAGGAAAAGCCAAGTACTCAGGGCAGATGCATCTCTAAGTGCTGAAACATCAAGAATGGCAGCCTTCACTGTGAGGCAAGGGGCAGCAGCCAGGTAGGGAGGCAGCAGCCTGAGGAAATAGGAAAGGGGAATTTGATAAATATTTACATTTGTGCTGCAAATATCAGTGGACAAAGAATTAGCATTAAGGAAAATAAACATCTCTCTGAGGCTTGCTAGAGACATGGGGAAACACAGTCTTCAGTGCAAGCAGATTAAGAAATAGTGGTACAGATAAGAAGGACCAGCTAGTTAAAAGTCTAGAACTCAGAATTTTAAACTAAGGTTTATTTTGGTTGGAAAATAACTCAAGTTATAAAAAAGGAAATTATTTTCCATATAACAAATTTCACAGCTTCCCTTTCATCTCTTCTGATGTCTTTCTTTTTTTTTTTTTTAAATGTAGGTTTGTCAGGAGAAAGAAGAATTTGCCTCTTAGAGTTAATTTTGGAGCTAATGCCAGGTTTTGTGCCCAGTATGATACATAAATTAACATGAAGAAAATCTGATCAAAGTATCATTTGAGTGGAAATACCCAAGTGGCCCTGTTCACCGTGGTAAAAAAAAGTTAATGGCAAAAGGTAAGAATTGTGTATTTGATTGTTGCACAGTAAGTATTGAAGTTTAATAAAATGAATTTCACTGTTTGCAGCCGTGGGAAGGGGAAGGACTATGCTTAGATATTTTTGTTTCTGAACCTCTAACTAAAAATTAGCATTTGAAAATATATTCAATGAAAAAAAATACTCATTTCTCAATGAATCAATGGAAATTTAAATTCTCCTATTAGTTATATGTTGGATTTCAGAAATACAAAGAGGGGAGGTTAAAATAAGATTAGTAGAAAAAGTCAAACAGAAGGTAGTTAATGCTATGTTATAAATGAGTAATACATTCATTCCTGTAAGAAGGCTTGGGAGATCTAAAGGAATAAGCACAACTGTGGATAAAAAGGAATTTAAAGTGGAGGCGCTGGGCAGACTACAGTGATTAAAAGGTACAATTCATCGTCATAACAACATGAGGCAAATAGCTTCCATTCAGTGTGCGAGCTCTTGGAGGGACTCATTCAATATTTCCCATTTCGTTAAGAGGATGTAAGGAAGTCATTTTCTCTGTATTGAGCAGCAGACACCATGTTCCAAAATGAGGCTCTTAGCACCCCAATCCTACAAAGGCAGGACACTCTGTCAATGCAATGTTTTCTTGTTTTTTTTTTTTTTTTTACTTTGTTTTCTCACCTGCATCTAAATTCCAGCTCCCTTCAGGGAAACCTTGGAGGTTTCTGCTAGGGGCTGTTCATACTGTAAGATCTTAACCAAAGAATAGACATGGCTTATGGCAGTTTTGTGATGATACTGGTGGTTTTGACAGGGAAAATGGCATAGGTAGAGGAATCAGAGCATTTAGAGTTACCTAGGGGTTTTATCTAAAGGTTCAGGGAAGGGAGATTTCTGCTTCAACTCCAGCTCTGCTGGCTGCTGGGCAACAGGAGGAGAGTTTCTGAAACTCTCTGAGCTATATCCCTTACCAAAGGACAATATTTATACATTACAGATTAAGTTCAGACTTGAAAATGGTGTTGTACATAAGAATCTTAACAGGGTACTTCACATAGAAGCCTTCAGGGAACAGTAATTTAAAACAAAAATAATGACAATAAATTAGTGACTGCATACGATTTGGCATTCTCAGAAACATGAGTGTTTAATTTTTGGTTTATGTTTAACAAGGAAGTGGACGATGGGAGGAAGGATCTTATCTTGCATGAAGGGCTGAGCTTGTCTCTGTGACCTTGGGGGAGTTATCAGACCTCCCAGGCCCTAGGGTTCCTATATCAGTTTCTTATTTCCACAAACTTAGCATCTTAAAACAACATATGTGTGTTGTCTTACAGTTCTGTGGTTCAAGTAGTCTGACACAGGTCTTCTGAGGGTGAAATCAAGATGTCAGCAGGCTCCATTTTTCCAGAAGGTTCTAGGGGGAGATCCATGTCCAGCTTCCAGAACCTGTCTCCTTTCTTGGCAAATTCCTTTCTCCATCTTTGAAACTCCACCATCTTACTCCTTTTCCACTTTTATGGATCCTTATAATTACATTAAACCCACTTTGATAATCTGGGTTTATCTCTGCATCTCAGGTCAGCTGATTGGCAACCTTAATTTCATTTGTGATCCTAATGTCTCCTTGGCATAGAAGATACAGTTGAGTGTCCCTTATCTGAAATGTGTGGGACCAGAAATAGTATTTCTGATTTAGTGTGTTTGTATGTGTGTGTGTGTGTATATATATATTTTGGAATATTTATGTATATCTAGTGATGTGTCTTGAGAATAAAACCTAAGTCTAAACATGAAATCCATTCATGTTTCAATTACACCTTGTACATATAGCCTGAAGGTCATTTTATGCAATGTTTTAGGGTTCCTGCGTTTAGAATGAAACCTGCCACATGAGATCAGGTTTGGAATTTTCCACATGTGGCATTATGTTTGTGCTCAGAACATTTCAGATTTTGGAGCAATTAGGATTTTGGGGTTTAGATCTGTAATATATTCACCTGTTCTGAGAATTAGAACCTGGACATCTCTGGTGAGAGGTACTATTCTGCACAGTTTCCATGCTATGGTGACTAATATAATAGGAGTTGTTTTCAATTAAAACAATAAAATTTTCACTTATTTGTTAATGATATTTTTGTAAGACAAGTGCTTTCTCTTTGAGCATTGTCTCCTTGTTGGGGTTCTGCATCTTTTTAAATATACCCATAATAGAAGTCTTTCTTAATTATACCCATAACATATGTTGATTAGTTCCAGTTTCTTTTTTAATTAAGAAGAAATTTTTAAAAATTGTATGCATAACACTTTTAGTATTTTCATGATTATTCCATTTTACATGATTTTCTCATTCAAACCTAGTTCAATTACCTTTTAAAATAGTTTTCTCCCATCTCTCCAAATATTTCAATTTAATTTCTATAGAAAAATTATTTTTCACTAATATTCCCCAATGAATGTAAAGTGTAACCAAATTATATACTTTCAATAACAATTACAAATGGCCTAATCAACTACAAGGGATCGTGGCTTGCCTAGAATTTACCCAGTGGAAGCACAGGTGTGCAGGCAAATGAGAGAGCCAGGGACCAGGAGTCATAAATCACTGTTCCACTGAAGGAATGCAGATTGCTAAGTCTCTAAGTGGAAGTTGATTAAAAGAGCTTCTCCTCTAAGAAGGACTAATGGTGTTACATGCTTAGTATATACCAGGCACCATGTGATATGTTTAAATGCATTATATATTTTAATTATTATTACCACCCTTCAAGAAGAGTCCAACTTGACTAAGGAAGCAATTTCCCTAAAGCCAAGTAGTTAGCAGGAAGTGGACTTAGGATCTGAGTTTACATAGTTTGACTTCAGTAGTTTACCAGTCTCATTCCCACTCTGCTACCCTTGGCCACACGAGCCTCATACATACCCCTGCTCAGAGAATGAAAGGAGAAACCTAGTGTGAAAACGGCCAGTGGACCTAAGTCTAGGTTAGGGCTGGTGCTTATTCACACTTAAGGCTTCCAAATCTGAGTATTTATAATTTTTAATAAAAAAGCAGTTGATTAATCATAGAACATAGACTTCAAAGTCCTGGGCCCAGAAATATTGAAAATGCAGTAGGTGCACTACATGGAGGAACAGCCACCATCACTGAGCACTCATGGTGCACCAGGCCCTGCCCAAGCCTCTGGCAGACTCCTCATTCCATCCAACGCCACAGCAGCCATAAGGAGTAGTCACTTCTGTTATCCCATTTTGCAGTTTCGAAAGCTCAGCAAAGGGAAGCTAAATGGTCTGCTCCAGGTCACAGAGCTAGCAGGTGGAGCCCAGGCTGAATAGATTCTAAAATCTACTTCTTGCACATCTTTATCTGAGGAGAAGAATAGGTAAAATGCTATTATCCAGAAAAATTGACAGCCTTTTGAAAAATGCAAAACATTGAATGGGTTCATCTCGCACACCAATTCTTTGTTTCCATTTTATTCTGATCCCCATCCCCCTGCCCTCAAATGCCATTAACCCCGCAGGCCAAGAGATGGCCTAAGAGCCACCTGAATGATATATCAAGAGCTTGTTGAGAATAAACCAGCAACAGGATGCATGTATGTTTTGTAGGTCTATCATTTATGTGAAAAATTGTTGGAATGAATGATTGTTTGAATGTGACTTCTATGGAGATAATTGCCTTGAGATGAACATCTGCATGGGTAGAATACTAAGTTCTTTCCTCACCAGTTACCTGCCACTCTCCCATTTTCCAAGGGGAAGACAAGGTAAATCCAGGGTCCTTTGGGGAAGAGGCATGGCTATATCCGAAGAGAAATTCTGACCCTGGAGGCCAAGGCAGGGCCTCGATGACTCCTTAGCTACTCGGGCCAAAGGCCTTCTTAAACCAGGGAGACCAGCCACTTTCCTGTTTCCCACAGGTGGGGTCTATCACCCCCTGGAGTTCTCAGTGGCATCAAAGGTGGCTCTCCAGAACCTCCATAGTTCCATAGGCCTTGGGCACTGCTTCACCACTGAGGACCCCCTGCCACAAGGACCAGGAGCCTGCAGATTGACTCAGGCCCGGGGACTTGCTACTCTGAAGAAAGAGAGAAAAGGATGTGAATGAAGGAAGTGAGTGGCCAGGAGAAGTGTTTGGGCCCCAGGCTTTTGTGGCCTCCCCTGGAAGCACCATCCCCTCATCAGGCCACCCCTTTGGCCTCTGTCCGTGGTGGCCTTGGCTTGTGGCTTCATTTTTTCTTGGTAGAATATGAACTCCAGAAGGCAGAGCCTTAGTTCCCATGCCCAGAAGAGCATCTGGGTTTTGATAAGCACTCATGTATTTATTTGAAAAAAAAATGCCTAAGTATATAAATTCATGAATGAAATCACAGGGGAGTAGGGTGATTGACAAAGGAAGGCAAATCTGGGCAAGGAATTGTCGCACTTAAACATGATGAAAATGAGAGGACGCCTGACGGAGAGGGGACTCACCACACTCTGGTCTTATCAGGAGGTTGAAGCTCTGCATGGGGATGATGGAAGTTTGAGAATGTGGGTATTTCCCTTTTCTTGTCAACACACCATTGATCAGATCCAGGTTAAGTGGAACTGTCTGGTACAGCTTGCTTGAAAAATCTCTGGATTTGGAGTTGACGGGGCAGAGTTCATCTGCTCCTGGTAATTTTCTAGCCATGAGATTTTTGGGCAAATCACTTAAGCCTGTCTGTGTAATGAGGTTTGTAATGCTTCTGCCTCCTATTCTGGAATCAGAAAGATAAGTCTCCTTTTTGAGAAGAGAAATGTGAACTACGTCTCTGTTTCTATCTCCTCTGGTCTCCATCTCCATATCTCTTTTGGCTCTGCTGTGATGAAAGGAGTCGTCAGCTAGGCAAGGGATTTTGCAGGGAGAAAAAGCAATCCCGAGGACTCCCAAATTCCTTTTCATTCCGATGCTGTGATGTGGGCCATCTTTCTCTATCAACAAGACAGAGAAGGATACAGGGTATTCAAAACTCATGAATGAAATATGAGGCAAGGTCTCAGGTCAAATGATGTTTGATGAGGCTCTTTCTTTCTCATGAGATAGGTCATTTCCCTGAGTTCTCTCATATTCAGTATACAGAAGATCAACCTTTTTGGAGCCATCAAACTCTTCGAGGACACAGACTTGCTTAATTTTATTTTGGGACTCCAACCTGTATCCACAAGACTCATGTTAATACCAGAATTGTGAAATGCACTTGAGGAAGTGTGTGCTGTAAACTCCTTGGTCCAAAAGATGTGCTGGAAGTTCATATTTATCACTTGTGTTGATGGTAAATATGCTCACAGATTCCTCAGCTCCATCACTGTTGGGGAGAAAGCTGGTCAGCTTGTCTGAGGGAAATCCAGTTGTTGTCCGTGTGTCTCACTGTGGGTTACCTTGCGGGCTTATTGAGAAAAATCAGGTACAACGATGGCCCCTGAAACTCTTTTAAAACTATAAAAAGGAAAATCTATGACAGGCATTGGGTAATGCTATCAGAGGAAGGATGAGATTAAAAGGACAAGAACTAATGTTCGTCAACCATGGCCCTTGGAAGGAAACAAGATGCTCCAGGCACATACATCCTTGGTTCTTTATAACAATCCTTGTACATCATCAGGCCCTTTAGAAGTCCTTGGTGTTAGAAAGATCATGACTTAGGTTCCTACTTCATGTGAGGTTCACAATGACCAATAAATAATACAAGCATAAATGATGTCCTACAAATTTCTGTTTTCCCCACAATTATTTATAATTTTTAACATTACAAAACATCTATTTCTTACAAAAAAAAATAATGTCCCTGGCTTTCTGGTGCCCCCACTGTGTACTTAATCTTCCTACTGAAGACTCCCCAGCAACTAGATTTATACCATCTTCCAGATGGTGTAAATTAGATAGTAGAATTCATCCCCAACTCATTTCTGTCTCATCACCTTAATTCAAAATTATTTTCAAAACAGTTTGGGCATCTTCTAAGATTGATTTTCTTCCAGTCCCAAATTTGGCTAAGTGAACCATTAAAAAGAGAAACAAATGGAACCACGTAACAAATTGAGACACGCCTCAGGCTACCAGCACGCTTCCCTTTAACTCCCATCTGCTGACTCGAGTTCTAAGGTGCGGTGTAGCAGCTGAAGGCTGGTGTGCGTTGGTCTGTTTTTTGTTTTTTGGTTTTTTTTCCTCCCTGCAGATCCATGCCCTACCTAATGCAGGCATGACATTAGGACCTGCTGCCCCCAAGCAGCCAGAACTTCCCCCACCATTCTAATGACTGGATCCCAAGGCACAGGCCTGATTTGGAAAGCATGGTCCTTAATGCTTCACCTGTTCTCGGGTAGGTCCCTGCACACAACCTGCCCCTGTCTGCAGAGTCCACTTGGCATTTTGTGCTGATGACAGGGGCTAGAGAAATCTCCTCTGTGAAATTGAGAAAAAGAAGCCGTTTGCTTCTGCAGGTAATAAAGAACCTAGCAAGAGTCCTGTTTCTGGAACACAGGTGCAGCTGGTGTGTTCAGGCCACATCCTGAATTTATTCAGCACCTGCACTTGCAGAGCAATCAACATTCCTCTCAAGTCTGAGCATGATGTGTTGGGAGATGTGCTGCTTCCTTCTCTATAAAATGAGGATGTTCGACTTCATCCTCTGGAGGGCTCCTCTGCCTCCGACACGTGTGAGAACGACATTCATGGTGAATTCCTCAAGCGTCTCCCCTCTGTGTCTGGCGTAGACGTGTTCACCTCCGCTGACCTGGATCAATGGCTGAAACAGTCAGAGCTGTCTTTCAAGATGCAGGTGAAAGCGAATTATTTCCATGCCCATTTGGTTCCAGCGACTTCCCAGTAGACTTGGCACAGAAGCCAACTTTTCGCCAGTCCTCATGACTGGACCTAGTCTCTGATCATCCCTGAGACCTCGTCTTTTCCCAGTTGAGTGAGTTTTTCTGTTTGTGTAGTGGGCTAAGTTATTTCAGGGCCAAAGTCTCGCCTTTGCTGTATGGTATGGGGTGTGCCTCTTCCCAATTCTTCTGGCCACATGGGGGGCTTCTCTCCCATCAACCTTTTTATTTTCCTCATAATCCTTAACCAAAACTGAAATTGAACTCATCTGTTACCTGTTTTCCTTACTGGAATTCATGTTGAAAATAAAGACCTTGTCTTTTTTGTTGCCTAATCATTCATAACTGAAGAGAGTAGTGTCCAGTTGGTACGTGTGTGAAATGAATAGAGACAGCACAGCAGCTTACAGGTACCTGTGACTTACTCTGTGCCAGGTACTGTTCTAAGTGCTTTTATACATCAACTGAGCTTTTAGAGCAGCCTTAGGAGATGAGTGCAATTATTATTCCCATTAACAGTCTAGAAATTGAGGAGCAGAGAGGATGAATGACTTGCTAGATATTTTAATTATTTGCCTAAATATAATTATTTATTATTTAATTAATTATATGCCTAAACTCCACAGCTTCAAGTGTTTTGGGGTGGAGCTTAACCAATCATCTACAAACACCTTTGGAGAAAGGGATTTGTGTATGTGGATTTGTCACTGTGCTGTGATTGTCCTCAATAAAGTGAGAAAGTTCACAAATTCCTTTGTCAGGTAATTAACAAAACCTATTTAGGAAGAAATCAGTTTTTTTTAAGTTGTCTACACCTTTTTTGCCTCTGGAGAATCAGAGCAGGAATTATAAAAGAACCCCATACTCTGTTGTCTGCTAAGTACCTGAAACTATTAGGACTGGTAGAGTTTTTATTTTCTTTTATTTTCATGTTTTATCATACCTTTAAGCCCTGTGCAATTAAAAAGTTACCCTCAATATGTTAAGATTAATAAAGTAAATATTTTACAAGCTGATTTTCTTTCTTGGGTACTAGAATGAATGATTCACAGCTACATGAACCCTACTGGCTTTATTGAAATATTAAAATATATAAATAATTTATATGGAGACAGACTCACAGAAGATATGAAATCTTCAGAACATTATACATATAAATTATATACACTATTTGATTCAAGAACTTTAATGTGTTAGAAAATCTCTATCTCACCCTTCCATGTTCAGCAGGCCCTGAATAGGATTTGGGGGAGGAAGGTTAAAACGAATATGAGGAAGGAAAATTAGGATCCTAGACTGCCAATTTTAGCAAAGTGCAAAACCAACTATTGTCCTCAAATCAGCCAGATATGTTATTCAGGAAAACAGATGCATTTTTATGAGAGGCCATAATATAAGCTTTATTGCTATAATAAAAAAAATTCAAGCTAGACTGGTCTTATTACTTCCCCTCCCCAATTCCAGGCATTTCCTTTCTAACAGTTGTAATGCTGCAATTCCTTGTTCAATTCTTGCTTTGCCTAACAACTTGAAGCTTGCAGTGGACAGGGTCTTTGCCTGCTTACTATTCCTCCCATCAGGCGTAGCTGCCTTAGCTGAGCTCATTACTCACCGTGTCTCAGAATTCTCAGCTAAATTACAGACAGTGCAAGTGGCTAACCCACAGCATTTTAATGAGGAATATGTGTGTCAAGCACATGACACATTTAGAATAGTCCAGACCCCCTGCTGGCTCTTATTAAATATTAGGATTCAGAACTCAAAATGGAACTGATATTGTCACTGGAGTGTATGTTATATGGGAGAAGTAACTTTCATGTAAGTTTTGTTTGTTGAGCATTTCTGGTGTCTAAAACAGTGTCCTATACATAATCGGCACCTTGTTAATAATTCTTGAATAAATTTGTTACTAAATTAATATTCCAGATCCTTAATTAGATTGTGATGCTCTGTTACAGTATGGCATAGAGGATTTGCATGCATGTGTGCATGTACACCCGCATCCCTTTATTTCTATGATTCTCAGTATAAACTTTTGATTAATTACACTGGCCATCTATGGTGAGGACAGCCAAATTGCACCAGGCGTTCTCCCAGCGCCGGCCATCTGGGAAGGTGGGCCACTCGCTTTCAGCTTTCAGCTGCCTTTGAACTCTGCCTCTGGCCATTTCCCCAGACATTTCTGTGTGCTCTGGATCAAAGCCATAGCTTGCTTTCATTTTGCAAGGGGGCAGTGCAACTTATCATCACAAGGGTTGCAGCAGGAAAGTAAATAGCCCCTCACCTTAAATGCCAATTTATTGTCCCCACTCTGTCACACTTGATTAAAATACAGAGTTTGCCTCCAAGGCTGAAATTAGCTTTTCATTTTGACTGACTGCCATCCAGGTCTGAAAAATAGCAGCTCGTTTGTTTCAATATTTACCACATCCATTCAGAAGAGGTTTACATTATTGCCAATTAGGACTTAATTGTTATCCATAACTCAAACATTTGCTGGCTGTTTGCAGAGGAAAAGCCATGATTCTCTTTTTACCATGACTTCAACCACCCTTAGACCCTTGTCCCATGAGTGGAGGAATTTCTTCTCCTTAAGGTAGACTTCCTCCCCTCTCTTAGTTTCAGGGTGGACTAAAGCCAGACATTAATTGCCCAGTTTAATGGAAGATGGTTAAGGCTGTGTGTTGTCTGCTGTTTTTGCCTCCCTGTTCTGTGTTTCTCAATATTGTTTCAGCAGAGATCTGATTGGACTTTGGAGATATTCTCTGTCGCTTGGATGTGCATATTCCCCTGGCTGGACCCCCCTGTTTTTCCCACTGCCCCCTAGAGCATGTTCTCAACACAGCAGGTCTCAATGCAGAATGATCCCTTAAACTTATGTCAGGTCACTTGACTCTTCTGATTGCAAGCCCCAAAAGCCTGCCTGTCTTGCTCAGGGTAGAGGCCAGCATCTGCACCATGACTCAGAGTTCTGTACCTCCTCTCACCATTTCAACTTGATGTCCTGTCACTCTTTCCTCCAGTGCTCTGTACCTACTACACCAGCTTCTCTGCTATTTCTCAATGACATTTGGGGAGCTCCCACCTCAGGGTCTTTGCACTTTTTCCTCCACCAGGAGCAATCAATTCTAGGAATCCCAGTGGCTTGCTTCACATCTCAATATTAGAGGCAGTCCTGTTAAATTGAATTAAGTTTGACCTAAAGATTTCTCTCTGTACGCTGAGCTGTAGCCTAACTTAATGTGTAAACAGACTGTAACCTACTCTTTTAATGAGCTGCTGAGTCTCAGCCAATCACAAGTGGCCAACTGTACAAATGGTGTTTTAATGGCAGATGCGAGCTGTAACCAATCAGGCTGTCTGCATGCCTCTCTTCTGTTTTCTGTATGTCACTTCCTCTTTTCTGGCTATAAATCTAACCTGCCTATGTGGTGAGGCATTCTGAATCATTTTTGGTCTGGTCTGCTGTCTGATGCTAGAATCACAAATGAAGCCAATATTGTTGTAATTTTCTTTTAACAGTCTGGAACCACCCTGTGGAAGAAAGCTACCTCCTTATCAGGATTCGGCATATTATATAGTTGTTTATCACCTGTCTCCTCAAAGATGTAAATTCCATGCAAGCGTGGATGCATCCATTCGTTTCTGTAGCCCTGGGTCCTCCTTGTTTTCAATCTCTTGCTTTCTGGTGACCTCATGCCTGACTTTGCCGCTACTCAGTGCTTTCTGGCTTTCCAAATGCCCCCAGCAACCTTCCAGTCCTCATGGCACCTCGGGTGGCAAAACAACCAGTCCTCCATTACTATTATCTCACATCGTTCTATTTCCCTCACAGCACGGAACTAGTTCACCTAAGGCATGAGAGTACTTTCATGTTAAAAAGTTTCTGTTATATCTAAGTGCATATCTCATCAGTGGAATTTTCATCAATGCCTCGGTTTTATGTGTGTGGTAGATTCTGGGAAATCAAGACATGTCGTAGATAAATCAGACTCTTGGCTTTTCCTAAAAGTTGGACATTCTGACAAATTCTCTGCTGCTACTATAGCCCAGAGCTAAGCCTCATCTGACTCATGTATCAGGTGTGGGTTTTCACCATGGCTTCCAGCAGGATCTGTATGCATTTATATAGGTTCTGTGGCCATTTGAGTCTTCATTGCTAGACTGACTGTGTCCCATCCTTGGTTTGTGGGGGAACTGAAAACTTTCAGCTCCCTCCTCAGGGGATATGCTGACATCAGGTGCCAGCGTGAGTGCATTCTCCTCCCTTCAAGATGCATGGATGGCTTGTCTCCAAGCATGCTCAATGAGTCTAAAGTTTTTCCTGTCCTGATAATCTTGAAGCCTGTTGTTTTAAGGTACATTTAAAAAATACTGGTTCTGGTCCAGGTCCAATCCAGACCAATTAAATAGAAACTCCTGGTCTCCAGGACCCAGGGTTGGCAACTCTTGGAAGGTTTGGGGTAATTCTAAGGATGCAGCCAGGTTTGAGGGGCTTCCTTGCTGATTCTTATTGCAGGGAAGTGCATTCAGTTAGGGTAGCCTGGAGGTGGACATGGTTATAGCCAAAGATGACTGCAGTCACCAGAGAGGAAATACCTCTGACCTCTACATTGGGCCAGCTAGTGTGATCCTGGGACTGTCCCCACCTGTGTGAGAGAGCAGCAGTGGGTGGCTGAAGTTTCCCATGGGCTCTTTGTGTCCTTACTGGAAAAATGAAAGGATGGGAAACACAAGGGCTGGAGAAAGAGATAAAATAGCACAACTGCAACCGACTATAGACCCCTCTCCTCTACCTAATTGGGACCAAAAAGAATGTAGCTTTGGGGCATGATTGTTTTTGCATTAGATTTGGAGCTGACTTTTAAGGATTTTATTCAAGCAAGATTTCTCTCAATCTGGGGAATCGATCTGCAGAACTTTACTGGCTCACTAAACTTCACCAGTAATTGAACATTGTGATCTCTTTTCCCTGTCTGGGTTAAAATTTATAGCACATTCCTAAAATGATCTCTGACAGCCAGATATGTTCTGGAAACTGCAGCTAATGACAGGTCCCTGGTGCCCCATGGCTGGGAGAGAGACCACGAATCTTCAGAGACTTGAGAGGTGGTTCAGGGCATCTGAAAGTCATGCCCACCTGGCCTTCCATCTTAAGCTGGTAGTTTATTGCTGGTGAATTTCAGAAAACTATCTTTCCAAGAGAGTTGGCATTGCTGTGAAGTGCTTCAACCTGCTCTGGGGCCATGGAAGAGCAAACTTTCAAATATCCTTATGTGAACAACAGTGGGCCACAATTCACGGAAAACCTGCAGGACCAAGCCTGGAGAGCGATCAATGGGACAAGGAAGAGAAGAGTTACTTCGATTTAATTAGCTCCAGGTTTGTGACAAACAGGAAGGGTGGCTGTGCTATGGCGCAGCTGCTTAATTCCAGACTCTGTTATGTTGGAACATCATTCTTCTCTCCAAAACTTTGTCAAGATCATTTTACCAAGAGCACTTGCTGGAAAGCCTTTTTGGAGAAAAAAGGCAAATAATGTATTCTGTCGGGCAGCCGAGCAGCCACTTAGAGAGACAGCACTTTGATTATATTCTTGGAAGGAAAGAGAGAATTGGATTTTAACTACTATTCCAAATCCCTCACCTAAGGGGTCGAATTACAAAAGAGCTCTGCATCATCCTGGTTATTACTACATACTTAGACAAGGGCAAAATTAAAAATGGGGTTATTCATCAAAAATGGCTCATTATTTTCATTAGGGCATGCAATATGCAGTTTAATACAAATGACAGTGCAGTGGACATGTTTGCTGAATTTGGCCTTCGGGGTGTTTTAATGGTTTTGGCAACAGATGAGTATGCCTAGATTCACTCTTCTACTGGTTTTGTTGAATAAAGCCAGTAAGTTTTAGAAGAAGGTTTTAAATGGGGTCTCCATTTATCCCCAAATTATAACTATTAAAAGTGCTTGCTAGTCAGTGGGGAAAGTCTTTAAATAATTTTCTGAATTTATTGGTGTGTCTCTATTAGGCTAGTATAAAACTCCATAGTGCTAAACTAAAATTGCATTTTAATCTAAATAAATATGATTACTCTTCACTAAAGTGCTGGCGAGCAGAGGGTTTGCAAAGGCAAGACACCATCTGACCCCAGGATGCTTGTCCAGTGGAGAGAGAAATGTAATGCAGCTTCTTTCCTTGTTTTTGGTTTGTTAACACAGTGCATTTCCTGAATATGGCACCGCTGTCCCCATCAACAAAGCCAGTTGCCCGTAGCCCTGCACCTGGTCATGGGACCTGCTACTTTGTGAGAGTGAAGGGTCCAGCCCTCTAATTGGTTGAAAGTACCATTTTCCTATGATTCTGGGATTTGGGTCAAAAAGGAGAAATAAATCTTCTGAAGTAATGAAAGCTGCACATGTGCTCATCCCACAGCTTGCTTCTGAACCACATAGGTGCTCAAGTGCACAGGAGAACAAGCTGAGCATTTTCAGGGAGCAGGTAGCATGCTGGTGGGCCAAGTCACAGGCAATTTTTTTTTTTTTTTTTTTTGGTGCTGGGGATCAAACCCAGGGCCTTGTGCATGTGAGGTAAGCACTCTACCAACTGAGCTATATCCCCAGCCCCCCAATTTTTTTTAAAGTCCTGACTTGTATCTTTGGCCCATTTTCATGGTGTAAATTTGTTCTGTGACCAATTTCAAGTTTCAAGTATGTCAAACAGTTCACAAAATGCCCAGATATTTGGCAATAGGGTCTCTGGAGCCTCTTTGAGCAAGTGCCAATCCCCTACAGCAGGGGATCACATTCCAGTGTCAGAGAACAGAAATTATAAGGGTCAACTAATAGATAGGCAAGATGTCTTCAGATTTTAATAGATGCCATAATGTGAAAATCAGTGGGTTAGGATAATGGGTAATGAAAGCCAGCTGATGGGTACATATCTAGGCATTCTTGAATACAGTACATAGCACATTGCACATTTCCTGCAAGTATTATTTAGGGAAGCCCTCTCTTAGGAGTCACTATTTGAACTGAGTTCTAATGATGGAGAAAGTAGATGTCAGGCAGGTGTGTTACAGTCAGAGGTCATGGCAAATGCAGAGGGAAGAGTTTAACATGTTTGAAAATAGAGTGGCCAGTGTGGATATTGGGGGTGGTAAGTGAAATGAATGGGAAGTCTCAGGAGCTTCCCCTCCTTGCTGAGGGAGGAAGAGGATTAGGGATTAGGGAGACATGAGGTAGATACAGAAAGACTTGCATAAATAATGGAGGAGCATTCTCACAGCATTGGGTCCTCATTCTGGGTGTGTCCAAGGTCCAGTCGATTGATTTCCAGGCTTGGGTCTGTGAATGTCCACTATCCTTTATAATAAATTCCCACTTGGGCTAGAATTTGGTGATTTGTTATCAAAAGAGTTGTAATACCACTTGTATGCTTCATAACATGTACATATATACACATCTCTAATTCCACACCCCCCCCCCCGAGATTTAAAAAAAATTATATAATCCTGTAGGTGGGTGATGTACTTATAATCTTCTTTGGTTCTCTTTGGAAACATGTCTACCTGACCCAAACCGTAACTCCACAATGACAATGTAATGACATCATGCAGGTCACTTGTCTTCCTTAGGTGGCGTTGGTGGGATATGGAAGAGAAAGCACCTCTTCAAACATAGTCATTTTGTCCTAGAACTTAGCCAACTTGTCCTTCCCTCTCAGTCCCTGTTTCTTCATATGTAGAATGAGGGTGTTGGGCTAGAGCCCTATTTTTAAGTAGAACATAAATTGGAGGTAACGTTAGAGGGTAAGGGGACCCAATAAGAAATCTGAATTGCATAAAAGAGTGTTGGTACACATTAAATGAACTTTCAATTGATTTTAATAATCTAAGGCAAGAGTCTCACTGTGGTCAGTAGCTATAACATCTTCACTATTTATAAATATGCCCTTTTTAACAAAAGGAGGTTTAAACTGGAATTTGGGTTTTTATAGTCTTATATATTCAAATAGCTAACAGCTTCCTTTGGAGAATCTCCTTTCTTCCCATTTTGGAGAAGAACATCCTATATGGAAAATCTACTTGAGTCTCCAAAGAAAGTACACTTGTGGGGTAGGGATGGAAAAAATTACACATAAGCAAACACTCAGCATCTGCAGGTCCAGAAAGGACTCAAGACAGTGACAGGAGGGAAGCTGCTCTTGCTGGTTCACTGATTGGAAGGAAAGGTGGGGCCGTGGCATTTCCTGGCTTCAGCTGCCCAGGTGCAAAACTTAGACTATATGAGAAAATTGTGTCTACACTGGAGATGTGATTCTTGATGAGCAAGTTAAAGTGTGACACTGGTACAGGCAAATTCCACAGACGTGCGTTGAGCTCTGAAGATGCTCCCTGCTGCCACACCCAAGGTCGTCACTTCTTCTGAAACTTCAACTTAAGTTGAGGAGTCATTGTTCAAACCTATCTTTACTTTTCTTGACCCAGAGTTAAGGTTTCTAGATTTAGCAAATTAAAGTATAGGATCCCCAATTAAATTTGAATTTTACATAAATGGTAATTTTAAAAAAATAGTATGCATATTTGTCTATGCATTATTTATCCCATCAATAAGATGCGCTTATATTAAAAAAATTTTCATTGTTTATCTGAAATTCAAATCTAACTAAGTATGTTACATTTTACCTGGTGCTTTCAACTACAGCTTATGCGACTAAGATAAAATTACACAGTAACAGATAAGGTGGATCTTATTTCAATCTGGTGCTGGGAATGCCAAATGGAAGAAACAGAATTTTTTTAAAAATTTCTTTTCATTGCAAAGATAGCTGTAAAGACTAAGTCAGTTCCTAAAATTAATTCCTATATGTAGCAATATTTACACTATTTCATGGAGAATGAGAAGAAAAGATCGTGATAAATTTATTACACAACTAAGTGCAATTAATTTTAAATAATGATCATTTATTTATTTATTTATTTTGTGGTACTGGTTTACCACTGAGCTACGTCCCCAACACTTTTTTATTTTTTATTTTGAGATATGGTCTCAGTAAGTTGCTGAGGGATGTGCTAAGTTGCTGAGATTGGCCTCAAACTTATGTCTCAGCCTCTGGGGTTGCTACATTTTTTTTTTTGTAAAACATTTTTCTTTCATAAAATTGAGCTAATAAGCTATGGTAGGACTTTATTGCTATGTCAAATGCTTTCATGTCTTTATTGAGGACATGAAATAGGAAGTTGGCTATAATATGTTGATCCCAAACTCATGTTTGAAATTGGTCTGGAAGAATCATTAAATCCAGGAATCTTTGGATGAAATCAGCAAAATCTTACCAAAATGTTGACTTTGTTTTATTAAATAGGCCCAAATCAAGAACATTGCAATTAGGTATTTGTGAGCTATTTAGGGAAAACTGCATTTGAAAAGAGCAGGTTCCTATTATGACATCTATTGAGAGATGGAAAAAAGAATAGAAGTCATGTGGAAAGAGCAAGAGAGTAATTGACTGCCTTCCTTTCTATTTATAATCTTTTTATTCCCCTTGCCAAAAATACCATCTCCTCCAGTGCTGATGGCTTCATTTGTTCTCCTATTTTTCAAGGGGTTCTTTCACAGGTCACTCTCTGGGCTGGTTTTCCATTGCCTTCAGTGCTAAATACTTAGCAGCTTAAAACAACATATTTGCTGGGCATGATGGCACATGCCTATAACCCAGCAGCTTGGGAGGCTGAGGCAGGGGGATCATGAGTTCAAAGTTAGCCTCAGCAAAAGCAAGGTGCTAAGCAACTCAGTGAAACCCTGTCTCTAAATAAAATACAAAATAGGCTGGGGATGGGGCTCAGTGGTTGAATGCCCCTGAGTTCAATCCCCCAGTATAAAAACAAAAAAAGTTTGATTATCTCACAGTTTCTGTGGCTCAGGCAGGGTTGGCTGAGTTCTGTGATTCAGAATTTCTCACAGAGCTTCAGTCAAGATGTCATCCAGGGCTGGGGCCTCATCCAAAGGCTGAACTGGGGAAGGGTCCACCTACACACTCATGCAGGGGTTATGGGTGGGAGTCAGATCCTCATGGGTTTTGGATAGAAGCCATTATGGTTTTTGTGGCTGTGGCCTGGAGGCCACCCTCTGCTCCTTGCCACCTAGGTCTTTTCAACACAGTATCCTGCTTCACTGGAGCCAGCAATAGTGTTACTCTGTTCACAAGGTGAAAGTCACAGTCCTTTGTAACCTGAGCATAGAAGTGATCCTGCCACCTTTGCTGGATTCTACTAGTTAGAAACTGGTCCTGGGCTCTACATATTCAAGGAAAGAACATTGCACCAGGCAGGGCCACCAGGGTGTAGGATCATTTTCACTGTCATTCTATCTGTCCACCATGGTTTCTGTCTTTCATTCTGTTTTATGACAACATCACCACTACTATCTACATAGGTAGATGTATAGATGATAGTCATATCAAAATCAATGTCATCTATCCTAGATTTATTGTTTCTGCTAATAACAATGTCAAAACAGGTTCACAACGCCAGTTCAATAGAAAAAGATCTAAAGATTGAAGTGGCACTAATAAGCTCTCCAGAATATTCACTGAACTTGATTAATGTTGGAGAGTTCTAGTGCATTGACCATACCTCCCACTATTCATTTTTTCCTACTATCACACACTTAATAGGCACCTGCTATATACTAATATTCTTTGGATCTTCAATCTACCCAATCCTTTTTTTAAAAAAATAAATGTGTGCTACAGAATATTACCTTGCTCTTCTCTACATATTGACAGGCAAAATAAAGAGCCATCTCAGAAATGACAGCCAATGAGTTCCACATGAATTTGCTGTAAATTATTAGGACAATGTGTCAACTCTTGGGATCACAGGGCTCTCAGTGCAGTTGCCTTAATTGTATGTATGTTCCTTGTGTTAGATGGAAGAAGTTTAGAATTTTAATGTAAGTGGTTAATCATGGTCTTCCAAAGAGAACACTGTCACTCAGGGATAATTAATTAAGCTTTTACATGAATGAAGTTTTAGTAAAGCAAGCTAAACACCACTATGAGATGTAATTTGTGACTCCTGGACTCTGATAATTATACAATTATAATGCAAGTCTTCCTGTAATAGAAGCATTTTCTTTCATTTTTGCTCTGTACTTCAAATTTTCTTCTAGGGATTAATTTGGGAAAGAGGACATAGCAAGTGCTGAAATAGAGAAACTATTGTTAAAGAGACGGACACTTGATTTACCATATCTTTTGTAGCTGAATATATGTAGTTTTCTTTGCCCATGAATGGAAGTTCATTTAATTTAGCAGGATAATAAATATTTATAAAAACATTAATATTTGATGACTAAGTTATATTATTCTTAAAATGTCATTTCTTTTCAAAATATATTGCTTTTAACCTGTAACAGAATTAGCATTTTGAGAACAAAAGGAGTAAAATTTCCAGCTAACAAAGATCTACAAAGTAGATCTCAGTTGTACTTCGCGTTTTTGAAGTATATACTTTGAATGTTTTTATTATAAAAAAATAAAAAAAAAAAAAAAACATTTAAAACCCTCTCATCGCTTAGAACTTTGGAACAATTAATACACTTTATGATGAAAGAAGTCTGTGCATCAATTCTATTATTTATTTCAGTCATTGAACTTGAGTCACACCAGTTGCTTGAGTGAGTCGAAAGGATTTTAACTGAATTGACTAACAAAGTCCAACAACTTCTGTATTGTAGTTTTAATGAATGTGAAAAAAATAAAATAAAGTTCTTTACATTAGATTTTCACTTATGATATACTTGCTTTGCACAGTGGTTTGTAAACTAGGGAAGAACAGTCTAGCAAAGAGAGAGCAAGACCAAGACATCCCAGTGAAAGTGTGTGGGGCTCAGTGTGTGTGTAGGCTGCTTCATTACCCTGCACACAATGGAGAAGATGAAGCTGAGTTTCATGACCAATGGTTCTAGAGACATTTGGGCAATACAAAAAAGAATGCTCAGACTATGCCTTTCAAAGATCAAAGAATTGGGATAGACTTAGTTTACACTGACTTCAATACAGATCCTGGTGGCCTAGTTTTGGAATAAATAACTGCTTTTTCTCCTGACTTTTTATTCTTTTTCTCTAAACACAGAATTTTATGATAAATATATCAACCTTGATTTCATATTTGGGTACAACTTTTAACTGATAATTATAATTAGTTTGATTCCTATAAATTAAGATTTTACTGCATTATAATGTGTAGAATGTGCTTTTTGAGACCTAGTTCCCCAAAAGTGATACCTTAGGATTACTGGTGAGATCAAGAAAAAGAAAATTAAATGCAAACGTTCATTGTTTTGCCCTCATAATTCCATAGACTCTGAATAAACCAATCAGTTAATCCAACAGAATTTAGTTTTCAGATAATATCTATTTTTAATCATTTAAAATGTAATTATTAGGAGTGCCTACAAAGTACTTGGCACATACTAAGAATTTTTAAGAATCCAAAGAAGAATCTGACATAACCCTGGCCCTGAAAGTGACCATTTGTCCAGTAAAAATTGAGTAGAAGGACATCGCTGAGGCAGTAAGGCATGGTCCAACCATGCCAAAGGGAAGTGCCTTGAAAGAGGAAGAGGTTGAGGGGGATATTAAATTAATCTTGGAACTGTGAATTCCAGGAGGATGTTGTTTTGTTCCCCTTCCTCATTTGTTATTCTCATCTACTCTAACGTAAGTTACTGGGCCAGAAATTATGGTAGACAACTTCCAAGATGGCCCCAGTGATACCCATTTGTTGGCATTCACATCCTTGTATGGTCTCTCCCCACATGGTACTAGTGTGTGTGACCACTGGAATCCACTGGAATGATGGTATTTCAAGTTTAGGTTATAAAAGGCACTGTGGTTTTTCTCCCCTTCACCTCTCAACATCTCTCTCTCTCTCTCTGATTATCTGTTCATGCCAACAGTCTTGAAAGTGAACCATCTTGGAAGTTGATCCTCCATCCTGCATCAAGCCTTTGGATATCTGCAGCCCCAGCCAACAACATGGTTGCAACCTCATGTAGGGTCCCAAGTCAGGACCACCAGGTAGGCTGTTTCTGGGTAACAACTCCCAGAAATTGTGTGACTTAGATGTTTTTTCTTTAAATCACCAAATTTGGGATTTTTTTTTTTTTTTACATAGCCATAGATAATTAGTAGAAGACCAAGTACTTTTGATCTTAATCTGGGTATAAAATAAAACAAATTAGAAATATTGGATTTCCTCTTCTAAATCCTTTAAGGCACAAAAAGAGTTTGAGTATTAACTAGAGAGATGTTCTTTCGGCTGCTAAGATCTGTAGTGAAACAAAAGCAATTGCTGTCCACCTAACCCATGATGAGAATTTGCTTCGGCAGGAAATTGTTTCAACATAATGCAGATCACTGAGGGAAGTTGAAGACCTTTCTGAAGGTTCTTGAACACAGTTTTAAATTAACAATATTGATAAGACAGCAACCCCTCAATAAAACACACAGCGTCTTATTTCATCCTCATATAAACCTTTGAGACAGATGCTACTGCCCTCATTGTTTACATGAGTGAGGCAAACAAGATCAATGTCCCAGACTGTGGTGCGATTAAGAATTAGCTGGGGATTTTGTTTAAATCAAATTGAGTAGATCTGAGATTCTGCATTTCTAATAAACCCCAAATGATGCTGTCACTGCTGGCCCAAGAACCAGATTTTTGAGAAGTGAGTAGAGGTTAAACGATTTGCTGAAATTTCAGAATGGCTAGTGACCATTTATTGAGGGTCAACCTTGTTCCAGTAGTTTTCGTACATTTGTCTTCAAAGTGGCCCACAAGGACAAATGTTACTGTCTCTGTTTTGCAAACAAAAAAATTGAGGCTCTCAGAGAATAAGTGATTTTTTTAAATACATTTTCAATAATTCCCTCAAGGGTACCTAGTTATTGTGTAAGTGGCTGAGCGAGAATTTGAGCCCAAGTCTTTATAAATGTAAATCTCACACTCTTTCTGATATGTTAAACATAGCAAAAGTCATTGATTTTCAAGAAAGATTTTTGTTGAAGAAAACAATACCTATGTAAAAATATAATAATAATAATAATTATTATTATTATTGTTTCATAGTGATATCTGCCCTAGGCCCAGTAGCACTTCTATGTGGTAATAAGCCTCAAAGACTTTGGCCAAATATGTAGGCAATTTCCTGCCGTTGTTACCACTTCTAGGTGTGCTGGCATTTAGATGGGGTAGGGGACAATCATCCAAAATTTTTCTCAAAATGACAGGAAAAAAAAAAAAAGGAAAGACAAACACCAAAACAGATGATTTGCATGGGGACTGCCAGCTGGGGAGAAGGGAACATACGCTTGTATTCAAGAAAAGTTTCACAGGATGTAAAAAGAAACCATCTGCTTTTTCTTTTTGTTCTTGTTTAAGAACAGCTTGTGTTTGCAACTCACAATTTAAAACATGGTAATAACCTACAGAACTTTGTGAAGCATGAATCGTACTGCTTTTTTCTCATTTTCTCTCTCTCTCTCTTTTTTTTCATTCTGTGTTTGCACAAAGCAGAATGCAAAGAAGACATTTGCATGTTGCAACTTGGATAATAAAATTCTTCTGATCACTGCCTGAGTCTGCCTTTTTGTGTGTTTTTTGGGCATGCCAGGATCCTGCAAGGAAACCCAGCCAATATGAATCAAACTCAAAGCTCGGCTTAGCTGTAAGAAACACCCTAGGCGAACGCTGTGCTCTGTACACCTCCTGCTCTTCTGACGCAGAGAGGCATTCCTGCGACCCTGCTTTATCTACAACAGCACCTGGTACAGGCTAGGAAATTGTTTTTGGAAAAAAAAAACGCAGTTTTATACGTTTACTCTTCTCATTAGCATTCATCTCCCTGGCTTTGATGTGCGTCTCCTTTCCCGGCTGGACTTTTCCTAATGATTCAGACTTCAACAGTCCTTTACTGCAAACCGGTGCAGGAGCTTGCTGTTTCTAAACAGCAAGGTGGACAGCCACAGATTCCAGGGAAAGGGCCTTGAAGACCTCAGTGGGTCAGCAAGCAGATAATGTTGTAAAGTGGTTGAGATTAAGTAGGCTGGGTGAGAACCTGAATCTCCCACTTACTATTCTGTGGCTTCCGGGAGGTTACTGGACCCCTGGGCCTTGGTCTTCTTATCTGTAAAATGAAGGTAAGAGTAGGACCCGCCCGGGGTCCTTGTGAAAGTTCAGTGAGTTAATTAGAAAGTGCTCATGACTGTTTGTGTTGAACACAAGAAACACTTAAGGGAAGAACTAAGACATGTATCAGAAAATTCCCAAACACAGTAATATCTTTCATGCCTTCTTACAAGGTAAAACACCACACACACACACACACACACACACACACGCACACACAGACACAATTATATATATATATATATATAAAATTACACACAAAATTGAACTCTTTTCAAATAGCGTTTCTGCAAAGTCTGCTCCGGGGGTTTCTTATCCTCTGCCCTATTGACATTTTGGGTGGAACACAACTTTGTCACAGGGCAGTCATGCACATTATGTTTTATGAATTATGGAGTCTATTTTGCAACAACCCTGGCCTGTACCTATTAGATGCCAGGGATGGATTCCTCCCCTGCTATGCTAACCAGAGATGTCTCCAGATATTGCCAACTATTTACTCAGAGTCAAAATTGCCTCAATTACCTCAAACTAATTCATCTTGTCCATTTTCAAGATCCACAATATCATAATCCTGAATTTGATGAGGAGAGACCAAGGATAAGGCAGGGGTCTTTGGACATCACCATGGGGGAAGTGTCTTCTTGGCCATTTGTATACAGGCTTCAAGGAACAAACTCAATCTTTGCTCTTTGTATGTGTACCCAGCAATGCAGATGAGCTAAGTTTATTTGAAAGGAATCATTACAAACTCATTAAGCACTCAATTTTCTGTCTCTTTGTATGAACCTACTTTGAATTAAGATATTATCTACTTAATAAGTGGTAGATGGAGTAGCTCAGGCATGCACACCAGACTAGTTGATTGTCTCAGAACTGGAAGGTTCTGGAAAAAAATGCAAGGGTTAAAACTATTTTTGGAGTGACTTTGCAATGCTTGATGTTTTAACAATGAGCTCTGGAGGTGGCTATGCAGCCCTCATCAGTTTGTGGCTATCTTCATTGTATTCCTAAGCTTTTCTAAAGGTTATTTCAAAATGTATCAAGCTTCCATTTCTTGAATATTTTTGATCATTTCTGTTTATGTGTATTTTTCTAAATATCTAATTGACTTTTAGAGATCTATGCGAAATTTCATTTTCTTTTGTTTTCTAATGTTCAGATGGATCGCACTGTAGAATGTAAACAATAAATGTATTTGTGGGCAAGATAGTGTTGTATCATCCCACTTTTATTTTACCTCTCAGTTTCAGAAACAGCAGTGAAGGATGAAATATCAAATGGAAAATTCCAAAGGAAGCACAGTGAGGCTTGCAAGCATGGTACACATCTTCTCAAGCCTGCCCTGGTCTGGCCACAGGCAGCCTTGGCTGGTGAGCCATGCCTGCTTAGATACGGGAAACCACACGGGCTGCATAGAGAACAAGGCGGCTTGGGGCTGCCCCTGGAAGGAGCCAGAAGAAAGTTCACAGATCACTGCCAGGGCTCATGACTCAGAGATCCAAGGGCCTAGGAAAATAGGAGACCTCTATCTAGGCCTTGCAACTGAGTTGAACAAAATCCTGACTCAGTGGATGTGAGACACCCTTTTTGTATACACAGACCTGGAGTCTGGAATTGCCACTAAAACACTGGGTCTAGATTGGGGATTCAGAGGATGGGTGGAGGGATAAACAACAGGTGTGTGCACACGCAACACACACACACATGAAATAACAGAGAGAAAATGAAAAGTATAAAAATAAAATAACCCACACCAAAGCTTTTTTTATGGGTCTAATAGGCAGACATATTAACTCAGAGTGGTTTGAAACCCACACAAGTGGTTATCTAACGTCAAGGAGGCTGCAAAATAGACTATTAGAGTTAATTGTAGTCATCTGGAACGATCTAGGGTAGGGCAGCAGCTCTCCCTCCAGTGGGCACTCCCAACGCATGCCCTCTCCATGATGCCCAAGGAAGTCCCTTTCCCTACGGTGTGTTTAATTGACTCAAAATTAAGTAGAGAAACTATGTCCATACAGAAGATCAAGACTGCAAAATGAAGCAACCAGCAATGGAGTGAGAAATTCGGAAATCTAGCAGAAATATTAGAAATAAGAGGTTCGATCGTCTGAAGAAGGCATTCAGTAAATGACTGAGTTCTGGAAAGGGCACAGTCCACACAAAAATTTGCACTGTCCGTGGGATATTACTGGGAACTTAGCAGACACAGAGAATGAAAAAACATACAGCTGTGAAGGACAGGGAGGAGTGGGGGAGACCAAGATCCCCACCCACACATGTTAAAGGACAACAATAATAAAATAATGAAATGATGATCCTCATGAAGAAATAAAATGAACCCATGATAAAGGTATGATTGAACTCACTATTAATGAGGAAATCTGTAAAATGTTTCAATTGATTTGAAGAAGTTGAAAAAGGACAAATCTGTATTGAGTAGGGAAATAATACAATTAATTTACAAATAGATCATAGCAAGCAGGCTGTTCCATGCAAGGTTGGGGGGCAAGTGAATTGAATCTCCATGGGTCAAAATTTTCATGTCTATGGACAAGAGTTCTATTGCATTGCTGTCAATATTTAAAATTTATGGAGTTGTAAATCAGCTCAAGGGCAGTGGAAGACTAGATTCAGATGACCTAGAAGAACTGGGGAAAGCCAGAGGTTGTCAAACCATGGAATTTGGCCAAGTAAGGTCCAATGTCTGCTTCTGTACACAGTGGTTCACTGGAACAGAGCCATGCCCCTCCCTTGACACGCCCTCTAGAGCTGCTGTCAGGTGACCTCAGGAGAGCCCAGGAATTGCTAGAGAGCACAGTATCACTGGGAAAGTCTGGAATGTTGGTGAACTGGGTCTTCACAGAGCTGGTTTATTGACTCCTGCTCCAAACACTTGTTCCATGGAGGAACCGTACTTTCTCTAATTATTATTTTCTATTAAAGTTTCAGAAGAAAAGTTAAATGAGAACAGTTAAGAAGCAATATTTAAAGAGAAAAAGATGACTTTCTATTTCTAGAATGAAGGCAAGACAGCAGTCCGCAGAGCGGCAGTTTACTCTGAGTACAAGCAGATACAGTAAAACTAGACATACCTAGACAAGCACAGAGGAACTGCGGAACATTATGATGCAGGAGAAAATTTAAGAGAAGAAAAACAATTAAGAGAAGGTAAAGACAAAAAGTTAAATCATAGAGAATGAATTCCATATTCCAACAAACATGGAAAATGTTACATGGATTAACTGACCTGACTTATTTTATTCCAGGAGCAGACAACTCATTCTGCTACAGGTTTTTCCGAATGAAGAATTTGAGGTTAGATGCACAGAGCTTGGACGTGGCAGAGCTAAGTGAGAATCCAGATCCAGAACCAGACTGTCTGCTTCCTTGTTGATTAACAAGGAAAAGATTTTCTTAAGAGCGAGTAACACGGGATAGTCAATCGTAGCATACAGGATGAGAAGAGACCTAGCATCCGGGGCATGTGGAGACCTTGGCAGTGAAGAAACCACACATGTGAAAATTTTGGCGGTGGGAGCCTGCTGCAGATCCTCAGGAGGGGACAGGTGCCAAGGCAGCTGTGAAAGGAAGGGTGAGGGGTGGCAGGGATGGGACTGAAGAACGGATCAGGCTTCCTTCCCCACCTGCACTGAGGGTTTCTTTTTTGTTCACAGAGCAATGAGAAGATGTGGAAGTCTTAACAGGAGGAGGGACCATGATCTAATTTGCATTTTAAAAAGAGCCTTTGGGCTACAATGAGAAGAATGGACTGGAGTTGAGCCAGAATGGATGTTGAGAGGCCAATTAGAAAGCTGCTGATACACAACAGGCAGGATCATTATGTGTCCAAAGGGAACTGCTAACCAAATAACACTGGGAACATGAGTCATTTAAACTGCCAGCCGAGTCTAGGACATGGGTGGAATTATTTCTTGAATGGAATCTTGGACCTTTTCCCTGGCTTTCTCTTTCATCTTTATTCCTTGGAGCTTGGTCTTCTTAGCAGATGGAAGAAACTTCTACTGCTCTGTTTCCTGAATTCCCAAGGTACGGGCTGGGGACATAGCTCAGTTGGTAGAGTGCTTACTTTGCATGCACAAGGCCCTGGGTTCAATCCCCAGCACCACAAAAAAACAAAAACAACAACAACAACAAAAAAAAACAACCAAGGTGCTTAAACATAATGCTGTGGTTGGCTCTGCTTTTCATGGGTGTGCTTTGTCCTTCTGATGTCTACCATGGCCCCTTTCACACTGAATTATACTGCTTCACTCACCCACAGTTTTCCAGCTGAAGGGAATCGACCTCTTGAGAATGAAGACCTTGTCAAATTCACCTTTGCATCCTCACTGCCTAAAAGTGCTGACCAAAAATAGCCACTCCGTGGGAATTGTTGAATAAAGGAACAAAATTCAATTATGTGGACCAGATCCTTTTCTTCTGCCAATTTTAGCAGTTCCCTTCGTTTACATGTTTCTAGACTCATGCTAATTCCCAAGTGCCCCAGGAATTAAAAGCCTTCTGTAAGAACCCTGATATTCATTTAAACCAATCATGTTCCTTTTTCAGATACGCAGGTCATTGTGAATGTTTTGAATAACACCAATGTACTTTAATTGCATTATCAAAATCACCTCAATATCTCAATGACAAATTGATAGCGCCTCTAACCCACTGGGACTCACACCATGGACTTTTGAAATAGGACTTCTTCATTCATATTTTCCTCTGTGGCTTGCTGTTCGTGTGACTTGGTCAACACCTCTCTGAACCTCAATTTCCTTATCTGTTATTTAGACATGACATGTATATACTTTGACCAGGTTTGTAGGATTAATGTTCACCATATGTTGGGCACAAAAACGTTAAGTCCCTCCCCCCTGTTATTTTTATATCTGCCCCTATTTTTTATTATTTGGCCCTCTGCCTGCCCATCTGCAGTGAATTCCCTTACTGACCAGGCCTCCTCTTCCCTCTTCTTACTCGCATTACCGAATCTCTTCCAATATTTGCTCGGAATTTTTGCCTTGTCTGCCTCTCGATAAAATGAAATCAGAAGGCTTCCACCCCTTATATCATGAATATTTTTATTTCAAAAATGTCCCCCAAATATTTTCTTTGGGGGGAGCAATTCAAGTCCCTAATTTTCCCAGTCATGACCCTTCTCTGCATTGCGTAGCAATCTGCAGATGGCATGGCGCTCCCTCCTTCCTCTCTCCTGTTCTGTCAGATGAGCTGTTAGCCATGGAAACTGGGCAGTGCCACGTAGTGAAGAGCCGGAAACAATACAGCCTTTTATTCCCGGCCTTGCTCTGAATTTAGGATCTGCAGATGTACTCTTTATTCCCTGTCCTCTCCCTGGCCCCCTGGCTCTGGACTTCCTCTATTCGTCCACTTTGCATGGGTCTCCACTCTTCCTAGGGAATTTTAATAGGCTATTATTTTGTGTCCTAGGTGAGCATTTCTTGCATTCAAATTCCCAGGAGCAATTCTGTGTGTTTTTGCTGCTTTCAATAGTCAGATGAAGCACTTTTTAGGGTAAATGTGTTAATAGCAAATAGCCCTCCGTCTGGCTAGGGGTGTAAGTGGAGGTGATGTGTGACCTGAGCAGCCTTGCCTCCGTGCACTGGCCCCAAGCCCTCCTGCTGCACATTATCTGGCTTTGTTTTCTGAGTATAATATTCAGGAGTTAGAAGGGCCTTGGCCCCCTATCTTAAAATTTAACTGTGCTTTTATTCCAAATTCTCCTGGAATTTGTTTTTCTTCTAACATTATCTTGTGAACTTAGCTGGGACGGAAGACAAGGAGAACTTTGTATGTCCAGGTAAAACAAGAGTCTCAAGAGGACACCCTGCCAAATTTGCTCACTGAACTCGAAGGGCATCTCAAACTCCAATATACACCTCGATCACTTAGAGTTGTTACAATGTTGCCCCCAATCCTGCAGGTCTGGGTCTCTGTCCTCAGTGTCCAGCTCACTTCTGAGGCACTCCTTGTGACTCCTTGTCCAGTGTTGCCGGACTTTGACAGTCCCACAGCTGTCCACACCTTCCTCCTCGGCACACTGCAAGTTTCCCCATCTTCCACTATTCACACGATGCTGATAGATAGGCCATCAGATTTGGGAATATTAGTTTCCTATAGCGGCCATGTCAAACCACCACAAGCCGGGTGGCCTATGTGAATAGACATGTATTTTCCAACAAGTTTAGAGGCCAGGAGTTTGAAACTGAAGTGTCAACAGGGCTGTGCCCTCCTGAGGCTCCATGGAGCTTCTATCCTTGCCTCTTTGGCTCCTGCTGGCTGCCAGTCTCATGCCATTAGGCTGATCTCTCTCTGCCTGTCTCCACACGACCTTTTCTCTCTCTCCATGTACCCTCTTTGTGTGTTTCAAAATCCCAGGCATTTGTCATGGATGTTGAGCCAATGCAGACATTCCAGGATGATCTCGTCTATAGAGGTTTAACTTTAAGTACGTCAGAAAAGACCCTTTTCCCAGCCAAGGTCATGCTAATACCATCTGGGGGTTAGGATGTAGAGATACCATTGGGAGGGCACCCATCAGCCCCGTACAGGAACCATCGCAACCTTCATTCAAGCCAGACAGTCAGCATTTCTCAACAGAGAACTCGTTAATTTCAGTAGTGTTATTAATGCCCCCTTAGATATCAACCTCCTGTGAACATCTGGGTGGAAGGACCAGAGAGGACTTAAATGTATTAAGACAAGAGTTAATTCAAGGAACAAAGGAAATAATGGAGGAAGGTAGAAGTGAGACTAAAAGCCAAAGGCAGTAGAGGTCACGACAATCCTAAGGCAACTGAGTATATGGCTTTCATCCAAGGACTGGACTTGTGTCTCCATTGGCACGTCCTTTACTTGGTAGGGCATATGGACCAGCCCGGAATCTTTTAAAAATGGGGAATCTTAGTAGGTCCAGTGTGGGTCTGAGATGCCCCCTGTCTCATGAGCTCTCCCACATGATGCTGATCCATGGGCCATGCTGTAGGCAGTGAGCACAAGGGCTTGGGCTGAGTCAGTAACAAGCAGGTGGATTGTGCCTGACCTGCCAGAGAGCAAAACCACCACGTCTGTGAGGAACTGGAAGGGTGTGTCTCTCTCCAGCCTCATTTCAAAACTCAAGTTCAGTGTTGCCAGTCTTCTGACTTTCGAAAAGAACCCGTATTTTCATAGAAAATCATCATATTTATCAGTTTGGGTGATCAAATTACAAGACTGTAAAACAACTGTTGTGGCAAATTTATACATATACATGAATGTAATTGCCATTGTTTAACCTCTGATTCGAGAGCAAGTCACTTGTGACCCATTTATACATTGAGCAGATTTGTTACTCCCTTTGTATGAAATAGTAATTTTGAAAAACACTGACAGGATAACTTAAAGAAGAAAAGAAGACCAGCGATTTCATGGCAGACATTAAACTAGCTGTGTTGTGTTTTTCCAGCACTCCAAATGGGCAGCTCTTCAGAACACACCATGTCAAGAAGGAAATGAGACATTCTAAGGGCTATTAACTACTCCACCAGAGATCTTGGAAGATCACTGCAGTGTTATTTAGTGTCGATGTTTATATATTCTGGTGCAGGAGGGCAGATTTACCATGCTCAATGGTCCTCAAACTCACACTGGCTTACAGGAGTATGGCTTAATGACCCATTGACAGTAGACTATGGAGTTACCTTATAAAACAAATGGTGACAGGAGGGAGGACAGGGTAGAATACTTGGTTTTTTATATGTTCTATGTCTGAAGAATTTCTTTGCTAGTAAAACTCAGAGGTTTCCATGCTTCTATCAGCTTATTCTTTTGATAGTATAAAGCTGAACTGGTCATAGTGATCAACAATCCCTCTCTCTCTGCGGTCACAATCTTCTGTGAGTTTACATTAATTCATCCTAATGCTAAGTCCACTGAACAATGCCAGCTCATCCATAAATGGCTAAGTGATAGAGCTTAGGCATCCTGAAAGAACACTACTGTCCCTCTGCACATACAGTCTCAATGCTGCGACTGCAAAGGCTACAAGCATTGGTGTGAACGCAGTGTCCCAGGGAGGTATAATGGACAGTTGCTGGTGGTTCAGGAAACATGGCAACTACATTTAAGATCCCCCAGGCCAAAGTTTGAGACCTTCACCCAAATAGTTCACTGCAGTGGAGTAAAGAGAACATGATTTAAAGGGCAGAAGAAGCAGCACCATTACACATCCAGATGTTTTGTAATAAAGCTTTGATACACACTGCTTAGAGTCATTGCTTAGAGTCATTCAGAATGTTCCTGAAAAAACTTGCAAAACTATCTCACCAATAGCAAACAGAATGCTTGTTCTCTGCAGAGCTTAGAGGGATTCAGTTGTAGGATCAATAGGGTGGAGTTGAGGCCTTTGTGAACTTTTGTAAGGATGTTAGAGTAAGGGGGTGGAATGTGGAATGTTAGAACATATTTTGGAGCATTCTCTCTCTCTCTCTCTCTCTCTCTCTCTCTCTATATATATATATATATATATATATATATATATAATATTTATTTATTTATTTATTTATTTATTTATTTATATTTGTGGGAAGCCACCAGTGAATTACTTGAGGGTCTTCTCTCATTATGGCAGCCAGGAGATTTTAGGTTTGGCCTTGGGGACTATTCATGACTCTTCCACGCAATAGATCACCCAAGGCACATGACCTTTATCTCTGCTCTACTAGGAAGAATCCTCATCGTAGCTCTGGAGATGGGCATAACCAGTTGGTAACTGGACAGCCCACCTTCTGCCTTTTTTGGTGAAGAACATTCTATGGAAGGCCTTTGATGTTCCCTCATATAAAGAAAGCAAGCATGGACTCCCTTTTGCCTTTTTAGTGTAGACGCTCGATCCTATGATCGACTAGCCCATCCGCCCTCACTTTTTGGAAATATTTTCTCTATCCTGTGTTTTTTTTTTCATCGTTCTATTTTTCTTAGCTTTTATTTCTCAGCCAGCCCATCCCACTGAGGGGAACCCCATTCTTACCACCCGCTTGGGAAGGAGTGGGATATATTTAACTTCCATTTGGTGGATTCCAAGTACTTTTTTTTTCTTTACATAAGCAAAAATAAATAAAATATCTGAAATGATCAACATTTTGAAAAATTACAAGTAGAAAATGGTGAGTCACAACCCTTGGCTCTGTTCACCTGAGCAGCTTACTCTGAGTTGTGAGTATTGAAGGCCTTCTAACCCACTGGATTGGTACTGGTCTCCTGGAGCTCTGACTTAACAGGGATTCTGAGGCTGACTGTGAGTCCCCTGGGAAAGAATGCCATGATTGATTAGCAAGGTCTGCCTTGGGCACGGGAAGGGAGTGGAGGTAAGCTGTGTCATACACTGTCATGGGTGCTTTGTCTTAATACTTAAAGGGATTCTTCTACTTGGAATTTTATTAAAAAGCTTACAAGGATCAGTTGAGTATCCCTGGGCTCTCTCTATTGAAGGAGAACTAAATATAGCTTATTAGGCCAAAGAGAATGAATATAATATATTAGATCAAATGAAAAATAACAAAACTGATTCTTAGTATTACCAATGGGTAAATCCTAGGCTCTTGCAAGTTACTAAATATGAAAATACCATCAAGAGCAGTTCATGAGAGTCACTGCAAAAGCAGTAAGAAGGTGCTAATGGACTGGGCACGAGGGGACCGAGAGGTGGAACGGGACCACCCAAGCAGCTTGCTCTTGCTATGGGTGAAATGGTGTGCAGATGGCTTCTGGAAACATAGCTCAGTCTAGGCTATGAAACTTCAATTCACTCTCTGTGGTAGAGAGAAATCCCTCCCCCCAGGTATCTGCTCCCCAAACCCATGAGCCTGTGAATGCATTATGTTACAAGATCACAAGGCCTTTGCAGATTTTAAGGTTCTGAGACTTAAAAATGGGCTATTGTCTTGAATAATCCAGTTAGCCCAATCTAACCATGTGAGCCCATAAGAGCAGAGAGCTTTCTCTACTTGGAGGCAGTGAGATGCAACAGAAAGAGAAGTCAGAAGCCAGAGATGAACTTGACCTATCCTTCCTGGAGAAGGGTGTGTTTAGAGCCTGGGAAGGTGGTGATTCCACTGGGAAAGAATGCCATGGTTGATTACTAATGTCTGCCTTGGGCATGGGAAAGGAGTGGAAGTAGGCTGTGTGTCATATATTACCATGGGCAATATGTGGCAGCCTCTAGGAGCAAATACCAGTCCCTAAATCACAGTCAGCAAGGGATGGGGAACTCAGTCCTGTAAGCATGAGGAAGTAAATCAGCCTGAGGTCAGAACTGAATGCCTGAAAGTGAAATATTCCTCAAAGCCTAGCCCAGCCTGGCCAACATCTTAACTTTGGCCTTGTGAAACCTAAACAGAGGACTCAGCTTAGTCATTCTGTGGCCAGACTTCTGGCCCATGAAACTATGAATAATAAAAAGTATTGCTTTAAGCTGCTTAATAACTAGCAATTTGTTAATAACCTCTCAAACACTTGAGGCTCATATCTTAAGACCTTGAAAGCCAAAGGCCTTACAACTGGATAAGCCAAGGCTGGTAGATGAGCCCTTACTTTTAGTGGCATACACAATTATCTCATCACCAAGTGCAGGTTAGTAGACTCAGCTGGCAGGCTGACCAAAGTGTGAGGCCACCCTCCCCAGCACTTGGAATTCCTAGTTGTGCAGAGTAGAAGAGTGTGCCCTGACATGCAGGAACATTCAACGCCAGGCCTGTGGTGGCCAACATCACTTCCTCTGATATATCATTGGCTGGATGGTAGTCAGGTGACTCCAGCCCAACTGCACAGGACACTGGATACTTGGGTTTTTCTGTGTGTCTAGAAAGAAGAAATGAGATGAGAAAGCTATAGGTGGACCCTGCCATGAATACATCTGCACAGAGTTTGGTTCCTTCATTAACTAGCGATATTCCATTAGTAGGGAAGCATAGCTTGATTGGAATAAGGGAATTGCTTTTCCTCTGGTTTGTTGCAAGTCATTTATTTTCTATCATTCTGATCTTTTGTGCTTTGGAATTCATGATAACTTCCAGGACATTCCATGCCCTGTGACCCATCCATATTTGCTTAGTGCTCTCTTCTGACTTAAGAGCACTCTTGGTCTCTTTGCCCACAGTTGAACCACATTTATCATTAAATGCCAGTGGGGCTGGGCTTCTCCTTTTCCTCTTGTGTCTCTGACCTTTGCTGTGTTAATGGTGTGAAGGCACTGCTACCTTTGACCCTGCCTTGCCTCTCCCCAAGTTTTGATGAGACGAGAACATTTTCCAGACTGATGGGACATGAAATAGCTGCAGAAAAGTCATCACTTGTGTGATGATTCATCTGCCACCGTCCTCTTCCTCTTCCCTGATTTCTTGCTCCAGGTGCAATTGCCTGGTCTGCTTGCATTTCATCCTTTGTGCTGTTGATGGGACTCTGCACGGAGAACCGGACCAGTCTGTCTGATCCTGCCCTTCCCTGAGGTTTTGATAATTTAATAGATTTAGCAGGTTCATTATCTTGCATAGGGCTTCACGACATCAGCATTAATGCCATTTGGGGCTGAATGATTATTTGGAGTGTGTGGGGGAGAGGGCATGGACAGTATAGGATAGTTTTCAGCATCCTTGGAATCTGCCAACTGGATGCCATGTCAGTCCAGAGCCACAACAACTCCTGGCACAACCAAATGTTTCCTAGGGGCTACAATCATCCCAGGTTGAGAACCCCTGGGCGAGCGCCAAGCTAGCAGACCCGCTGGCTTATTTTACCCGTCCGTGGATCATGGTTTTAAGTATCTCAGCATTCCCTCTTCAAGTGAGCCCACACAAAGCAGAGAACTTTCTAGCTGGGTCAATTTCATGATGATGGCAAAATATTTGTACTCTTCAAGAGGAAGATTGCAGTCAGCAGACGGGGCCCGGCAGAGTCTTTTTTCCAACTCTAAAAAGCCTAATTGAATAAACCCATTCAGCTGGAGGAGTGCGGTTGCTGATGACCACTTCCAGCTCCGCCACACTCTCGGCTTCTCAGAACCTGAGCAAAGCCTGGGTGCCCACAGGACCCAGTACTGAGGGGGGTGCGGCCTTACTCCGGACGCCCCTCCCTGCAAGGGGGGAATCTCTCCCTCTTCCGTGTGAAAGACAACCTCAGGTAGTGTGCACGTGAGTCCTTTCATTTCACTGGTTTCCAGTTTGCTTTTCTTGGTTTCTGGGGTGGGGACACAAGGAGCACTCTAAACTCAATGGACGCTTTCTTTGAAATAAATGCATATTAAAAAGTGAGCTTATTCAATGAAGATATTAGAGTGTATACATATAGATTAATTTTCTATTGCTACTTCAACAAATTACCACCCGTTAGTAGCTTAAAATGACACAAGTTTATTATCTTGCAACTGCAGGGTTCAGAAGTTCAAGGCAGGTTTTGTGAGGTAAAAACTCGAGGTGGAGTTCCACTTGGTCCATGTCTTGCTTTTCCCAGCCACCAGTGGTAGCCTCATGCGCCTTCCTCCACCTTCAAAGCACAAGGCCTAACCCTTGCTTTAATCTTCAGACCTCATTTCTCTGCTTTTCTCCAAGAACCTCAGGTCCCCAGCTCAGTTTGAGTGCACCCACTGGAAGAGCTATGCGGGCAGAGGGGTCTCACTTTCCCTCTGGGCCCTTTCCATTTGTACCTTCCTCACTTCTAAATGTCCTACTGCCTATTCTCATTCAAATCCTTGAATAACACTTTTTTAAAAATTTATGCAATGCTATACATTGTTTAAGAAGCCTCAGGTGCAAGAAAAAAAATGTATTTGTCTAAATTAAATCAAACCAAAATTAGTACTGCGGATCTTCAGGGCATTGAGAAATTCAATCCCTGAAGTGTTTGGGGGCAGGAATGGGACTTTCAATTTCCAATTAATGAAACTTTTAAGCATTTGCCTTTTTCCCTTTTAATTTCTCTGTCTCTACTGTTAATCTTGCCACTCCTTTTTCTCATAACTTTTTGGGCTTCACTCTGATAATAAAAGGTTTTGGAAAAAATGCATGTTTTACAACTGACTAATTTATGTTCTGATTTGTGTGGAGTCTAAAATAGTCAAAGGACTCTGACTCTTTTATGGAACCAGATGGTAAAAAAGGATTAGAGGGTACTCCCAGCAAAGGGTGATGGTCAGTTAATTCCTCCCTCTGTGTATTATGATGCACTGGAGATAGCCCTTATGAATTTAATTTGGTGACCTTTGGCAGCTGTGAGGCCTCAGTAATTTTTACCTGTTTTGGTATTTTCCAAATTGCTGAGGACATTGCAACATAAAGTGGGTGTGCATAAGCCTGGAGTCCTAGCAATGACTTGTGAGGGAGGAGAAGTATGGAAGGCAGTTGGGATCCTATGCTCCCCATGTTTGAAAATAAACAATGCTTTGTCCCTTTGCTTCAATCCATATTCAATCATAATAGTCAATCATCCTGAAAAATTTAAAATCTTTAAAAGAAGAACATGAATTTGTTTGTGTTTATGAAAGAGTAATATAAGTTTTTAAATAATTCATAATCTCTGCTCTTATTCATGATCTTTGATCCCAATACCAGGTGTGTCGGGAGTGCTTTGATTGCAGGGGAAAGCCAGCAGAATGGTGGAACATCCTAAAATCCTCTCCACACTTTGCTGGCTCCCTTGTCCCTTGCGAAGGATTTCATGTTGCGAAACACATTGAATTTTCTTTGATATAAAAGTAAATGTAGAATTAGTGTAAGGAAGGCAACAAGAATGTTGCATTTTTATTGCACTCTAAATATTTTACAATTTTTTTTATATTCTTGTAGAATGGCTCCATAGATCATTTTATAAAAATGACTTTCCTGGCAAATTTGAAGTCAAGATGGGTAAGTGTCTTATTTTCAAAGTGATCATTTGCATCTACACTTGTCCACAGTACTAAATGGACCAAATAAAAAAATCATATTACTCTTATACTAAAAATGTTGTCTTTACCTGAATAAGACATTAAAAAGAAATGAAACCAAAGAAGGCTTTCCCTGGGGTGGAAATACCATTTTCCTTCAAGTAGGGCTTCATCTTTTTATGCTAAAAACATTATACTTTGTGTTTCAATCAGTAGTCAGGGTTCCCTGAATAATAATCTTGAATCTTCTCAACGGTCAGGCCAAGACACTGAGCAAAATGGCCCTTTGTCCCCCTCTCAACATGAACCATTGTAGAAAACAGGGAGGCACATTGCTTTCCTTGCTGGAAACTCTCCCACATGGCAACTGAGACCCTCATTCGCTAACTTCGAAACTGTCTTGGAGGAATTTTGCATGTATCAATAACCCAGTTGGAGATCATCTGCAGTACCCTGAAGTGATGCCTCCATACTGTTCAAGGACAGTAGGGAATGACGCACTCATTTCTTCAGGAACATCTAGCCAAGGCCAATGGCAAAGGTCTGAAAGCACCTACTGGGGTGTCCCCAGCCCCCACCCCTTGCCTTCTATTTCAGCTTCCCTTTTTTTTCCTTTTCCCCCCTTCCTCCATCCTCATGCTGTGAAAGAATATGCCTTGACTTAACAGCATGTCAAAAAGGTTGCAAATCTGCTTCTCAGATATTTCTATTCTGAGGTTTTGGGTGGGGATTGCCCATCAAGTAAGCACAAATTCCTGAGATGCAAACTGCTGCTTGAGTCTGAACCACAAAAGTACCTATCCAAATTCTGTACTCAAAACCAGGCCTGCCCTGATGGACAGCCACCCGATCTTCAGGCCTGCCTGAGGGTCAGCAGCAGAGTAAATCTCATGGCCTCAGTCTGAGTCACTTAAACCTATTTTTCAATTCTCATTATTTCCCTGATCATACCTTATAGATCTCCAATCTGTTATTCTTTAATTTCTACATGAGCTTAGAAGTAAATATAACCATAAAACAATAATGACATCTTTTCCCAAATATAATTTAGTTCAATCTATTGATTTTTTTCTCCTCATTTAAAAATTATCAATGCCACCTTTCATTCTTAGCTTTCACATTTCATTTAGAGGAGGCTTAGATGTACCTTCCCTGAAATAGTTCTGCTTCTAAATCATCTTTAAAATATGTATTCACCACCTTTTAATTATTTTTAAACTAAATTTGTTATTTATATTTTAAAAGTAGAATCAGCATGCGCTAGTCCTCTGTGAATATACTAAATCAATTTTAAAACTCTCTTAAGTTCATAGGAATTCAACTGTTGCAGTGATTTTTGCCATTTATGTTTACAATTATTTATGTTGCCTTTCCTTTTTCTGGCCAAAATTGAGCTCCTGATGTCAGAGACCATACTATTTATCTTTGCATCTTCAGTACTTACGCCTTTTAAATGAAAGACTGAAAGTACTATCTAAAACAAATATGAGAACTTGGTTTCACAGGCATCATTGTTAGTGGTGCTGGATAGAAAAAGATAATTTTTTTGAACTTTTTGTGTACCATATACAATTTCAAGTGTTTGACTTGAAAATGAGTTAATTCATTTATCTTCCACTGAAGTCATTTGGAGGAGCTGTCATTATTACCACCCCCCTGTGGATAAGTCACAGCTGGTAAGGGTAGAGGCAGAAGGAGTCAGGACCTAAGTGCTATGGCTCTGTTGTTCCTAAATAAAGCTGGACATGCTGTTTCCTCTGGTAGGAGACTCTGATCCAGTGGGGTCCCCTACTCACGGTATTCACATAGAGATCCACATACTTCACATTCTGCTCCTTCCCCAAATCTAAGAAGCAGCTTGAGTTTTTCTCTTTGATAAAGGAGAGGTGACACACAGAATGTTTCTATGCATTGCTGTGTCTCTCACACACATTCTTAGGCAATACCTACCTTGACATCCAGTCCTTTCACACGAGGTCCTTGACACATCAATGAGCTCTTTGCCTGAGTCTCCGTGAGGAAGGCAGTCAGAGAATGGATTGGGCCCATACTGGTTCTTTCATCATGATTCTACATTTGCTCTCCTGTGTGCCCATGGAATCACAAGGCGCTCCACCCTATGGGATTCTCCTTCTGCATCCTTTTAGCCATGGGTATTAGAAGCTTGAAATACAACCGAGTATGGAGCCAGAGGAAGTGTCCAATGTTGAAAGCCTTTACCTAGATGCTATAGTTTGGATAAGTGTCCCCTTAAGGTCCACATGCCAAAGGCTTGGTCCCAGCATAGCACCACTGGGAGGTGGGCTTTTAGAAGGTCTTTAGGTCATTTGGTGCATGTCCTTGAAGAAATCACTGGGACACCAGCCCTTCCTCTTCCTCTTTTGCATCCTAGTGAAAAGGTGACCAGTTCCTTCCACCATGTGCTCCTGTCAACACGTGCTGCTTTGCCACAGGCCTACAGTAATGAGGTCAACCAATCCTAAAGACCTCTCCCCATTGTCATAAAGACCTCTCCCCATTGTCCCCAGACTGAGCAAAAGTAAACCTTCTGTCTTCATTAGTTAACGATCTCAGGTATTTTCCTATAATAACAGAAAACTAACTAACATAAGGGTAAGCTATAGGCATCTGTTCCTTCTACCATGAAGTATTTAGCATCTGCTGCATATCTGGTATTCTTCTGGTGCTGAGAATAAACAGACCAAAGCCCTGGCTTTCTTATTGCTCAATTGAAATGGACAGACACACAGAAAAAGTATCAAGCACAGTAGTTGATATATGTGAAGAGTTTTGTTTTTTTTTTCTGACCTTTAATAGTAAAGCATCTATAGCTGTAGGTCAGTCTCTGACCATTGCCATGACATAGGGCTGTACGGGTTACTATATCCCTATTTGTGTCTATTAGAGAAATGCGAACTCATTGTTGCCATGAATTACATGAGAAGCCATTTTCACAGTTTGAGGGTGAAAGTAAAAAGTATCATAAAGACCTCTCCCCATTGTCCCCAGTGTCTTCTCATCATTCTTTGGTTCATGGTAGCAATTCCCTCCTCTGTCTAGCAACAGACCTGGCTCAGGGTAGCATTAGCAAAAAAGTTCTGAGATGGACAAAGGTTAATTTACATTTTGGTTTAAGCTTTTTACATAGACAGGGTAGAATGAAAGATAGGTGTTTTTTGAGTTTTATTGATTAAAAGCCATAAAAAGTGACAAGGTGGTACCACCGCAGAAGTGTGCTAGTCTCCTTTAGCTGCTCAGTGTGGGAACAGGAAAATGGGCCCTGGAGAGCCTTCCTGGAGACCCCTCATCGTCTGCACTGCTCTCAAGATATGTCAAAATGTTTTCCTTCATTTTTTTTCCTGAAGTGATGAACGCAGTTTTGTCTTATAAAATATCATGTTAAAAATCATTAAATGTTTTAAAACGCAACGTGGAATGGAAAAATAGCCTAGGTCCTTAGGCACAAACGATTTTCTATTTTATAAAGAAGCCTTTCACATTTTGACACCGGAAAATGAATGATTCCAAATGGCACATGGGATTGTGCTGTAGGGCTGCCTGAAGTTCCTTGGAACGTGGAACCAACCCAGACACTTTTATCAGCTCCATAACAGTACGCAAGTCCGTTATCAAGGGGTGATTCACTGTCCAATCCAAATCTAAACAGCAGTGGCCTTAAAAACAAATAGCCCAATCAAAGTGACATTGATGCTACTTTGAGACAATAAATATTAGCTCTGCCACTGCTTAACTGTATCCCACTGCCATGCACTCGCCGACTGTCTCTCAGAAAACCTCTGAAGGAAGGAGAGGAACACCTGGACAGATCTCACTTACTTGAGCTCCAAGTTGGCCTCCACTTGGGGTTCTGTAGGTGGCCACCCTGGGTGCAGTGAATCCCACTGATTCCAAACTGAAGGAGGATTTTCCGTTTCTCTACCACATCATTTTGGTTTACTTTATCTATAAATTCAAGGAGTGGTGCATAATCCTGAAAAGGAATACTTTTTTTTCAGACTTCAATTATATTCTCCTTTAATCTCAACCTCCACGTTTGAGGAGAAAACATTTTGTTTTCTCTCTTTATCTTAATTTCAGTAAAATGAATTGCAAATACATGACCGATATTAAATATGAGAGTTGATAAAATGGCTCCATTAGAATAATATTGATAACATGTAAGATTATAAGTGAAACAAAGCATTCATATGCATATGCATATACATAAACACTATTTTTTTAGGAAATAAGCAACTGTTATCTTGCACAATTAAGACTATTAAGACTATTTTACTATCTTAGATCATAGCTTTTTAGGATTTCCAAAGTTTACTTTTGATAATTGTAAAAGAAGTGATTAATCCATATATTTCCTCATTCCTGAATCATAACAACAATGAATCTGCTATCATTTAGGAATGCAAATTTCAAATTTCAATTTTAAAGATTATAATCCCTCCTCTATTACCTCCAAAGTCAGTGGAGTCAGCCATTCATCATTCATTCATTCATTCTTTCATTTTTCATTCTTTATTCTAGATAATGCTTTAATTACTAGTGGTATCAAAATGTCTGTGTTGTTTGCTTTATTGTTAGAATTTAGGAGGAAGAGGAGAGTTGGGCAAAATAAGAAAAATTCTTAAGAGAATATAAGCAGAAACATACACTGTTGAAGAAAAGACACTAATTTTGCCCATCTCCCTAGCAGTGGGAATGGCAAAATCCAGCAATTTTACACAATATTCATGGCTCTGGCCCCTGGTGTCAGCCATCAGTGCTGGGGCTCTGCCTTTCCCTGATACCTGCCAGTTCTAATATTTGTCCCATGCAGAGAGGCTCTTCAATTTCTCTGACGCTGCTGCTTTATTAAAGATAAAATTATAAATAAAATAATAAAATACAGTAAAATAAACGCAATCTTAACCAGAGCCAGGTGTCTGCTTGTTTGGGAGCTTGAGTCTTCTAAATTCCTTTAAAAGGCAGCAGTAAGTGAAAGGCACTGCATCTCACACATAAGCAGAACATGATTCCTTGCCCAAGGAATTCATGACAGTGTGGTTTCAGGAGGAATTTAAAAGCCACACGGAGTGTTGGTGTGTGTCTTGTAGGGAGACATCATGACACCATCCAACACATCATGGATTTTGTTATCAGAAAACTTGCTGTACATCTATTTTGAAAACTCCCTTTAGAGGTCAAGAAGAGGAAAAACGCACTGACTTCAGATTTAATTCTCATGCATTTTTAAGGCTGAAAATTTTAATGTACAGTCATGTAGAGATGTTAGCATTAGTCCTCCCCCAAGTTTTCATTGCCCTTTGCTATTTTATCTGTCTACACTTATCAAGCAACACAACCAGCCCCTATTTAAACCAACTGTTTAAACAAGATTTAACTTTAGACAGTTCTTACAGGAAAAAAACAATATTCACTATGTCTAGAGGTAGAACTGCAGATAATGTAGCTCTCGGCACACCCATGGAGCAGAGCCCCAGGTGAAAAGAGTATGAACTAATTTTAATATTAATATAAATCAACCAGGGCTGCTGGCCTGAGCAAATACTTTCTAATTTGAACTCATTTCTAACTGCACTTCCCTGTACACCAAGTCATCCCCGATGTGGAGCGCTGTTGAAACTAGGAGAGACACCCATGTTTTAGACCCACAATACTGTTACACGAAAAGCTTGTTCAATGACAAAACTTACTGCCAACTCTAAAGGACTTTATCATTTTAAAATAATGTCTTTACTTTGGAAAATAATAAATGACAAGTTTGGGGACAGGAGATTGTGCTAGAATGGAAATGCAAATTGGAAACGTTTAAAACAGTCCAAGTTTCTCAATTAAAGTGGACAAATTCTACTCTGAGATTTTGGTAAATGTCATATCTGACTCTTGGAAGATTATATGATACAAATCGTTGTTTGGAATGGTTTTATATCAGTTTAATCTGTTTGAGGCTCCACCCTCCCTTAACCACTCAATGTAAAAGTACAATCTAAATATCATGTAACTTGCAAAGTGCAGTTTTATGATAACACAAGCACATACAATTTATAGTTAGCTTATGGGAAGGCAAAACCAAACTTTAATATTGGGGATAACAGTTAAGATAAAAGTAGAGTCAGAGTTTAGAACATCTCAGAGTTCTAAACCTCCCTGGGGTCAATGTCTTTGTGTGGATGCTAAGGTAGGGAAGGCTGGGCTCTGGCCCCTGGTGTCAGCCATCCGTGCTGGGGCCCTGCCTTTCCCTGAGCACATTCCTCTTGTAGACCTCAGGTTGTTGGCTCCAATGCTGTGGTAGTATTTTCACAATGCAGAAAGTATAGATGAGAAAAGGGGCTTAGTGCTATTAATAAGTGGTCCAAGTCATGCCATTAGTGATGGGTGCAGACGTCAGTCAAACCTAGCTCTCTCCAGCCCTGCACATTTTGTCCAACCTCTGAGAAGCACCTGCTAGAACAGTGGAGGGGCTTCAGGTAATGCTGTGAACAAAATTCCCCAGGGTGGATAAAAATGTTTGTCTCATTTTTAATTCTCTTCAATTAGGCTTAACAACATGCTTAACTAATAAAGGAAAAGCATGGGAAATAATTTGATATCAGTTTATTCTTTGGGAATTAACCAATGCTTTTAACATTTAATATATAAAAATGCAGATATCCCCTCAAAATGGTATGCACTAAATGGAGTGATAGTGATCTTTTAGTTGTAAATATTATTGAGATAGTAACAAATGAAAAAGATGTGTAGCAAGTTGTGGGGAGCCGCTCTGAATGATTTGTGCCTTCCATCCTGGAGCAGAGAGGCTTCGACTGGTCACTACATCTCGTAGGGACCTGGATAGTGCCCTGGTCCCGGAAGTTGAGGGCATGTCTTCAGATGTAGGTGTGTCGCTCTATGGCCCCTTGGGTTGAATTCACCTGTCCTTTCTAACCCTGCCCCTCCTGGCCTTTTCTGGATGGAATTTTCTAAGAATAAGGGTCCCCCCCAATAAAAGCCCACTTCTGAAAGTGCTCTCTCTCTCGCCAGCCTCTAGTGACTTTCTCTTGCTCTCCCATTTGGAGAGCCTGAGGCCAAGAGCAGAGAAGCCGTCCTGAAGCTTGTTTAAAGGTGAAATGTGTGTCTGTGTTTTATTTGGTGTCCCTGGAAATTCACACGAGTGACCTTAAGTTCAGCTGCCCATGCTGATTGGGGGCAGCAGCAAGTGAAATGGTAGAGCATCTTTCCCATGCCCTAGGAAGGCTTCAGACATTCATGGCTGCTGGCTGCTCCCCTTCGACTTCCACCCATCACTCCCACTTTTTCACAGGGTAATTGAGAGTACAGTTTCTTTTTGGAGAATTCTTGGTGTAATTTGCAATAAGGCTATCTCTATCTTCCTTACCAAGTGGGGAACCTATGACCCAAGTTTGGGATCTTAGACTCTTTACCTATTGCTGTTGCGCCTTGAATGACCCTAATGAGGATGGACAGAATGAATACGGGACCAGTTCCTCCCCGTGTCCGTGACCAGCTGTGATGACTGATTAGCGCCCGCTGCCTGGACACTGGTTATGGCTCCACTCCATCCCCTTTTCAAGCCAGGCTCTTCAGCCCTTCAAGGAGTTTAATCACATCACATTGTTCAATCGCAATCCCGTGGCGGATACACAGTCCTAGGATGCAGACTGCAGTGGCAGCTTTGGCTCAAACAGCAACACTTCCAAGGAGCCATCTTTGATAGTCCCCTCTGAAGCAGCCTCCCCAGCCCAGTCCTTCTCTTTTCACAGCCAGTTCCCCTGCATCTCCCAGTGGTTCTCACCACCTGGCTTCTGGTTGGTTGTGAAACCCGTGGTGTGTCTGAACAGTTTATCTCACAGAGTTTCCACAACAAAAACATGGGGAATGTTCCTCTGCACCCATGGAAGCAGAATGATTTGGTTTAAGGACAGTTAGAGGGTGTGAAGAGCCTCACAAAAAAAAAGGAGTACAATGCAGCCTGGATCTATTGGCAAGAATCTAAAGGCAGGTGGGAAGAAGGGTGTCTAAGGCCCATAAAAGGAAGGGCTCAAGTGTAGGTTATCATCTGGCTCTCCAACCACTGCTGCAGCCCTGGACTCACCTCCTTGCAGACAGGGCACACTCTGAAGATAGATTTCTCGCACACTGGAGTTTGTAGGCTGTGATGTATGCCTGGTAGACGTGATTATGACTCTCTTAAACAATACAGAAATGAAAAATGTAGAGTGAGTCTCTATTAATTTTATTCCCCAGAGATAACCTCTAGCAGCCATTTCTAAGACTATCAATGGACAGAGACATTTTTACAGAGCTTTTCTTGGATATGGACAAAGTGAAGTCCGTAGGCAGCACTATCAAGAGCACCTCTGAAGAAACAAATGAGCTAACATTGTATGTACTGTTCAGTATCAATTTTTAAACATCAGGAAATGTTTTCCTGCACTTGAAAAAATGAAATATGTCAATCATTGATAGGTTGACAGCTGACATTGTCAATTAGGAATAACATATTTTTGTTTTGCATGAAAGAATGAGTTTTGAAACTGCAGAATCAAATTGCTTGCTAGAATCAAACAACAGTGAGATATATTTTTTTTATATGAATGGGTTCTTTGACAAGAAGACTGAAATTCCATCAGCAAACTCATAAAAAATCAAAGAAACTTACTTCTTAGTTTTGAAAATTAAAATTATTTATTTAGAGTTTATTCTTGAATTCAATTAGAATTAGAAAGAGGATCTGAGAACTCCAAATCAACTCCAAATAAAACACAGACACACACTTTACCTTTAAACAACATTGATTATTTTACCTGTTAAAACTGACATAACCTATCAGCCGACATAATCTAAACCTCAGGTCTACATTGGGAAACATAAAGCACTTTTCTTTCAATGGTAAGGTACCAGCTATGTAAAAGTTTATCCAACTCTTTCAGAGAGATGTGACTATCAGATGAAATTTAAGAGTATTGGAGGTAATAGTAATAGTGTAATCATCCCAGTGTTTATTTGGTTGTGAGTGTTAGGTTATTATTCATTTTACTTTGCTCATAACCAATGCAATTGACTTCAGGCTTTCAGGGTTGAGAGGTAAAATAATCAAGAGATGTATTTTCTTGAATACAGGTTACATTTAAGAATTAGGGCCATGACTCTACTTTACATATACTTCATTGCTTTGGTGTATAAAAAAAGCCCACACAAAGCAAGTGTGTATTTGTGCACATACATACGTTTAAAAGATGATCTATTTTATTGTTATGTATTCATATGAATATATAAGAGTAATAAATATTCACATTATATTCTAAAATCCATTTGTATTATCTACATATGGTCATGAATTAATGCTAACTTCTGTTATTAAATTAGAATTTCTAAGGACATAGCGAATGGCTATTAAGCCTGTCATATATATATATAT
>NW_026000026.1:11353838-11421666 GCF_001458135.2 Marmota marmota marmota | reverse complement strand
TATATTAAGGCAAGATTGAGGAAGTTAAAGTGTGTGTTTTCCTGGGAGAAAATGAGCTTAATGGATTTTTCTCTCTGTGTTTTATAACCAAAAGGATAATAAGCATTGGCGCAGATCAACCAAAGGGTGCTGAATGGAAAGTAAAGGGAGAGAGGGGATTGTGGAAAGTACAGGTCCGGTAGAGTCCTAGGAAATGGGATCACAAAAAAACGTGGCAAACACACCACAACCTAAGCACACTCACTGCCCAAAGAAGTGAGATTTATGTAGCTGTGGCTGGACGGAACTGAACCTTCCTTTGCAGCAGAGGTGCAAGACTAATTGTAGGAGGAGACACATTTCAGACACTGAGATAGAGCTGGCAGAGGCTGCAGGGCTATCTGGATGGACTCTACAAGGGTCAGCTCAATGTTCCAAAGCCTTGTGACTTTGAGGGGTTCGTGGAGTCTAATGCTCTGACAAAGTGCTTATTCATCTAGAGTTTCCTCCTGACATTACACAGAAATTAAAATCTGTAATTCAGTCAATCTGGAAGCATATTTGAGTGAACTACAAGGAATTTAGACTGGTTGCAAGTAAGAAAAATTGTAGCTACAAAGTAATGTCAAAAATGTTCCACAATGAGGATTCCTTCTCCCTTTTTGATGCCTGATTGGTGACAGATTCTAAGCTTCACTCCTCTGCTTCCCTGAGTACCCACGTGTGCTTATGCACATAGGAAATCCTGGTGAGCTCCATTTTACACCCCCTGATTTCTCCATATCCTCCCTGACATAAGCCTTCTTTTTATTATAGGCCTCCTTGGGGGTGTGCAGTGGCTTTGATTTTAATGCATGACTTTGATTTGTGTTCCCCTCACGACTAATGATGTTAAACATACTTTTGTGTTCACTGTTGTTTCTTGTACCTAATGTATTCCTTTTGAATTTAGATTCCTTGAGGCACATCCTTGAACAGTTCTCTCAGAGTAAATCTTGTGAAGGTAATTTGTTTTAAAGTTGTAGATATCAGAAAATGACTTTTAGTATATGTATTCCATGTTTAAATAAATGATTTTATTGATGTATGACAACCATATAGAAAGCAGCACAAATCATAAGCACGTAGCTTAACATATTTCACAAATTAAAACAAAAATGCCCTTGAATAACCAGCACTTCTATTAAGATATGGAAGCCCCCAGCATCTCAGAAGCCCCTGTTGTGTAATTCACTGGCCTTTTTCCATACCCAAAAGATGATGCGTCGCCTGAATTCTTGCCCCATGTCTTAGCTGCTGTAACCGAACTTCACATAAATGGAATATCATTCTGAACATACTTTTTAGATCTTCCTGTTCTACTGTCTTATATGCTATGCCAGTATACATTCTCCTTAGTAGTGCTTGGGGTCTTGCCTTCATGGCAGATCATATTCTTATGCAATTTCTATTTTTTTATTGTGATCTTATATTTGGTATAATCATATTGTATTTTTCTTTTTGAATTCTCATGGGTCCTGGGTTGGAAAGAGCCCATAGAGAAGAGTTTTGTATTTGCTCTGACTTGTACTGACTGACTGCTTCGAAATGCACTAGAATGATATTAACTGATCCAACTTTGGAATTTCCTACACAACTATCAGTGAAAATTCAGATATCATATAATTATGCATCTTGTTTGAGATCAATGCACCCATTTCTAGCAGATTCTAGTACCTTCCATGAGTTGTATTGCATAAGCCTTTCTTTTAAATTGAACAAAATCTATTTTTATAGTTAAAATCCAACTCTCTGTATGATAGTGTAGATAGGATATCATTGTCTGGGCAACCTAACAAATAACTCAAAAATCTGTATGCTGCACAGTTTGCAGTTAGTACATGAATGTGTCCTTCGCTCATGGAATATACCCAGGGACCTGAGCACCTATAAGAATGGCAGTTATTCTACAAAGACATACAAATGCCAGTAGCAAGCTGGTAGGTTTCCCTTTGGGCAGGCATACTGAATCCACAATCCTTTTGTTTTCTCGACCTGCTCTCTTTCACCTGCATTTATTTCTGATTCTCCATCTGCACATTTATCAGAGGCTGAGTTCATTGTGGTCTTTTCCCTTTAGCACACTCTGGCCCTCTGCCTTTGCTAATGACAGTGGCTCTTCTGAAAAATCCGCTCATCCTTACTCTTCATCTACACTTTTCATAATATTCCTCAAGGCTATAATAAAACTATCATTTTTCTCTAACTCTCTTTGTCTATGCTAAGAACATCAGTGCCTCACAAGAGGTGGTTTAATTATTCATAGAGAGCTCTAACAGCAGTATGTGCTCTGCATTCTCCTAGATCAGGGAACACCAATATGCTTCTTTTTTCTTAAATGATACTTTGGGACTTCATCCTCAGCCCCATTTTGTATATCCAGTGGTCTTTTGGGGCCATACTGCTATCTTGGCAGTGGGATGCTGGTGAGGCACCTTTCATGAGATGAGCTTTGCTTCTGGGTCAACCAGTTGGATGATTTGTGCAAATAGAGTCACCTCCCTTTAAATGAAGAATGAGATGCCGGAAGGCGCAGGCCTTGGAAACCTGTCAGCCCCCTTCACTTCAGTCTTTTTTGGTTAGCTTGCCCTGAATCTTCTTGAGAACAACCTCAAATTAGCTCTGCCCTTTCGGCTTAGTGCCTTCTGGGATTTATTTCTTTCTGTGTGCCATCTTTCGTGGTTTTCCAGAACTTTCTGCTTCACACTTTTATTTTTTAAAAATATTTTTTAGTTGTACATGGACACAATATCATTATTTTTATTCGTTTTTAAAAACATGGAACAGAGGATCAAACCCAGTGCCTCACTTGTGTGAAGCAAGTGCTCTACCACTGAGCCCCAGCCCCAGCCCCCTCCATACTCTTAAAAAAAAAACACCCACAACAGAAAACTCATCACTTTCTCTACCTTTAGCCTCCACAGAGCTCACCATTAGCTCATTAAAATATGACTTCAAAATTCCAGAAAATACCAATTTCCTCTTCTTCAGGATGAGGAAATTCTGACCCTCACTCTAATCTGCACTCCCTATAAAGGAAGGAGTAGTCTCATGTTCAAGGATGGTCACCTTCCTCCCCACTCCTCCTGGACTGAACACTTTCTACGTCAGAGTAAAAGGAAACAACAACAACAAAAAATCAGTCCCTAGTCAACATGCTGATACAGTCAGGACATTAATAAACACAAACATTATCATTATTAATAGAATCTGTTAAAGGCTGCCCTGTGCTGGAGCATTATCCTGCATTATCCTGCACCATGCTGACTATGCAGGTGAGGGGTCTTCCATTTTGTAAGACCTTACCTAAAGATAATAACTATGTTAGAGTCACCTCGAAGAAATCAGCACAGACGCCCACCCAGTTTGGTTCAGACATCAAAGCCAATAGCACTGCATGTCATCAAGAGGGAATGGAAATATTTATTACATATATAATCAAGGCTTCTGGGTGAGCAGATCAGGCCTCTTAAGCAGGTCAGAAAAGGACTCAGAGAATAGGAGGCCCTTGGTCTCTCTCATGGCCAGGGTGCAGTCAGGGTGAGTGTTCCTGCCAGACAAGGTGGTTTGAACACCCTTCTGGTGGGAAAGGAGTGCACACCCAGGCTTTCTTATGAGTTTGAGCACAGATGGGCAGTTGGGGAAGCATAGGAGTAAGGCTTAAACCCTGTGAACTGTGGGATGCAAGAACGTATGTAGTGTACATAGTGAATATAAAAATATAGTGAATTATCCTCAGATAACAAACAGGAATGGATCATGAGCACATGCCACAGTGTGGACAGACCTTGAAAACATGATGCACGAAAAGGGAGTCACCACACAAGGTGATGTGCTGAATGAGCCCCTTCCTGAGAAATGTCTAGAACAGGCAAATCCATAGAGATAAAAGTAAATCAGGAGCTGCTAGGGTCCAGGAGAAAAAGAAAAAGGAACAAGTTCTGAAGAATTCTTGTTTTCTTTTTATGGTGATGCAATTTTTCTGGAATTAAATTGTGGTCATGCTTACATTCCCAAACCACTAAATTGCATATTTTAAAATAATAAATTTAATGGCATATGAATACTATTTCAATAAAAAATAAATAAATAAAGATTTTGGTGAGGATTCCCCGCAAAGAAACCCTAGTGAACAGGAGCCTGGTCAAATGTGAGTCGGTGTGAATAATGGGTGGTGTAAATGCACGAAGAGTACTGGCTGATTTGGGGGTTAAAAGATGGGAAGATTCGGCTACTGTGCAGAAATCATTAACAGGCAGGATGCGAGGGTAGGTGGCCTCTCAGTTAGGAGTTGCAGCTAGTTTATTGTGCTTTTTATAAAGAGAAGTGGATCTTTGGATGTTCATCAAAGTTAGAAAACTTAAAGTGGAAGTGTTTGAAGAGCTTGTTATTGTCTTGTTGTTCTGCTATCTCCCTGCGATGAAGCGAGTGTATTTTGCAGATGCCCTTTGCGTTTGGTGGAATTACTCAAATGTCTACTGGGAGGTTATTTCTGCTGCTTTTCTGTGTGTAGCTCGTGGGATAATTTAGTTCAGAGTTTCTTCTGGTGGCCGAGGGAGATGAGCTGGGGCAGCTAAGAGGACTTCAGGGTCATTTCCCCTGTGATGCACAAGTTCAAGGGCAAGGAGGGAAGCTGGATCACCATGCTGGGCCAATGCTGGGTCTGCTTCCCTGTCAAGATGAGTGAGTACATTGGTTGAACCACCTGGCTTACTATTTTTAAAAGGTTCTCTTATTCAGGGCTGAGGTTGTAGCTCAGTGGTTGAGGGCTTGCCTTACATGCGTGAGGCACTGGGTTTGATCCTCAGCACCACATAACAAAATAAATAAATAAAATAAAGATAAAATAATAATAATAATAATAATAATAATAATAATAATAATAATAATAATAAAAGGTTCTCTAGTTTGATCCAAAATAAAGTTTTGTGTGTCTTACAACACTACTATGTGCAAGAATATATCCTGGTTGTATATATTTGCACACGTCTACTACTCTGGTTGTGTAATATTTCAAGGCAAGACATTTCAGTACTATTTAATAACTTCAAAAAACTTGACTGATTGCTTGTTAGATCTTTTTGTACAATGCAGACAAAGAAATTATAAAGAGTTAGACAAAAGCCATGTCCTTGGTGCTTTTGTGTTTTTACCCTTAGCATTATCTTCAGTTTATAGTGTCTTCATAAGAATATTTTTAAGCCACTTGCCGATCAGAGGAGGAGTTAGTTTAAGGAAAACTATAAAATATTTTCTATAAACTCACTGGACTGGGCATGCGTGATTTTCAGTAAATTGCATCATGAGTCTAGCCACCCTGGCTCCTCAAGGATCCATGTTTGGGGACCTGCAGTCTCTCTTAGGATCCCTAGTGACTCACAGGACATACAACATTCAGATTGATGGACCCAGTTGAGGGAGTCAGCATTTCTCTGCATTATTGAACATTACCCAAGTTAATTTCTTTCTTATTTTTTTGGGGGAGGATAATTATTATAAATAGTAGACATCTAAGTATTTTTGGCTCTGCATGGGATAATGCATTCCTATATTCACACTTGGAGATTGCATTCTGTTGTGCAGCCCTGGGCTATGTTGAAATGCAGCTTAGCATTCGGTGACCTTCAACCTGAATCTGTCTGTAGTTACATTTTGTGTGGCTCAAAACACATATGAAAAATTTGAGTTAAAATTTTTAAAAGATTATAAGCAATCTGGTGCTCCTGGACTTACATATCTAAGTGGTAGCTACTGGCTGGAGATCAATTGTAATAGCCTTATTTGTTTCATTATCTTCTGTATTTATTACAGAAGATGATCTAGTTTGTAAATGTTTATAGATTTCAAGGAAGACATTTAAACACCATAAAAGAGAATGTAGACATAAAGCCTGAATACTTAAAATTGCAAAGTTCCAGTATGTAACAAGAAAATAAAGGGGAAAACATATTGGACTCTGTGTAAATTGCTATCCCATTTCCCAGGCAAAAAGAAAATAACTTATTTACAGTACAAAAATTTAGGGCAACCATAAAATGGTCCAATTCCCAAGATTCTGGATTTCTTTTCTATCAAAAACTACTCACTAATTTTGAAGGCATGTATAACACAGGATGCAAATGTCAGGATTGCCACCAAGGAAACAGAATTAGAGAAGTTCATGATGATTCTTAGTGTAGAATTTCCAAGCCACACTGAAGGAGGTGGGGCTCAGGAAGACGCTGTCCACAGTCAGACCAGTAGCAGCCCCCTGACCTCCTTTCTTGGCCGCTGGACCATTGCTATCACCTCCACAAAGGCCTTCGTGTGCCAGGGGAGTAGTATATCAGTTAACAAGAAATACTGCAAAACTGAAACAATTTTGATATTGATAAAACAGGGATAGTATCAGCATCTGTATCTTAGGCTCATCAGAATGATTTCAAGGAGTGCAGCAGAACTAAAGGGCTTTGAGGATGATCTACTCTCTGCTGCAGGTACTCACGCTAGCCTATGAAAACCACTATAGACAAAGTGTGAGGAAAAGAACTTGCCTTTTCCCAAAAACCTTTATTTACAAAAACTGGTGATGAGCTGACTCTGACCAGTAGCTTGTCATCCACTGACTTCTGGTGTAGGACAGCACATGTGCGGCATACTTATTTCTGTGCATGGTGACATCAGAGTGACAGCAGCCATCAGAAGTCAGCTGCTCCTAGAGCAGACCCTAGGTCCTCCCTTTCCATTTGGATGTTCGTACTGTGACTTTCTTTTCTTCACATGGGGTAGAAAACAAAGCTCTGGATCAAGGGAGCCTGCTTCTTTTGTTTTTCAAACCTGGGATGCATTACCATGGAGCCACATCCCCAGGCCTTTTATTTATTTATTTATTTTTTATTTTGAGACAGGGTCTCACTAAGTTGCTGAGGCTGGCTTTGAACCTGTCATCCTCTGGCCTCAATCTCCTGAGCTGCTGGGATTACAGGCATGGACCACCACATCTGGTCAACTGAGTCTGCTTTATTCAGTTAATGTATATTGAACACATTCTATGTTACAGGCACCAGATGTGGACACCTGAGCAAACTATGCAGTCTCTCTGGGCCTTGGTGTTCTCATATAAAGATAAGTCTGACGAGAATAGAATTTGCTATATTTCCAGATATCAGGATGGTATTTAACACAGAGTAGGCTCAAATACTACGTTTCACATGTTATTAAATTATATATTTATATTTATATATATAATGTAATCTTAACATTATATGTATTAAATTATATACATATATAATTTAATTTTAGCATTTCACATAATAATGGGCCATGCTCAAAAATGTCACTTTTCTTACTTTCCCAGGAAGACATAGTCCAGGAAATTTGACTGGAATGCTTTTTACTTTTCCATTTCCCCTAACAGATTAAATAAATAAATAGCCTATTTGGGTATAGTCATACAGATACAGTTAATCGGTCTGGAGAAAAATGGTATCAGCGAAAGCAGATTTGAACAAAAAAGTCATCATCCGCCCGGTCACCTTTTCAAATCCAAAGCTGAAAATCTGTAATCTGCCTACAAAAGATCGTTGCAGTATATGAGAGGGTAAAGCAGTAGATTTTTCTGCTGCCTCTGGAGGAAGATACATCAACTGTAGGTATCAGCTCAGCCATGGAGAATAATTTAATCATACTTGTAAATGACATTCCAACAAAAGGTCATCGGATCTATCAGGCCCTCATCAACCTATGAAAATTAGAGCTGTTTTATTGATGTTGGAAAGTGATACAGTGCCTGACTCTGTCTTGTAGGAAAGTGGGAAATCAAGAAAAGGTGGCTGAGCTGGGCAACTGCACCACAGAGCCTAGGCAAGCAAAACAGAGAGCCGGCCATGTGCCCGGCCGGTTGGAAGTCCCACAAATGCTTCTGGGGTTTCTGTCTCTCTTCTTTCCTTTTTGTTAAACGGTAACTAAGTAAACATGTTGCAAAGTGATAGCATAAGCAGAATCACTTAGGAAACAAGAGATGTGGATCCTAAGCATGGGGGAGAAAAATAAAGACTTGCTAGCATCTGTTGTTTAGCCCTGCAAGAGGCATTTGCTGGGATGATGTCCTCATTTTCAAGGTGGGAAGTTGATTACCAGAGGTCACTGGCAAAACCTGCACATAATCAATGTGAACAGCAGGGTAGGCACAGTGTTTAGACCTGGTCCCCACCACTTGGAGCAGCATCCTTTAGCTTTCTTCAACTTTTTATCTAAACTTCTAAACTTCGGTTTCCTTATCAATAAATTACGGACCATAAAATATCTCCCAATTTATACAATTATCAGGAAGGTTAAAAGAAAAAAAACATAGCAAAGTATAAAGTATATTTGTTGTTTGCAAAAGCTAAGCAATCAATATATGTCAGTCATCTTTAATGTTTTTCAGATAACTAAGTTCTAGAAGCTAACTACTGTAATAGTCTTTAGTTGTGAGATTCAATTCAAGAAAGTCATTTTAGTTTTAATATTAGTTTGTGTGTGTGTGTGGCACCAGAGATCAACTCCAGGGCCTCATGCATGCTAGGCAAGTTCTCTATCCCAGAGGCACATCCATGACTGTAGTCTTCAACTTTTAGATTAGTGGGGATAATTATTCCACTCATGCTGTACTCAAATCTGTAGTCTTGAGACACATCATGATTACAGTTGTGATCACTGAGGAAGAAATAACTCACTTAATTGAATTATGAAAACTTAATTTCCCATTTCTGCATAACAAATGTTCATAGGCTTTAAGACTTAGAATAGCTCAAGGGTGTGACAGGGTACCTTCCCTTGGTGGGGAGCTTGGTGTGGTTCAGCTGTTTCCTCTATTCAGGATCTCAGAAGGATACCACCAGGTGTCCCCCAGGCTTGAGGCCCTCTTCTCTTCCAGGGTCGCTGGCTACTTGTAGATTCAATCCATTGTGATTGCAGGACTGGTGCTTTTAGTTCTGAACATTCCTACCACAGGGACCACTGCATGCCACACCAGCTTTTGAATTTGACATCCTCTAGACAACCTATTCTGCTCTTTCATATTGTTCTGGCTTCTGTCTTTGATTTTGGAGCCCCTTTTCACAGGCCCACCTGCTTAAGTGAGACTACCTGCACCCTAAGAGGTCTTTTGCTGGGCTTGCGTCCCAAGGCACACACAGCCAATGGGACCTGGAGGGATGGGGACTCTGGAAATCCACCCAATACAGATGGAGAATGGAAAATTCTACCAAATGACTGGAAATTTGCTTAATTACTAATGATATAGTATATCAATGGGTCTTCCTTGGTTAAAAAAAAAGAATGGGTGTGTATATATATATATATATATATATATATTTTTTTTTTTTTTTTCCTCTCTCATTCTAAGGATGTGATACCTCCCTGTGCATTTTCTAGAGGAAATGAAGTAATCACTTTGGCCACAGCCCAGTGAAATGCCTTAGCATATGATTTGTTTTTCCTAATCACATAGGCACCCTTCTTAGTGATCTTATTTCTAACACATTCCGAAAGAAGCATCACTGATGAGCATCTCTCATCTAGAGAGAAGCCTCGTAACCGGCCCAACTGAGCAGGTGAGTCTGCTGTCGCGTAGTCTGATTCATTATGCCCCGGGAGTTAGAACCCCTATTCCCTCTTCTCACTTTTCCTGTAGTTTGAAAGAAATCTGTGTGCGGCTGCATTCTCCTGATTGTCTGTGCAGTGGCTCTGACTCTGCCTTGGCTGAGTTATCACCGAGCCTCCAGCCTGACACGTTGATCTATCCAGACTCCCCGCAGAGGCTGCTTACCAGGAGCCCTGATGATAACAGAGAATAAGTCATGTCACCTCTGCATACCCAGGAACCACAGAGTCTCAGCCAGTGTTTATCCAGAGTTTGTCAGATTTATCTTTCAGATTCTGGGGGAAAGGGGTGAATGATAGGAGTACAGTGGAAATCTCCACATGTCTGTGGGTGTGCCCTGGAGAAGCTCAGCTAGATGCCCAGGGTTCATCTGCAGTGTCCAAATGGGTTCCATATTTCTTTGGAAGAATTTCAATATTTTCAGGCATTCCTGGAGTCTCATTCCCCGAGTTTTAGAGTATCAATGTGAAAGGTTGATGTGGGTGCCATCACACACCACACAAAAAAGTGCTATGTATTTATTATATGATAATCAGGCATTTTGGTATAAACATGGCCACATTCTTGCTATTGTCTTCTTTCCTCGGTGCACTTATCATGGAAGGTAACTGGATGTGTGATTATTTGATTCCCTGATTCTTTTCCTTCTTCTCTGCTAAGCTCCATGAGGGCAGGGCCTGAGTTTGTTTTGCTCCTCATTTAATTTTCATTGCCCAAGATAGGTGAGTAATGAAGACTGAGAATAACAAGCTAGGATTTATTTCTTGACTGAATTAATGGTTGACTGGTTGAACAGATGGCTATATGTGAATTTTCAAATGGACTATATTAGATACTTAAGGTTCTCCATATCGTTATGTTACTTAACCCTCCAATATTATTATAGACACCAATTTTGGTTAACCAAACTTCAAAATCAGTGCATTTTCATTTGTTAAAAGTCACAAATAAAAATCCATGAGGCTATTACCTAGAAATAATTACTGTTAAAGTTTGATATATATACTTGCCCCATTTTTTTCATTATTGCACAAAATTGAATGTGTATATTATTTATTAACTTGCTCTTTCACTTGATATATTGAGAATGTTTTTCTATGCCATGAAATATTGTTCTTTAGCTCAATGTTTAATGGATATTCAGCATGCTGTCTTATGGCTGAATAATAATTTATTTAACTAATCCTCTATTTTCTTTGCATGTGAAATTTCTCTCAGATTCTGGGGCCCGTGAGATACTGTGCCATGTTGTCAGCCAGAAAAGCTTTGGTCCCTGCTTGGTGTTTATGTCTTCTGCTTGCCTTCTTGTAATACTTAGTCTTAGCATTTAAGATGAGTTTTCGTGTATGATGTTTAGACCAAGACGACCTCCAGGGCTCCCCTTCTTGATTACTGGCTTGATTGTGCATCACGGTGGTTGGTGTGATGTGTTGTTATAAAGGGGCTTTACAGATGTCACAAAAGTCATATTCAGTTGTTTTTAAGTAAGAGATGCTGTCCTAAATAACATGGGTGGTCCCTGCTCAGTCAGGTGAAAGACCTGCAGAATGGGTTGAGGGACCAAGGCTTCCTGAGGAACATTCCGCTGGCAGCATGGTGGCCGCCCAGCCCATGTTGCTTACCTGAGCGTCGCCCCTCCTTGTAGGGCCTGTCTGGCCAGGCTCCGCCCTCATCCAACTCCGCCCTGGCCTGACCCCACCCACACCAGACTCCACCCTCGCCTGACTCCACCCTCTTCCGACTCCGCCCTCACCCAAGCCTACTGTGCAGAAAACCTCTGGACGCGCCTCTCTGACTGGTTCTGCTTCTCTGGCTGAACCTTGACAACTACAAACATTTTTCTGTATGTCTTAATTTTGTGGATTGCTTATTTGTTCCTCCTGACTGTATTTCTATTGAAGGATGCTTTTATTTATTATTAGTGGTATAGATTCCCTTGTGAGTTACTTTTTCTTTTAACTTTTTCTCTCTTGACCCCATCCCCACCACCTTTTCCAAATACCTGGGCTGGAGAACCTGACACCTCCTTTGTGGGTCAACCTAGACCACCTCCTGGTCCAGCCACCCACATCTAGCACGTGGGGTCATGCTGCCTTGTCTGGCTGTGCAGAGCTCCCTCCAGGGCCAGCTTGCCTGAGGTATGAAGGAAATACCTCCCAGGAGAGGGAGTCACCAGCTCGTGGGCTATATAGAACCCTACAACGGAAATCTTGTTTTAAAGAAGTATGTAAAACAGCTATTCTTGTTGAACACCTGGCGGATGTTTCTAGAGTACTTTCCTGTAACACAAGAGGCTAGGGTCATTTAAAATAATTGTTCCCACTATTAAATATATTCTGGAAGTGGACATCTGTTATTTCCTATTTGGCAATAACATCCTTTGCCCTCCAACAGGGCCCTGAATTTCCTTTGTGAAGGGACCTTTAAATCATGTAAGCTATGTGGCTCCTGCAGAATGGTGACCTTATCTTGCCCCCAGTACTTCAGAACTGGACATGCAAACGGAGCTGAGAAACATTTAAGGAGGAGATACTGCCTCTTTTCTGTAGAATTGAATAGTGAGTCCTTCTGCCTCTTGGTTGTGTGGAAAGAAGTCGTGAGCTTTGAACCTACTCTGCTATTTAGTTCTCATGAGGGATGTGGTGTGATTTCTAAAGAGACCTCCACATGAGAATGGTATCCGGATTCAGAGAGCAGAACAGAGGATGAAGAGAGAAATAATTGATAGTGTGACTTGAGTTGCTGGATCAAAACTCACCTGAAAAGACCTATCTTGGAGTTTTCTGAGGGCTTTCCTAACTTAAAATTAAATATTCCCTGTAGACACAGCTCTAAATGTCGATTCATGTGGTATTTCAACCATAGCTAAATAATCTATTGGGTTTTTAAAATGGCTCATCAAGTAGCCCAAGTTGATGCTTACCTTTATTATTTTTTTCTTTTTTAATTTGAAAACTGCATGTTTCAATATAATTTATTTAAAAAACAAAACATTGGGTCTTTAATGCAAGAGTCAAGACACACCGGGAAGAAAGAAATCCAATAGCCAAATGACCTGGAGGAAAATAAATATTTAATAAGATTATAAAAAAAAATAAATCTCTAAGAAAATCAAAGATTTTGTCACTTGGCCTGAGGACCTTTTATCTATAAAGAATCTATAGGAGGCAATACATACATCATAACCACTACACAGTAGTCAGGAGAGATGAGAGAAATGCGAACATAATGCTTTCTTTTCTGGCAAGGATAAGTAGAAATGCTGAAATAAAATACCAGGAACAGAGACAAAGAAAGGTGAGGAGGCTGGTGTGTCCTGTGGTCATTAAAGGATGTGGAGAGCTTAGAGTGGAGAACAGGTCTCCCCTATGCCCCAGCAGTGACCTGGACTCTTTCATGGATCTACCTATTGGAGAATGGAAAGACCACATCCTCAAGATGAAGGCCAGTGAGAAGTGTGGAAAATCCATCCATCTTCGGTCAAATTGCAATTGCTTATATTTGAGAGGCATGCCAGGTTCTTACTCCTCCACCCTTTTGAATAGCATAAATTCCAGGGAAATGGTGAGAATTATAGGAATTAAAACAAACAAACAACAACAACAACAACAAAACGAAAGGAAAAAAGTCAAGACAAATAGAAAACTACCTGACAACTTAGAATCCCATCAGCACCACAAATCAACCACTGTCATCTGTTGGGTGAGCGGGCATGCCAGGTCTTGCCTGACATGCCCTCCTGGTATAATATGGACCTCACTCCTGCAAATGCTGGCAGTAGCAGAGGTGAGCATGCCTCAGAAGCTGATGCCATAGGAAGTGTGACAAATTAAATCACATCTCTCTGAAATGCAACCATTGGAGTCCCATCCCCCGTAACACAGAAGGTGACAGTATTTGAATTCAGGGTCTTCACACAGGTCATCTAGATAAGATGAAGTCATCAGGGTGGGCCTCATGCAATCTGACAGCTGTTATAAAAGGGGGAAATCTGGGGATAGATGTGCATACAGAGGGAATGTCACGTGGCCATAAAGGCAGACATTGAGGGATGCCTCATTGTCCCTAGAATGTTAATGGAAGAGATTCCTCCTTGCAGTCCTCAGAAGGAGCCAACAACCCTGCTGACACCTTGACCTTGGGCTTCCAGCCCCTAGAACTGTGAGATGATACATTTCTATTGCTTAAGCACTACTAGGGACACTTGGTTATGATTGCACTCACAAAGGAACCCACTCAGCAGCACACTGCAGTGTACAATAAACACACAGGGTATTTATGGAATATTCAAAGAAGCTTTGTATAGGGTAGTTACTTTTATCCACATTTTTAAATGGGAAAAGGAACTGATTGAAACAAATTAAATACCAGGAGGACGAGAAGAGCAGCTCCCCAGGGGAGGCTGGAGCTGCACCTGCAGGTGAGAGAGTGCAGGGTGCGGGGACCTGATCCTCTTCAGTGCTATCTGCTGTCACTGTCTCATCTTAGCACAGGGTCTGGTTGTTGGATCCTTCTCAGTGATCATAGATTAGAAAAAAAGAGTTTATGATTCTTATATTAATTTAGTGATAACAGGTAACAAGATATTTTATTATTGGATGATTATGTCCTTTCCTAGTCATCACAATTTTTAATGTCTATGCAAAATTTCATCAATTTTATGTTCCTGTAATTTATTTGATAATTGCTGGACATTTATGTTAATTTTTTTGGGGGGGAGGGGATTCTAGAGACTTAACCCAAGAGCAATTTACCCACTGATATACACCTACAACCCTTTTTATTTTTTATTTGACACAGGGTCTCACTAAGTTGCTTAGGGACTTGCCAAATTGCTATGGCTGACCTTGAACCTATAGACCTCAGGAGGCCTGAGCCACTGGGATTGCAGATATGTACTACCATATCCTGCCATTCCAGTGTTTCATGATGATAAAGCACCCCCATGGATGGTGTCATCTCAAGGTATATTTCTAATTTTTTTTCAGATGAAAGCATTTATTTCCTTATTATTAATGATCAAGTTTTTGAATCCTTATCACTAATAACGAATTTTTAAATGTTTCTGAAACTATTATAAAATGCATTGTCAATTTACCTTACAAAAGACTGAAAACAAACTCTGTGTAGAGCCATGTGTAAGTGTTACTATTTCACAACATTCATGTTAACGTCAGCATGGGATTATAATTCACAGTGACTTTTAAACCTGGTTAGTCAGGATGTAGTTGCTTTGAATAAAACCTACTTGAACAAGTATCTGAATTTTGCTCTTTCCCATTATTCTATTAGAAATGTGGATTAATTTTAGACTGCCAATGATATAGCTAGTTTTAAATTCAGAGGTTAGTTATGTAGAAAAATGCAGCATCTCTGCTACTGCCAGCAATTTAATGATATAATTAATCAGCTGATAAAATTGATGAAACTGAGGTCAAATTGAACTGCTGTGAGAATTCAGTTTAAATCCATGAGTAATGTAAATAATATCAGTAAAGTCTGTTCATCACAAATTGATCAAATGACGATATTGTCCAATTGGAGTTTCACAAGACTAACAAAGATAGGTTCTAATGTATTTCAGAAGCAAAATATAAAAACACATACAGAGACCTATTTTTAATTAGCCTGAAGCTGTCGAATCAAATGCCTAAAATGTGAAAGTTGAATAACTGGGGAAAAAATGTCTAAAGATGAATATATTTTTTCCTTTACTTATAAGAAACAAAGAGAATAATTCAATTTACACTTGAAAAGTTAAATGTGGAGTGGTTTAGACCATATCAAAATGTCTCTTTGTCATCTCTTACATACAGCTTGGCGACAAAATAAATGGGACGCTTGACCTATGCTGGGGATTCCCCGAGAGGATGAGCTAATGGGAAGACCCTGTCCTGCCCTCTTACTGGGGACTGTGGAGAGCCTGGGGGTGAGATAAGGCAGAAAGTGGGGAGAGGGAAGGAAAGAGGGAGGAGGATAAAAGAGCAAAGGTGGAAGGGAGAGAAAGAGGGAGAGAAAAGGAAAAGGCCAAAAAAAAAATGTGAGCAAGAAGGAAGGAAGGGGGCAGAAGGGGGGAGAGAGAGAATGGAACAAGGAGAAGGAGAAGGAAGCACAAAGAAGGTGAGCTGAGAGGAGAGGAGGCATGAACCCCTGGGGGGACGGGGCTAGGCAGAGAGGGAAGAAGAGAGCACAATAAATAAATAAATAAATGCAAAATAAATCTGTGACACAGGGGTAAATACATGAAGATTACTGGCAGATAACCACCCTCTGGTGTAAACATGTTAGCTTTTTGTTGGTCTGATCAAAATACTTTAAAGACCTAAAAAGAGCATGCTACAGGGACACTGCTACATCGATGTTCATAGCAGCACAATTCACAATAGCAAGACTGTGGAACCAACCTAGATGCCCTTCAATAGACGAATGGATAAAAAAAATGTGGCATTTATACACAATGGAGTATTACTCTGCATTAAAAAATGACAAAATCATAGAATTTGCAGGGAAATGGATGGCATTAGAGCAGATTATGCTAAGTGAAGCTAGCCAATCCCTAAAAAACAAATGCCAAATGTCTTCTTTGATATAAGGAGAGAAGCCAGGGACAAGATATGTCTCCAAAGGCACACCTCCAGGGACTTAATCCCTCCAACCCTGCCCTCCTGCATACTGTCACCACCCAGTAGACCACTGAAATTACTAATCCATCAAGTGGATTAATTCACTGATGAGGTTCCAGCCTTTATCATCCAATCTTTTCTGAAAGCCCTACCTCTGAACTGTGCTACATTGAGGACCAGGCTTTCAAAACATGAGCTTTCTAGGGGACAACTCCAGATCCAAACCATAACAATGACTATTTAATTATATGTAAAACTCCAGTATTTTTTACTGAATAATGGTGGCTTGTGAACTCAAATTAATTCAAATAATAATTGCATTCAAAGCAGATAATCTTAATTATTTTTTCAAACATAACAAGGAATCATTAAACAATAACCTTCCTGTATACAATTTCAAAGCCAGGCATTTCTCTGAATCAGACACTGCACCCATCTACAATTTGCAGAGTTTTCTGTTCCTTTGCAACTACACAGAGAAAATGAAGCTTGGACTTTGTGATATAAAGGCAGAAATCAGTGCAGCCCTGAATCCTTTTTAAAGCATTCAATGTTCTTAACATTGTTTAGACTGAGTTAGTCATTGTGCACACTTTAAGAAAGATTATCCTTAAAAATGGAAACCGCATGCTCGCCTCTCCCGCTGTGATAATGGACAAACTAAACTGATTTGGTCAAAGTTTCCAAGATTTATTTCCTTCCCTTTGGCATTACAATAAGTGATTAGGCAGAAACAAAACAGGGAAATCTTCATTCTGTTTGAGCAAGCAGTGGCTCAAAGGAGAGGGGAAGGCGATGATTGTCTCCTGGCTACAATCTGCTTCAGCTCACACCCATAAAGCTTGTCTGGGTTGCTATATTTATAGACTCCGCCGAGAGGGAAAGAGTAGATATAAATATTTGAATACCTTTTATTTAGTAGCAATGTCTATTCTAATGTTGGTTTTTGTCTTTTCCAGTAATTGGTGTGGATGCCCAGAAGAACTAAATTAATTGCATGAGCAAACTTATTATATTGTTTAAGTTAGTTCTAGACTAAGTTGGGAAAATGTAATTGAGCTACTGTTTAAAGGAGTTATTTTTCTGTTCAGTTTTTCATTCTTCTGCACATCTACCAACTACTTTTTATCAAAGTGTTTTTTTCCCCTACCACCAAGCACCTCTCTGGGGTCTTGGGATAGAGTGGTGGGTCTGTTAATCTATTGATGAATGACTTCTGTGAATTATCCTCAACAGTAACAGTCAGCATCTGCCGTTGCCCATGAGTTTATGAGCACCTGGTTGCCTGCTGCTCATTCACAAGCCAGCAAGCGGTCCACTGCAGACAGCGGAGGCAGCTCACAAGTCTCCGCTGGTCTCTCAGGATTTGGGGATTGGTTGTTGACTGTTAGAAATGGACTTGCCTGGAATAGCCACGGTCTCTTCTCTTCTGTGTTCTTTCAAACTCACTTAGCCAGTGTTTTTGATCCTGGTAAAGCCAGAGTCCTAAGAGAGAGAGAGTGAAAGTACTTGACACCATGCTGTGATCTCACCCACCATCACTTCTTCTGGACTATATTAACTAAATCAAGTTCCTGGTTTTCCGTTTTCAAAGCAAGACAAATCTTGCTTTGAAAATATATGTACAAAAACGATGCCAACTCAACCTTTAGCTCTTTTCCCCTCCTGGGAAGGTTGGGGGTGCAGCTGAAAGGACCAATCCTCTAATCGTGCTGTGGTCATTCTTGTGACCATCCTCCAGGGTGAAGTTACCTAGACGCCACCAGCTACTGATCACCTTTTTGGCACATAAAATACACTCCTGTAATTCCAGAGATTGCACGGATTTTAGCATCTGTGTGCCAGGAAACAGCGATGAGGACCAAAGATAGATTTGGCAATATCAGACATGGTCAGGTATTTCATTAGCTGCAAGGGTTTAGAGGTGAGGAATACAGCAGGCACCAGTGCAGATGGCCCACTGCTCTGACTGGTCACCTCCGAATAGGTCTACTGCTTTTGCGGCATCAGTGCAAATAGAAATGTGGTAGAAAAAGCACACCGCACTGTGGTATCATTGTAAACGTGGATTTGACTTTGTGACTTCGGGAAGGGTCATGGGGTTCTCTCCTCATCTACAGGTCACACATTGAGAGCTGATGCTTTGCTTCCTTTTTGATTTAGTTGTCTTCCACAATTACACCTGTCCCTTGTGCCCTTCTCACAGAGACAGATTCTCCGCTGTGTCAGCGCAGGTGGAGGGTGCGTGGTGTTCATCAGAGCCCCCATGCCCATGATCTGCTTGTAGACAGCGCTTTCCTTCAGGACTGGCAGATGCGTGGTCCTGGGCCTGAAACTGCTCTTCCCACAGCAGGCCCTGAGGCCAGCCCCCCGCCTTCTCCGGCTTCACTGGCTGCCAACACTGTTGTCGTCACTGTTAACACCCGTGCTCAGCAGCCGCTGCTCCTGTGGAAGCACAAGCCCCTCTTCCTGCACTAAATAAGTGGCCCTAACTTCATGCAGTTCGGATCATTTTTTTTAAAAAGGCGATTGCTTGTGGCCTTCTCAAAAGGAACATCTTCTTCCTCTTTGACTTTTCTATGAGGCCGAATCTTCTTGGGATCAGAGCAGGGTTGTTAAGGGGACGGAAGGGAGGCGGGAGGTGAGGATGAAAACAGCATGGGTCAGATTCCAAGATTCCATGCATGTTTGATTTTGTTGGGACAAACCCAGCTACTAAGTGTAACTATAATCTTCTGATTTAAAAAAAAAATCAACAAAAAGAAAGGGCCACGTGAGCTTCTCAACCTGCAAGGAGTTCTTACCCATTTCATTACTTGCTTGGTATTATCAGGGTGTTGAGGTTTCCACTAGCACCACATAAACTGGAATATTGGCAATAATAGGGTTAATCTCATTAATGTGGTCAGTTCTACAGTATAACTTAAGGTTCAATGTGAGACAATGATTCATTTTTGTTGCTTTGGATACTTTTATCACAGAAAACATTTTTGAAACTTATAAAAAATGTCTAAAATTCACAGAACTAATTGAAATTTCAAGCCCAGAGTACAGAAAAAATAAATAAATTCATGTAATAATGATGATGACTTTTTTTAAAGAGAGACAGAGAGAATTTTTTTGATATTTATTTATTTTATGTTTTAGTTTTTTGGCGGACACAACATCTTTATTTGTATGTAGTGCTGAGGATCGAACCTGGGCCGCCCGCATGCCAGGTGAGCACGCTACCGCTTGAGCCACATCCCCAAACCTGATGATGATTTTTTAAATGGCATATGTAAGTTTCCTATTTCCTGTACATTCATTTGTCAAGGATGTGCTCTTAGAATTAAAATTTAAAAATCAGGGAAACATGACTTGTTACATGAGTCTCAGGATCCTGAAAATAAAACTAATACTTCACAGAGGAATCCTAATTATTCTTGATGTTAAGAATGGATACATAATTTTCACATGGACTATTGTAGAAAAGTGAGCGTGGAACATATCAAAATATGTCCTTGATGGTATCTGCACAACGGACATAAGGACCATATCTAAAAGTCCCCAGAATAGACCAGACACAGTACCCTTCACTTTTTCTCTAGGGACAACATGATCCCCTGGGGACCCTGTCCCTTTACCTTGGGCCTTGGTACTGTGGGGTAGAGCTGACTCAAGCCTGGCCAACCACAGCATCAGATTATCCTGGGATTAGGAGGAAAGTTATGTTTCCATAAACCTATGAAATGAATGAAGGCTATGCATTTGCTGCACTCACAGAACAGGCTGGTTGCCTGAGCTTCAGAGAATCTGCTTCCCAGGACGACTGTGATGTATGTTCTCCATCCTTCACCCCACTGGGCCGTGATGCCTTTCAGCATTAGTCTGCCCCCACTGGGAACACTGGCATTACTTCAAGTCTGGGGTCAAGGCTTTGGGTAAGATTTGAATGCACATAGAAGAAACAACCCACCCTGGTGCCTCTCTGCGTGACAGTGTGCGGTGCATGTAGGATGCCTCTGTCATACTCATTTAGTATTTTTTCTGCGCTTTGACAATGTAATTGACTTACAATTAAGATGAAGTTTGTGGGCCCTCTTCATGCTTCTCTAGTTGAAAGGGAATGTAATTAGATTTAATTGAGGTTGATTCTCCAAATGACACCCCTAGATAGAGCGGACAGCATACACATGTCTTATTGCGGAGCACAGATGTATGAAGTCATTTAATAAAAGATGCTACACATAGGAAGCTTTCAAAACAAGGTTGACAAAAATGGAATGTGACAAATTCCTCCCCTTATTTGTTAAGTTTCCTGCAATTATGTCTGATTCTCCAGGACATGTCCTAAGAAAGAAAGGAAAAAGAAGATTATAAGCAGGGATAGAGAGGTTGGAAAGGAAATAAGAGGGGTGGGGAATCTTACAACTGTTATCTTTCTCAACAATTTCCCACAAGAGAATGAGAATGGGCTTAGGGAGAAGTTTTAGATCTTGAATATACAGGTTTGGTCAAAGATTGATCTGTTGGTGGCCTCTGCCCCTCCTGATTATGTTGGTTATTAGAGAATAACTGAAGGTCAACGTTAAAATGATGCTTTTAAAATTACCTGTTCTTCGTAAAAATGTGTTTCCTAATTTAGCTTGGAAAAAAAGGAGTTTTCAACAGCCTTAAGAACATGTTAATAGAAGGAAATTAGGCAGCCAAGCAAGGACGGACAATAAGGGGCTTTCTAGACAACAATCTTGTGTTTAAAATTGCAGCCAACTTTAACCATAGGTCACATTCAAAACTTGAACTGGAAAAAGCTTCCAGGTTTTATCAGGGTATTGAGGTTTCCACCAGCACCACAGGAACTAGAATATTGGCAATAATAAGGTTAATCTCATTGATGTGGTCAGTTCATCAGGATAATTTAAAGTTCAATGTGAGACAATGATTCATTTTGTTTTTTTGCCATAGAGGAACCTCAAATGTGAAGTTACTTTGTCTGCCTTGATCAGATTAATGAAAACTGTCCACCTTCCACTTCACTGTTTGTGACACAGAACAGTCATGAAGCTTTCTCCCCAGGATACCTGACAGGATTCCATTCTGTCTATTGACATTTGTGGTCCTTTCTATTAGAAAAAGGTTTAGGACTGAGCTACCACCAAGAAGCATCCACTTCTCGCTCATTGGTGAGCACGAGGGGAAGGGATGGGACTGGTGCAGTGGAGATGTCTGGACATGCTTCCACATCTGACCGGTGACTCAGCTTACAGGTACGGACAGCCCGTGGCCCATGCTGTATGACTTAGGAGCAGATCAAAGACACAGTGAGTTCAGTGCTATAAAATGGGTGGGTTACTATAAAATAATGCATAAAATGAAGTTTTCAAATTAAGCATTCTTCTATTGAAGATCTTAAAATTTTGTTTTTAAAATATATTTAAATGGTACAATTCCAAATCTGATTCTAGGCATGAAAGTTTATGTATTAAAAATTGATAATGAGCCAGGTGCCGTGGTGCATGCCTATAATCCCACCAGCTTGGGAGGCTGAGGCAGGAAAATTGCAAGTTCGATGTCAGGCTCAGCAACCTAACAAGGCCTAAGGAACTTAGTAAAATCTCATCTCAAAGTAAAAAAAGAATTAATTAAAGAAACTAAAAACTAAAAGGGCTGAAGATACATGTGACTCAGTGGTTAAGTGTCACTGGGCTCAAAAAAATAAAAAATAATCATGAGAGAGAATTATGAGAAACTTGAATTCTATACTGTGTTTTTCATTTTCCCCATTTTTTTCCAAATAAACAAGAATTATTTTATAATGGGAAAATAATTTTAACCTGCTATGTTTTGTGATGGAGGAGAAAATAGTTCTTTTGTAAGCTCAGATTCAAATGCAAATTGTGCAAATTATTATACTACAGCTTTCAACAAGGACACCCAAGAGAACGTTTATTGAGCACCTACTGTGTACCAGTGCTTTTAGTATTTGTTATTCATAATCATTATAATGACCTGGCAAGATGTGTTTTGTGACCTCCTGTGACTTTTATAAAACCCTGAGACTTGTTCAGATTATATAGTTGATCATGATTACATAGCTAGTACCCAGCTGAACACTATTTACAACCTATGTTTGCAAATTTTTGAAACCCCCAGTCTTTTGTTCAGACTACTATTTTCTGTCCAGGCACAAGTGATTCTTTTCTGCCAAGATGGAAGGCTCTTGATATACAAACAAATCATTATGATTCATTCATTCAGTGATTGAGAATTTTATTTGTATGCGTCATAGTAAAATTTTAGTAGGTCTAGCTACCTTATAATAAATGACATAAATTACGACACATTTATATGTTAACAAATGTAGAATTGGATGCCAGATACCATCAAATAAGCTGTTGGCCATTATTGATAAAATCATAACATTTTATTAGTTTCTTCTCTGCTTATTTATATGCTGAATTAGAATGATACGATTCTAATATTGGATTGTTCCTCAATATCTGAAGTCAAATCCACTTAGTTCATTGTCTGGTTTTTAAAATGCAGTATGGGTTCTATTTGCTGGTGCTCCTGTGAGTTTTTCACCAGTGCCTGTGGGTTTGGTTTACAGGTCTATCCTCGGTGCTCTTCTTGTCAAGCTCAGGTCTTTGTGCTACTATGGCTTTGTACAAAGCTGTGGGAAGCATTAATTCTCACTTTATGCCTTTGGACAATTTAAAAAGCTCATGAATTATCTGTTTCTAGAAGGTCTGAATGAATTCATGCATGAAATTGTCTGGAACTTTATTGAGAAGGAGATCTTTGACAACTTTCTCAATTTCTTCCTTGGTTTTGGGTCTACTTAAGTATTCTATCTTTTGTGGAGACAATTTGCAGTATGGCACTTTCATATTTATAGAAAATGACCTATTCTATTCTTAAATTTATTAGGATAGATTTGAGCAAATATTCTTTTTAGAATTATTTTAATCAGTTCCATTTTTCACATTCCCAAGTTTGTATATTAATGTGTTCTTTTTAATAATAAAAAGGATTTATCTATTTTTACTCAAAGAACCAATTATTTTATGTATCAGTTCTTTATATTCCAATACATTAATTAACGTATATTTTCACATAAATTGACTCTATTTCCCTTCTTTTCAATGGTTACAGGTACTTAACTTTAGTTTTCTCTTTCCCAATAAATTTATTTATGCTTTTATACTTATTAATTTTGTTCTGCTTTCCTTAGATTTTTTTTCTTACATTTTTATGCTGAATACACTATTTTATCATTGTCATTCTTTCTGGTTTTGGCGAGGAACACATTTATGATTCTGGTTTTCCTTTGGACCAATTCTTTGCCATGACCACACACTTTATACAAAACTCAGAATCCCTGTGCTTTAACCATTCAGTGGTCATTATAGGGTCTTGATTTAGCATCTGAGCAGCCATCTTCAATGTTGACTGCCATCTTATGAGATAAGTCTCGCTTTCCTGTACTTTCTCTTACCCGAACTTCCCCCACCCCCATTAGTGACCTACCCCGTGGTACCATAACCCTAAGCCAGTCCCAGAAGAACATGACCCCTTGGCTCTGGAAAGCCCCATGATGCCATTGACCTAAGCCAGCCCCATGCTGTCCCCAGGGGCCTAGCTCTGACACAAGAACTCCGAGCCCATCCCTTAGTGCCACAACTCCAGCTCCAAACCCCTGCCCCACAACAGCTGAGCACCCGAACATCTCAGGTCCCCTCTCCTCTCTCTCTGGAGGGATGGCCTTTATTTGTCAGGTCTGACAGTAAACTCTGGTGCGACCTCTACCTGGGCTCCGTCTTTCAGGTCTCGCCCACTCGTCTCTTCTGGCTCACTTTCCCTTCAGTCATACTTCTGATTTTTATGTGGATCAAGTTATTGAGTAGAAAATATTTTCTTTTAGATTTCAGTGGTTGGGAGAGTTGATCTCTTCATTTGCTGTGTCTCTAGGTTACTACATTGGTGTCAGGAACTGGGAGCAGCTTTTTATGGTTTTTTTTTTTTTCCTATTCTTTGGAATTTTCAGCTGAAGTTTTCTTTGTGGTCATTATTTGCAAATGACCCACATATATTCAAGAAGAAGCTGCATTTTATAACTATGTATAGCAATATTTATGTTCCACATTTATGAACAATGTTATTCAAATTCGCCTGCATTTAACTTTTTTCTGTGATTTGTGAAGAATGGCAAGATAGGCTGATGTTTTTAACCGCCAGCTTGTTCCTGTGGTTTTTATGGTCTGGCTACATCTGGACAGTTTGGTTACAGATTCCAAAGTGAACGGTTCTTATGGATGATGATGGTATGTGGGCATAGAAAGAATAAAATTGGGTAATATTGGAAGGAAGTTCTCTCCTTTTAATTGTGTTCACATCTCCATTATACTAGAAGAATGTCTCAACCTAGTGATGGTGCTTTATTACTTTGCTGATGCTGCTAATCCTATGTTAAGAAGGAGCAAGACTCAGTAAGAATGAGGCAGAATATAGAGTCTTTTGAAGATCTTCTGTTGGTCCTTGCCCATAGTCCTCATCCTTCTTCTCTTTTCTCTCCACCTCAGAATGCAAATCAGACCACCTTGTCTGGTATTCTGTTGGATACCACCACCAAGGTAATGGCCAAAGATTTGAAAATTTGATGGACAGGTCTTTATTTCCTCTGTTTGCCCTTTGCAGGACAGCTGCCCCTTCACGGCCCCATCTGTTGGCCCTCCTGATGCAGCTGTGCCTTTGGGGCCCACTTTTCCTGGCTTCCTTAAACTCCTTTAATCTGTTTCTTCCTGAGAACTTCAATGACAGTAGCTTCTAGGGAAATTGGCTTTTTTTTTTTTTTCAATAGTATGGATTGAATGCAGGGATGCTGTACCACTGAGCTACACCCTCAGTCCTTTTTATTTTATTTTGAGACAGGGTTTTACTAAGGTGCACGGGATGATCTTGAACACATGATTCTCCTGAGTCTCTAGGATTCCAGGCTTGTGCTACTGCACCTGACTTTTCCTTTCCATCACTTACTAATTATTTTTTGTTTAATTGTTACCTCCTGTTTTTAGCAAGAGGTATTGATTTTTGTATTTTTGATAGTGACTGATAGCTGCTGTTTAAAATGCATTTATTTAATTCTCTTTTTTTTTTTTCTGCCCCTGTGCACAAAGCCCTCTCCGTTCTATGTTCTTTAAATATGCTTCTTAGTAAAACTGCCTTATGTGACTCGGATTCCTCCTTTGAACAATTCTGATGTAATCCTGGTAAATGGCCTGTCAGTTGCAGCCCAGGGAATACCTGAATGACATCTTGTTGACATGTTAATCAGAGCTAACTATTCCCCATTCACACCCTGGCACATCCAGTCCTTGTCTGTAGACCATGCTTCATTTGAGAATTTCATATCAGCTTTCTCAAACCTCTTTCCTTTAGTTCTTTTCCTTTCCATCAATATCACAAGAGATTCCATGTGTATAATGTAACTGTTGAAATCATAATACTGAGGTTTTGAATCTAAGTGTATTTCACTTTGTTAAGAATCGTATTTACATAAAACAAGGCAATGTCATTATTTTTATTTCAGATCAAATCACAAGAGCAACCAGAAAGCGTATTTTTCATTTATCTTTGGTTAAACTACTTCAAAATAAAAATAGGTTTGTCAAATAGGAAAAAAAAAAAAAACCACAACACATATGCCTGAATGAGACCTCCTATGTGTGCATATTTATTAAATAAAATTCGTGGAAAATCAGGCAATATATCAGGTATCATTTCAGACTTGTTTACAAAAATTCTGTAAGTGAATTTCTAAGATCAAACTCAGTGTTCCTTGAATCAGTGGGATGTAGCATACATTATTTATCAGCTAATTCCCAAGAACAGTAATAAAAGGCTTGCTCTTCTAGCCTTCCCACCCCAGCTTGGCTCCTACTGGCTTCCAAACAAGTTATAGGCACCAAAGAGTTACATGAGGAAGCTGTGATTAATTATGAAATAAAACATGCTCCACCTCATACAAGCTGTGAAGAAGACATAGGTGTCTGAGATTTCTAGGGCCCCTGCCTTTGACTCGGTGCTCAGAAGTCCCAGTATCCTCTGGATTTTGCCAATTTAACCAATTTGTCTCTTATTTCTTTTCCTTTTTCTTTTCAGCAAAAATAAATAGTCTGAATGGATTCTTCAAACTGTGAGTTTCCTCCTGCATGAAAGATGGTTGTGCAGGGTATCATTTTTATGTCAATGATACCTACGCTTAAAATTGTGTTTCCCAAACATAAGGAAACATAAATACCGAGCAATTTTAATTGGCTATCTTGGTGAAGAATATGACAAGAAATGATTGTTTTTTCCTGATGCTTTTGCTGAAAGGCAGGAAAGAAAATCTTGCTGAATTCTTAAGCGTGAGGAGGTTGGCGTGAGGACAGCTGGGACATGTTTCTCCATGTGTTGCTGGGGGCTTCTGACTGGACCCGAGGGCCGGTCCTTTAGGAGAGAGACAGTTTCTTAAAGACACCTGTTCAAAGAGAAAAGCAAAACAAAGCCCAGGTATTAAGATTTGTAAAGTTTAAAATATAAAGAGGCGCTGAAATGTGAAAAACGCATAAAACAACATTGTTAGGATCAAATTGTGGAAGAAGCCACTGACTTTGCCCAACACATTTTGCTCTTCCCTAGAAGGGCCAGGGGTGGCTCTCGCCATCCCACCTGTTCCCAGGTGGAGGGAGATGTCACAGGCAGGGGAAGCCAGCAGCAGAGAGGGCTCAGCTGTGCAGTCGTGTCCTGATGGGAGGCCCCTGTCTGCAAATCTTCCAGCCTTTATTTTTTTTTAACCATTTGTGAAAGAGGCCACCGGTGTCCTTACCACGTCTTTGGTCCACATTGCTTCATCTGCCACTGTGGCGGCCGTTTCCAGCTTCTCTCCACCGGCAGTCTCCACCTGAGTCTCCACCGACAGTCTCCACCATGTGACCCCCACGAGTCTTTATCGGTTGAGCTTTAGGGCTGACCAGAGAGTTCTCTGGACCCTGAGCAAGCAGGGCCAGCAAATGCTTGCTGACTCCAGGACTGGTCATGGGGGGATAGTGAGCCCCTAGTTCCCACCAGCATCCTTCAACCAAAGGGAGCGGGGAGTCATAGGGGAAGCGCTCCAGGTTCCTGTCTTCTGGTTAGACACCAGTGGGAAGCGTCACTTATGCTTCTCGGAGGTCCCAGAGGAATTCTTCCAGTTCTGCCATGATAACATCACAGAAAACTCGTGGCTCTGGGGGCTTTTGTTCCCTCTCCCTGTGGCTCTGCCTTACCCCTGCTTCTGAGCTTCACCTTCCAAATGAACCATCTGCCTCCAGGCCCCTGCTCAGGACCTGATTTGGGAACCAAACTTAGATTCTGTGCTTAGATGTGAGTATCATCTTCTACTAGCAGAGGTGATGATCACATGTGGAAAAATAGCACTGGATTCCTGATAAAGGAGCTCGCTTCTAAGAAGAATCCCAAGAAAGTTTCATAGGAATTATATTTAATGATTGATGATGGAAAGTTTTCTTTTACAAAAATGCTTTTATATTTAAAAAGAAATTGTGCTGTGATTATTATGGCTAACCTAAATTAAGTGCTTTATGTGTTGGACACCGTTCTAAACACTTAATATGTTGGGTTTAGATGTCCGCATGGTGGTCACAGTAATTGCACGACCTCTATGCACCCCTGGTGATTCTGGGATTGGTCACATGACTTACTTTGGCACGTGAGATGAACCTGAAAGAGCTGGCTGAAGAAGTTGTGTGGGGAGAGCCAAGTTACCATAGCAAACAGCCTCTACCACTCAGGAGTCAGGTTGTCATGGATGAACTGACCCCAGGTTCATGAGAAACACTGTTTCTTGTTTTAAGGTGTTGAGCTTTGGGTAGTTCATTATTCATCAAAAGCTGTCAGCGCAGATGCACTATTTCGTTCAGCTCTATCGCTGCTCCTTCAAGGCTGTTATCACCCTCATTTGACAGGTGGGAAATTGTGGCTTAGAGAGTTTGCTTTACCCAGAGTCACAAAGCCAGTAAAAGACAGGGCAATTCCAAAACCAGACTTGCTTGATCCCAAAGCAAATTATCTCCCTGTGATTGTCATATAGACCAAACATTTTCCAAGAAGTCATTGATTAATGAGTTAACTAATTCCTAAAGCCTACTTTGTGTCAGGTACTGTGTAAAATACTGGTGACACTCAAATGAATAAGGCACAGTGCCCACTTCCCAAATAACCTCAGGGTCTCAGACACAAGACGGGTGCAGGTGAAGCCCTGCAAACATGGATGCGTCTCCCATGCATAGTGACGTATACTGATGATGTCCTGTGTCTGGAGCCAGCACATGGGAAAAGAGAATCTAACAGCATATGGGAACTTTACATCTACGGGGGCTAATTTTGAGAAGCACTTCTTTATTAGGCTCAGTTTTTGTCTAAACCTTTCAGATTTGTATCTGGGTCTAAACATGAACATTTAAACTAAACTCTTTAATATGTCTTACTTCAGAAATGTCTAGTAATAAAAAATCCTCCCCTTACCCAACTAAATATATTCACATTTTATGACTTACTTGCATTTTAAATTCTGAGTTCTCCAAGTGAATGTGGTTTCTGAGTCATAACTGTTGAGACTGCAAGCAGGCCATCTGTCAGAACTTTCCCAGCCTGGATTAGCTCAATTGTCACAGTCACATAGGTCAGCATAGAGAATATTGAAGTGTTTAGAGACCTCTCATGCTCCTGTTAGCATTGGAATACTATACAGCAATTAAAAGGGAAGGTAGCTAAGATTGCAACATGATATATATTGTTGAGTGGAAAAATTAAACATGTGATATGTAATATTTATGCTAAAACTCTAACCAAATATATCTGTCCCACACACAGGTGCACATGTACATCAGACTCACCTGTGTGCACATGTGTGCTGCTCACACACATGGGTTGGATCTGATCCCATGCTCCGATCCTCTCTGCAATGTGGGGTTTGGACCTCACTCTGCTTTCTCCATTGCCTTTCTTGGAGGCATTGCCTACCCTAATGAGGTGTGTGCATATTCTAAGTACTCTATTAAATGGCAGAATCAGCTAGAGGAAATCATGCATTAATGGGGGCCTGGAAGGTACTGATGAGGTGGTGGGAGGAGGTGCACAGAGTCAGGTGAGTGGCCGACCATGATTTAGATTTGCTCTTGACCTATTTTCAAAAAGGTATGTGCTGTCTGCTTCTCACTCAGGAAAGAAGTTAGAAAATTCTCTTCTGTCCTGAAGTCTGCCTTTCCTCATAGCTGCTATGGGTGCTAGTCTTCTTTACGAACCAAACTTGGAGGGTTGGCTTGGAGTTTAACCACCTCAGCTGTGACATTGCACTGTGGGAAAACACCCTGGAGTTCTAATGAGCTGACTTCTGAGATGAAGCTGGGCCTCATTCCAGGTGCTCCCTGTCTTAAAGAGTTGGGCAGGTAGCTGGATCTCTTTGAACAGTAGCTCACTCACCTGTCTGCCCCTACACCTATAAATCTATTTTTAACTCTACCCAGTTCTCTATCTACATGCGATAGTAGTTCTGAAAGGAGAATTTCTCCTTTAAATAGTGACATGTTTTTTTTTCTGGAAATGGAGGAGACATCCCTGCCACAGTGTGTCTTCTTGGGATATTCTTTCTTTTTGTGAGCACCTCATCCATAATTGGGCTGGGTGAATAAACATATATAGTCCCTGCCCTTAGGTCATAGGGGGCATCACAGGCTTCCCCAGGTCAATAAGTCCCTGCCCAAATGTCACTAAGCAGATGGAGCATCAAGGACGGAAGCCTCAACCAGTGAGCCTGGAACCAAGCTGGGGTGCTCAGTGGAGAGTCTCAGGAAAGTGACAGTTGAACTCAGTCCCCTGAAAGATACAGGGATGGACAGCCACTTCAGGTACAGGGGACAGGATGTGGGATGATCTGAGGAACAAGAAAGGAATTGATGTCATTGTGGGCAGAGAAGAGGCCAGTATGGCTAGAGGGGGCTGGCAAGCTGTTTTGGTGAAAAGCCAGGTAATTAATGTTCTAGTATTTGTGGACTATGAGGTCTCCGTTACAACTGTTCTGTTGTGTAGTTACAGCACAAAAGCAGCCCAGGGCACTATTTAAATGAATCGAGGTAGATCTCTTCCAATAAAACTTTATTTACAAATGAGGCATTCGGCTGAATGTGGTCATAGTTTGCCACATGGAGGAGCGAGTATGAGATAACGGCATGTGGTTCCACAGGAGGATGCCGAGGAAGAACATGGTCAGGACACGCAGGGCTTGGATTTGGAACTTACATGTGGAATGGGCAGGGCAGGCTCCCAGTCAGGCCAACCAGGGACAAGGGAATGTGCCTGCCACGTGCCTGCTTTGCAGCTTTGGTTTTCTGATTGTCTACCTGCTGGGGCAGTTACCGGGATTAAGTGAGACAGTATAGCTGCTTGTTACCTAACAGGTGCATTCAGCAAGTCCATACATCTCAGTCCTGCCTGTCCCACATGAGGGATCTGCTATGTTTTGGAACAGGGGGTCCTTATGCTTCCAGAACTTTGATGGAAAGTTCCAGGGAACAGTTGCCCCCTAGGGAGCATCACAGAGTTCCCCAGGACTCAGCCCTTGGAGAGCGAATCCAGAGCACACTTGGACCCCCCAGCCTCTTTATCCACAGGAGGAGAGACCTGGCAACACGTTCAGCCTTTCATTATCCCTAGAGAAATGATGGGGGTTGTGTTTTCTTAATTACATAGCACAGGTTTAATTTAATATCTCTACCTATGTTAATTCAGTGATTGGAAAAAGGCTGAAGTTAGTTTTTAATTAACTGAGAGAAAAGGGCATTCTATATTCTGTGTCAGGAGGGGCCGATGTTATTGTTTGTCATAGGCAAGAACGAGGAAAAACACTCTGCCCATTAATGTCATTACAAGAGTTACTTCTGTCTCAACCTTTATGGCCCCTTGTGGAAGAGCTTCATAAAATAGGAAGGGATTTTAAAATATGACACGGTCGGAAATTGTTCTCTTTCCAGATACATACATATATGTGTACTGATGTGCATGCACACACACACACACACACACACACACACACACTGATTTATTTCTTGAAAATTTCTGACTGGATATTTCAAGCTGTGTGTGTGTGTGTGTGTGTGTGTGTGTGCTGTGTTTGTGCATGCACATGCCCAAAAGGATTTCCCATGCTTCTTAGTGACTTACTTAAATAACTGTAAGCAGACTTGGGAATTTCATTTCTAATCCCATTCTCTTCCTGGCAGAGCCTGGGGGTGCAGAAGGAGGGCAGTGCGGCCACAGCAGGGGGAACAGCTTTGCCAGACAAGGGGCAGGCAGCGGGTCAGAGAGCCCCAGGGGTGGCCTCAGCGCTCCCCGTGGCGCAGGCTGCCACAGTCCTGGTCGACTTTCTCCCTGAAGACTTGTCGGGGGAGAGCAGGGACGGCACACGCCAGGAGAAGGAGCTGTTTAGGAAAGGGTGGACTCTTCTCCGCTAAGGCTCAGAGGACCTGCACACGTGCACAGCGTTCTTCCACCCACTCTGCGCTTGACGTCCGCTGAGTTTTGTGGTTCAGAACCAGCGAGTAGAATTCCACGTGCGTACGTGTAACTGTGGTGCTTTTAGAAGCCGAGAGTTCAGGGCCCTATGCCGGAGATTCCACTTTAGTACCTCTGAGGCAGGGCCTAGGAGTCTGCATTTATATTAAGCACCCAAGGTGATTTTCACAAAGGTGAGCTACAGGCCAGAAACCCTGCGGGCAGTGAGTGACTCTAAGGTTGCAGCTTTATTAAACCCACTTGTTTCTTTATTTAATCAACCGGTTTCTCTCTTTTCTTTTTTTTTTTGCACAATGACAAGAATTCAATAGGCACCCATGATGTATGCCAACCTGTGAATTTTTAAGAGATAGGACCAAGCCATTTTTCCTCACAAACTCCAAGGATCTTTTTTAGTATTAATTGGCCGAGAAGGAGGGAGAGCCCACGTGGCTGTCTTGGACTAATTGCCTCCCACTGTTGGCTCCCTCTACCTCAGAACAGGTGTGGGAATCATGAGTCACCCCTCCTGGCTACTTTTGGCATTTTGCAACTGATTGTTTTAGAGGCCAAACTGTTTTGTGAAAAATTTAACTTGTCATTCTGTCAGAAAGCTTTAAGGAAGATATCTGACATTTAAAAAAGAAAAAAACTTGTTGTAGTCACTAATCTAGGAGACTACATATTTGGATGGCTATTTTGAACACGCATGTCCTGAACCGAAATGTTGTTTAGCAGAGATTAAGCACATATTAGCACACATGATCCCCCAAAGCCTGGGTTCAAACACAGTCACTGCCTGGGTGCTAGAGGTGATCTCTCACAAACTGATTTGAGAGACCGTATTTTCTGGAGAAATAGAGAACATCTTTTGGATTCTTTATAGAAAATTTTCATGCCTGAAACTATACACATGTGTTATTGACTACAAGAAAGAAAATGTTGCATAAAAAGTTTTGGAGTGAAAAACAAAAAGAGCTACACTAAAAGCTACCTTTAATGCAATGGTATTATAACTACCATACTGCCAGCCACACATTGAGCTCAATGCCCAGCTATATCATGTAACCCTTGGTAGGCCTCATAATTATTTGTAATGGTGGAAACTGAGTTGTATGTAGTATGTTAAATAACATTCCTTAGAATACGGGAGGAGTTTGTCTCCCAAACTCACCTTGATAATCATGATTCTAAACTGGCTAAGGGTTTGCTTACACCCGCGGAAACCCACGTACTTTAAACCTTGTGTTAATCAGGGAAATGAATATCAAAACTACACCAATATTTCCTCTTTCTCCAGTTAGAATGGCAGTCATCAAGAATGCAGATAAAAATAAACACGGGCAAGGGTTCAGAAGAAAAAGGCACATTTTTACACTGTTGGTGGGATGGTAAATTAGTACAACTACTACGGAAATCAGCGTGGAGGTTCCTCAAAAGACCAGGAATGGAACCACCACATGACCCATCTGTACCATTCCTTGGTATTTATCCAAAAGAATTAAAGTCAGCATACTATAGAGATAGATGCTGTATGGTTTAGATGGGCAGTGTCCCTCAAAATCTCCTGCTAATGCAGGACTATTCCTGTTAATGCAGGAATATTCAGGAATGAGATGATTATGAGAGCTGTAACCCAATCAGACCATCCAGCGGTAGCTGTAGGCAGACCGGGCAGGACTGGAGGAGATTGGCCTCTGAGAACTTGCCCTGGAAAGGTGGTTCTCCCTTCAGCCCCTTCCTCTTCCTCTTCCTCTCTCTCCCTTTGTTCCTGACCCTGCCTGAGCAGAGCACCTTTCCTCCCCGGGCCCTTCCCCATCACATGCTGCCTCACCTGGGGCCCAGAGCCGTGGAATCGGCTGTCCATGGACTCTAAACTGTGAGTCCCAAATCAACTTTCCCTCCTCCAAGTTGTTCTTGTCAGGTGTCTGGTCACAGTGACACAACATCTGACTAAAACACACGCATAACCATGTTTATAGCAACATGATTCACAGTAGCCAAGTTATAGAACCAGCCCAGGTGCCCATCAACAGACGAGTGGATGGAGAGAGAAAATGTGGTGGACAGACACAGTAGCGTTTTATTCAGCCATAAAAAGAGCACCATCGTGCCAACGGAAGGAACCGGATGGAAACGGGGAGCATCGTGTTCAGTGAAACAAGCCAAACTCAGAAGGGCAGGAGGCCCGTGTTTTCTCTCAGATGTGGAAGCTAGTGAGACAAAAAGGAAAGAAAAGGGATTCATGAAACCAGAAGGGAGACCCCGCGGAACAGAGCAAAGATTTGAGGGAAGAAGGAAGGGGAGGTACTAGGGTGTGAAATCGAACAACTTATGTGCATTTATGAATATATCACAATGATCCCACTATTACCCGTCCTTGTCAAGCACCAATAAAGTTTAAGAAGAAAAAACAATCTTGCTGAATACAATATATATATATACACACACACACACAACAACAACAACAACAACAATCAAACACAATAGACCAATTTAATGGGTCAAAGAGTGAATGAGACGATAGGATGTAAGTGCTTCATGAAGATCCATGTACACATAAAGTATTAGGAACAACACCAAAATAAATGTGGCATGCTAATAGGGGAACATCCAGCATCAGTTCCTGCTTGGAGCCTGGTTATCCACTTGACATTCAACCACAGCCAGACGAAACCCAGCTTAATTGGAGGTGCCTGGTGGTGCAGAGAGTGGGGATTTCCAAAGGTCAATGGCTGGATCCCAAGCTGCTCATCAATATGACTTACTTAGACAGTTGGAGTCAACTTCCCTTGCCTCTTCTTTTCCCCTGGGGAATTTATTTAATATTTGTTTGCTAGTAGTTATGGCCAAATTTACAGTCGCAAGCGCGAGCAGGGACAAGGGTCACACTAGACTTGAATCTGGAAATTTCATTCTGACTGTAACTTAAACTTTTCTTAAGAACAGAGAAGACAAAAAGAGATCAAATTAAGAAAGAGGCTCTGTTTCTAATTTCCCAGGGGTACAGAATCGACGTGCTCAGAACCTGGGTTCTTGCTTTTTCTGTAGCTGTTTGTATGTTGATTTCCCTTCTCAGCACTGATCTGTATGTTGGGGAGATCTCACCCACTCAGAATACAGGATTGATTTCTCTTTTTGCCAAGTGCAAAGTTTCTTTGCAAGAAAGTAATTATTTTCTAGAAGTATGATAGTGAGTAATTAGAACTGTAGTCAAATAGCCAAGTATGCAGGCTTCATCTACTGTTTATTGACCTGAATGCAATATAGAAGAGAACACTAGAATCTATTCTTTCTTGGGGTCCTGGAGAATATTTCAACCCCTGGGTGCAGGGGAGGAAGCAAACCTGTATGTGTGTGTGTGTGTGTGTGTGTGTGTGTGTGTGTATGTGTGTGTATTCACTGATAACCTGCTAAGTATCAGGACCTGTTCCAATAAGTAAGGGATATTAAAAATAATAACAGCTGCACAGCATCAGCAGTGACTACATTGTGTATTAGCTAAGCACTTGCACATGTCAAACCCTATCTATGCGTCATCTCTCATTCTCCCAACCCCATGGATTGACTATTCTTCCTATTTTTTTCTTAAATTTCCACTTTATAAATGAAGAAAGGGGACTGGGGTTCAGAGCAGGTAATTAGCTTATCTTCCAAGTCAAGGAAAGGTGTAGATCTGTGGTTTGAATCCAGCTCAGCTTGCTGCGGAGGACACTGCACATTATCACATTATCATTATTTATACTCTATTCCAGAAGACTGTTTCAGAGGGGAATATGGTAGGACAGCGTGAACAAAATGGTTTAACAGAAACAGCAGCAGACGTTCATCGTTAATCAATCAATTATAAATTTCCATATTGCAATTTTAGAAGCAGTTGCTTAACATCATGATTTAGTTTTCAAAAAGAAAAAGAAGGGGAAAAGGACCTTCTGGAAAAGCCAGGGGCAGATGAGGCAGCTTTGTCTCCCCCTCCTACACCTCCCGAGCTTTCTGCTCTGGGGACCTGCTGTCCATCATCCTTCTCTTTGTAAAGGTGCAATGAACTTGTTGGGTGAGCAGTCTTTCTCCATGTTTTTTTTTTGCTTTCTTTTGTTTTCTACAAAATAATTGTACATATCTGTGGGGTACAATGTGAATATTTTCAATCCCCTGCACGGGATGCTTCTCCATTTTCAACCCAAATGGTTTGGATGGATCCTTGGGCCTGGCTCACCAGAGTAGCCTTGCTCCTAATGTGATTGGTACAGAATGGACACACAGTTCAAGTCATTCTGTCACAGGGAAGCCTGAACTTTAAATTGCATCTCCTGAAAGCATTTTCTCTCTTTTGCCCTGAATGGGCTCAATGCCTTCATCTGGAGCCTGCAAGTGAAGCCAACAAAGTAGATGCAGAGCTCAGAGGCAGAGAAAATAACGTGCCACCATAGCATTTCCATTTCAGGGTCCAGTCCAGGCTTACAGCTGTCTCAGCTGTGGACTATGGAATTATATAAGAAATAAACCCATTGGGGGCTGGATTGGGATTCCCTGTTACTTGTAACTGGAGGGGTCTGATCTATTGCTGCTTTTGCACCACCCAAAGTGAGACAGGCAGCAGAATTCTGTTTTGAACTTAACCTGTACACCCCCACCCCCCAAGACAGATCCTTTATGGCATGCCTGACTCCGCTCCACCCTTTATTAGCCTGTGACCTTGGTCAGTCCCTCTTGGTCACGCTTGATGTTTGTTTTCATTTCTACAAGACATGGAGGTAAAAATCCTTTTCCATGATCCTGAAAGTCGTGCAGGGACCAAATGATTCAAGAAACTACTTTAGGAACACAAAGGACTGTACAGACGTGAGAGTCCCTAGCCACACTGGGGCCAACAGGCTTGTAAGTGACATCACATGCTCCTCAATCCACGCCTTTTCTTAACTCTTCTGCTGAAGTACTGCTGGCCACCTCAGATGCTGGATCTGGCCCTATACCTTCCAGGAAATAGGAGAATAATGATGGTGCTCATCTCACTTTGATATAACCCAGTGCTTTCATTGTATATTTATTTCTTATATAAACTTGGTTAACCCAGGAGGCTTAACCAAGTTTGGGCTCTAATGAAATGAATGTCAACCTTTTTGAAGAGAAAGGAAGAAAGACCAAGAAAGGTTTTCTTAGTCACTGATGAGTAGTTAATGATGTTCCTGTTCATTTTAAGAAATGACACCTGTATGGCTTTGAAACAGCACAAAATAACACACAATCCTCATTGAAACTGAGGCATGGTGAATTAATTTAAATATTTTTTAAATGCAAAGTCATCCACTGCCACTCCTTAAATTGTTCTCCTTGGAGGGGAGAAGAAAGTGTATGTCCTTGATGGATAACTCTTCAGTTATTAACCAGAGACATGCTATAGATAATGAATCAGAGTTCTTCTTAAAATACCCCTCAAATATATATATATATATATATAATTACATGTGTAATATATATAATTACATGTGTAATATATCATAATTACATATAAAATATTCCATACATTATATATGTAATATTATATGTGTAATTATGATATATATAATATACATATGTCATATATATACTTATACATTAAAGCTAGTCTTTATAAAACGAGGACGCGTAGCAGGCATACTTGTGGAGTTGCTCACTGGTAAGCCTAAAGAGATTTCTATAACTCAGCCCGTGTCTCCCTGAAGCAGAACTGCCCCTGCTTTTTTGTGGGATTCCTAATGGTGAACAGACACCCACCTCCTGCATCACCCACTCCCATCAGAATTCTGTTCTGAGAATTTCTCACCCCCCAGGACAGATCCTTGTATTTTATATCCCCTGGGATCAGAGTCAAGTTGAAAGGAAATATCCAAGTCAAGAGAAAACGAAGGCAGGAACAGCACATTCAGCCAGCCGCATCACAGGCTGCGACTGTGAGCACTGCCTCCATTGTCACCTACCTGGGGAGCTAGAGTAACCTTACTTGCTCCCTCTGCTCCCACACTGGAGACTCCACTCTCAGAGCATCTAATGTGATCTTTTAAAAACAAAACAGAGTTTCTATGCTAAAAGCCTGTGATGGGCTCCCATATCATTCTTTCAAGGTCCTTATCGCAGAACGTGAGATTCCATCTGCACCCCTCCCCACCCAGCCTCTCTGAGGTCATGGTTGGCCTCACCTTCAGTGTCTCCTGTTGGGCTACCACGAGCACCTTGCCTTTCCTGTGGGTCCTGCCTCCAATATTTTGCACCTAATTTTCCTGTATGGAGTACTGCACCCACATATGTCAGTGGGACCTGCTTCCTCAATGTTGTTCTACTTCATCCCAATGTCATCTTGTCAGAGAAGGCAGAGCCTATATTGACTTGGAAGTTCTTTTTCTGGCTTTGTTTCTCTCTCTCTCTGACTCTCTCTCCTCGCCTCTAGGGTAGTACACATTTATTTGTTTCTGTGACTTCCTAGTAGAATGTAAAATCCATACTTGTAGGTCTTTGTTTTGGCCAAACGCATTAGGCACTCAATAAATATTTGTTGGATAAATGAAGAAATAGTTATTCTATAGGTAAAGTCATTTGAGTCCTACTCACCATTAAAAGGTCAGTTAATTTAGAAGGGCAATTTAAAAACATAAATACCGACACATCTAACATAGCCTATTAAGCATGTGCTCTTTGGGTTTTAGAAATCTGAGCAGAAATTCTGCTCTTCTGCTGCATAGAAGCTGAGGACCTTGATCCAGTGACTGACGGATCTCAGCCTCAGTCTACTAAAGGATGAGATGGGAGGCCTGCATGGGATGGGACAACACACACATGCAGTCACAGACACACATACATAATACTAGAACTTATTTTTTTCTATAATAAATTTCGGAAAATTATAAAACTATAACAAGTATAAGGAAGAAAATAAAAATCACCTGGAAATCTATGTCCAGAGATTGTCAACACCTAATTTACTGTTAATAATATTTACAATAATATTTTGCTTTTAAAAATTAACAAAATGGTAATCATAGTAAAGAGTGTGTGTAAAATACATATATTTTATATGAATGCTTTCCATTTTAGAACTGATGTATGCTTCTAAATGGCCACATTCATTTCCATCATAACAAGGTACAGAATTTAAGCAACTTAAAGAAAAAAAAATAGGTTTTGTATGTAACACAATTTTATAAATATAAACATAGATTTCCAAAAGATATTAAACAGCCCTTTGAAAGAGAATCTTTATTCAGTTTTCTACAGTTAGGTTATTTTCTTGATCATATTTAGCATTTTCTAAGGAAAAATGTGTTAAGAGTGTACATTCTCTTTGGGAACCTGTTTTTTTTTCCAAAGATTATTCCTCCTCTCTCTTTTCATATAGGTAATCATGGTTCCATAGCATATTTTCACAGCATTTTATGATTGTATAATGTTCCTTGTGTGAATTTACTTATAATTTACTCTAAGAAATATCTGTAGTTGAAGGTGTAGGCATTGGAGCCTAATGATTGAAAACAGACTTAGGAGTCAGAGAAGACCACCTTCAAAGTCCATGTCCACTGCCTTCAAGGTGATACCTCGTGCAGATTCTACCCCCTAGGATCACACTTTCCTCTGCTATAAAAAGTTTAGACTCTGGGCTAATTATTTGTAAACCATAGATGTGTTTTTAAAAGTAAGAGAGTATATTAGTAAACATTTTAAAATTAAGAGAGCAAACACTGTGTGTTGGTGGGAAAGACGACTCAGGTGATAAAGTGTCTGCTGTTTTAAGGCTCTAGGATCAGCCAGTCCTGCCTCTCAGGGCTGGGACCCAGCTCTGCAGGCTGCTCCTCCAAGGTTCTACACCCTTATAACTCCATTTTCTCCCTTGCTCCCTCAGTCTCAGGAGGGGCAGCTGCATCTCCCACTTGCTAAGGGTTCAGGTACTATCACTGTAATGTCCCTAAGCTAATTCCTCATGTTAACTTCTTTGTGTTGAAACACCTTATATGGTTCCTGTTTTCCTCCCTGTACCCTGACAGATTTACCTTCCCCGTGAAGGAGCCGTTCTCTGCCTACTCATGGGTATATGATCTCAGAAATCAAAGCCCCATGTAGCCAATGATGCAGTGTTTCCTGAAATTCTGGCCCTGACTTTTATTTCATCATATCTACATCCATATTAATGCCTACATATTGTTTACTTAATATTTTTAAGTCAACTCATCTCAGTGGAATGCCTTCAATAAGAAAATTTCATTTCTCCTCTGTAAATAAACTTGCCATACATGGAAAATATTAATTATCACGCATTAAAATAATGATGTCATTAAAAGTCATTTGTGTGCTGATCGTCTCCAGTGTAAGCATTCTCCACTTTTCTCCAGTGGCTTCTTCAGTGACAGGGAAGACCTGCGATGCTTCTTGGTTATTTAGAGAGCCAGGGTCCTCCCAGCTGGAATCACTATCCTCTTCAACTTGTGACCTCTGTGGACCTGCAGTGTGAAACATGAGAAGATTATGCAAAGGAGACATGTATGGTTTAATTCTGGAGATCATGCTTACTATTTTGTTCATAGTCTATTGACCACAGCTCAGTCACATTACAACATCCTAATTCTTATGAGCTGGGAATTGGTATTGCTGAATTACCAAGAAGACAAAGAAAGGAATTATTGAGCTTCAGAACTTTCAACCCATTAGCTATAGTAATCTAGAGCTCAAAATTATTCATTATTAACTAATTCAATCATGTGATGTTTCCAGGCATCAACCATAGCTCAGTCACAGTGCTAGATTCTGGGGATACATAATGGTGAGGTAAATGGACCCTAATCCTGGCCATAAGGATGGCAGAATAAAACATTAAATACTTATACTTTTAATTATTGTCCATTGATTACATGAATTGAGCAATTTGAACAACTACTTATAGAATTTTTTCCAAGCCGAATGAGGTGGCTCACACCAATGATCCCAGTGATTTAAGAGACTGAGACAGGAGGATCTCACGTTCAAGGCCAGCTTCAGCAGCTTAGGGAGGCCCTGAGCCATTTAGTGAGACCTGTCTCAAAAAAAAAAAAAAATTAAAAAGGGGCTGAGGATGTAGCTCTGTGACAAAGTACTTTTGGATTCAATCCACAGTACCTCACCACCCCTCAAAAAACAACAACAACAAAAAAAACCCTTCCAAGTGGAGTCAATGACATCTCTCTCAGCAAGATACAAGGTGTATTATTATAATTCTCTTTAAAGAACACCTGATCATTTATAGATGTTGATAAAGAATGAAATACAAACCTGTCTCATATTCAATAAAACTTACAGAAAGAAAAAAAAATCTATAGAAGTGTGAAATATTATGTGTTAATTTGAGATTAATTGCCAGTGCAACCCCCTTGACTGGAATCTGTTCCTCCATTTTAACTGGCCGACTTGCTCTCTATCCTTGGAGATTCAACCAGATATTACTCCTCTAAGAAGAATTTCCCTAGGCCTCTCTCTCTACCCTCCTATTAGGCATATCCTGCTGGTTTCTGGCTAGATATGCCTCCCCCCCCCTTTCTTTGTCCTGTTTTCCTAGACTTGTGTTCAAATCACATTTTTTTTCCCTCTTTCCTCAAGGACAATGTAAGTGCCTTGAAGCAGGAGCCTTTTGGTTACTTTCAATTGTTTAATATGATAGTCCAATGAATAGATGATTAAGGAAGTCCTAAGAGTATGTCACTGATATCAGATTTTTACCACATTGCTAGACGTGTAGCGTTATGTTTAAACTGCAAAGATTATGGGACTTGAAAATTTAGAAGGATGTGGTTACATTGGAGGAATTGGGAGAAAGTTCCAAGACAAGGATGTGAGAGGAGCCAAGGGGCCTTGACCTGGGGAAACAAAGGAGGGTGAAGGCTGCGGAGGAGTAGGCAGGTCTCCCTGGAAGAGGGGCTCCCTGAGAGGGGCTGAGGACGTCAGTCATGGAGACCGAGGCTTCAGGATGGAGTCCCTCACGGTCCTAATGACAGACAAGGGACTTTTCTACTTGGGGCTTTTTTTCCAGATTTCTGTAGGCCATCAGAGGGGACCCAGATACTGTAAGATTTCACTGTTCTGAGGGGGCATCTAGTTATCCATACCTCTTGAGCCTCTTCTCCCAGGTAAACGCTGCAAACAGGGGCAAAGTACATAGAGAGACTTTCCTGAGAAGAGTAGAGGTAAGGCCCCTCTGTTCCCCAGGTTTAGTGAGGATGCCCCAGGAGGAGCCACAGAACTTGGAAATGGAAGCCTTGCAGTTGGGAGACGGAGCACTGGCCTGGGTTGTATTTCCGTCACTGTCTTGCTCTATCCCTGAATAACTCTTGATCATCTTGGAAACAGGAGCTGAGTTTCCTCTTAATACGGAGCGAGGGAAGATGACACCCAGTGAATACATTTGAGGAGGACAAGAGGAAAAAATAAAATTGGATTTTGATTATGGCCATGTTGATTTCTGATCCACAGGCTGGTCATGCATATATTAATGCATTTATTCCTCGCAAGAGTCAGATAAAATTTCTGTTATTTTTGTCTTTATTTAAAAGACGAAGACACTGAGATGCTGAATTACTTTCTCAAATCAGCCACAGCCCATGGGAGCAGAGTTGCCATGTGAAGCAGGACTTAGTGTGACACCAGCACGATCCTGGCTGCTGCCCTCCACTCCTTCCACAGAGCAGGACATGGCATGTGGTGGCCATAGAAGTGGTGCAGCTGGAAGCAGAAGCCTTGGATGCCAGGTAAGAGCAAAGCATCCACAGTCTGCCATTTCCCAGGAGGCTGCAGAACGCAAGTGGGGATCGGTAGCCATCAGTCTTTTCATTTTTTGCTCTGAGTCCCCACTAACTGCATGGTGGCTGCAAACTACTGGATAGATGAATAAAGAGAACGGAGAGCATCTCTGAAGGCAGGCAGCTTGCATGGGGGGACCTTCACCAGATATTACCGTTCAGTCAGCCGGCCATTTGCAGAATTTAATATGCTGCGTACCAAGTATATTAGCTTTATTTTAGGAAGTGTGAACAAAACTGTGCACCAAAGATGAGGGCTGATGCCAGGGGCTGACAGATTCTCACAAACGAATTGACATGCCAGAGAGGACAGAGCCATTTTGTCTGGGTTTTAAATATTCCCTTCCTGTCAAGTTCCCGCTGCTGCGCCTGCAATATCACGCACAACCAGGAAAAATAGAAAGAAATGAACAGAGAAGTATTAGTTTTGCAGCTTGGGCTCCATAAGGCATCAGAAAACATTCTCATTTCCCCACCGGCAATGCTGTTCGCACAGCTGGGTCTGTGGGAAGTATCCATCAACAATTTGTCAGGGTATTGTTCGGTGTTTAATAACACCACCCCAAAAATTTGGTTTTGCAATCAAAGGAGACTTTGATTCCAGAATATATTTGATGAATCAATTTTGAAAAACTACCAAAACACAAGGGCACCCTAGTAAGTTACAGTCCTGGCTTTATTTTATTTTTAATAGACTCCTAGAATTAGAAGACAATGCCAAATTGGTGGGTTTTCGTGTTGGAAACTTTCTGAGTACCTCTCACTGGAGCATTGTTAGCAAACAGAGCAAGTTTATGAGAACGCAGGGCAAGTCACGGGAAGGTCACACCTATTAATTTAAATTGTTCTGCAAAACCAGCACATTTTATGCACATATCCCAAGACAGGGCAAGTGGGAGAATCCATTTGTATCGTTCCAAGGGTGCACATTCTGTATGGAAAATGAGTTTCACATGGGCTTCTCCATACATCTTAGCTGACTAGTTGGCCATTTAGGAGATTCCTGTGCAGTTGCAGATGACCAAAGGCTGCTGTTCATGATCCTCAGAGCTACAGAGAGAAATTTGAGAGAGAGCACACAGCACGTGGTTCCCAGGAAAAGATCTTCCAGAAAGAAGAAATGATATATTTACTCCTCTGCACACTGTCTCAAAGTTTAAGATTTTTCAATTCTATCAAGGCAGTAAATTATCTTAATTTGAGAAAGGTGGCAGTTTTGCAGTGATAGAAAAAGGAGACTGTCAACAGAAGAGGGCAACACCTGCAACTGAGGAAGCTGGAACACCCCAGCTCCTTTGGGCCCAGAATTCATGGACCATGCAGTTCACATTTCAATATCCTCAGTGAAGTCACCCCAGAAAGACCAAGAAGTAGGTTGTTTCTGAGGTCACTGCCTGAGTGGCTCCTGCTCTTCACTCTTTCTCATGCCCCCTGCTTTCTCCTTGTTTTGCCCTCCCTTTGCTGAGCTGGACTTGTGCCCATGCCCGAGCCAGACCACTCAGCCAAGAGGGACAGAGTCACCCAAAGGTAAATATACTTTGGTTCCCTCCAGAGGTGACAGACTGAAGCAGGGCCGCCCAGCCAAGAGAAGCTATGCCCCAGCTGGCCTAAGTCTTATTCATAACAAGAAAGGTTTTCTCCTTAGCCAATGAATGTGTGTGTGTGTGTGTGTGTTGTTTAGTAATACCCCATCAATAACTAATAAACACAGTTTTAATTCATGATTGCCTTCATTCATTTTTCCACTTGAAACCAAGACAGCAGTATGTTTACAGTCTGTGGAGCTTGAAGGAAGAGTTAGAGAGGATTTTCTTTTGTTGAGTTGCTCAAATGACATGGGAAACTCTCAGAAGTAGTAATGATAGACACGATGCTTTGAAAATCGTGATGTTTCTCTTCCACCTGCTGCTAGGGTATCTTTAATTGTTTTCTTTGCTGACCCCAAAATCCTCTGGCAGTGTTGACTACCTGCAGAAGTCAAGGCCAGGCCCAAATGGGTGGGTGTGATTACCAAAGGTTACCAGCCGAGACAGCTTCAGCTTCTGTTTTCTTGTGAAGCCTCTGTGCTGGACCTGAAGGTCTCCAGGGCAGCTCCATGCCCTCTGAGCCTCGTGACCCTGGCTTGGCCCTCGGCTCAGTTCTGTACAGTCTCGTTAGAAGTAAAAAAGGTTTTACTTCTTTTAAAAAATATTCCTTTCTCTAAGTGGAAATGCCTCCTCATGCTCATTAGGATTGTTATTCTAAAAAAAAATAATAATGTTCATGAATATATAGAAAAATGGACTCCCCTTTGAGTGGGATTGTAAAAGGGTTCAGTCATCATGGTAAGAATATGGGGGTTGCTCAAAAATTTTAAACTATCAAAGATTAAGCCGTCTACTTCTGGGTCTGTATCCAAAAGTATTGGAAATAGGGTTTTCTTGGGACATTCACACATCCACATTCATAGCAGCATTATCTGTAATAGTCAGGGATGGGTGCAACTCAAATGTCCATCAACTGACAAACTAAATGTCGCATCTGCATACAATGGATCTTCCCAAGGATATGAATTCCAGCCCATGAAACATCATGGAGGGACACTGAGGATGACGTGCTGAGTGAAACAAGTCAGACAGGAAAGGACAAATGTAATAGGATCCCATTTATCTACAGCATGCAAATTCGTAAACGCAAAGAAAAATGGTGGCTGCCAGGGGCCAGGAGGAGTTGGGAATGGGGGTTGTTTCCTGACCAGGAGCTCTACGGGGGTGATACTGGCTGAACAATGAGAGTGTACTTACTTCTTACTGACCAGTACACTTAAAAATGGTGAAGATGTTAAATTCTATGTATTTCACAGTAGAATAAATGCTTCCTACCAATATGTAGAGTCTCATTCTCACAACTGTGGATGAACACAAGCCAACCACGCTGGATGGTGCTGCTAGGCAACTTTCTCCCAATCATGTTTAAAGCTGTCGACAGAGGTTCAGGCCCTTTGTCCCATCCACACTCGAAATTAATTGCCGATGCGTTGGCATGTGCCTGTGCAGCTACAATGGCATTCTGATGACTGGAAGGTTCCTCAGCTGTTTCATTTTTGGCAGCTGAATAAAGAATGACATAACGTGAATGAATATTTTATAAAGGAGACGTGGCAGCTGCGGAACATGAATAGCTGCTTGACTTTTACTGTAGCAAGCACTGTAATGTCAGGCTCCGTCACCTTGTTTTAGGTGACAGGTTCGGAGCTGATGAGATGAATGGGTCTTGCAATCCAGCAGAAAGGTGAGAGTTTTTATTACAATCGGAAGTCATCCAATAAGGTGAGTTAGAAATTAAAAGATAAGATTAAGAGGTAATTAAGAGAAGGCTGCGCTGACTCAGTCCTTAAAGAGGGTAGTGGGTCAGATTCCATTGCCTTCCTTGAAATTGTATGTTACAGGTTCCTGATGGAGGAAACCTCTCATTCATTGCTTAGAGCAGATATCAGTCGCATTGTTTGTAGAATTGTGTTTGGAGTTACTTCTTTAAGCGGTTTCAAATTTTCCTGATTCACTACCAGAAGAAAGACATGGGAGTCCCAGGAGTTTATTCAGATATATCATTGGTGCATATTTTATTTCATCACAATTGGGAAATGAGTTGACAGTATATGCAATGGATGTTGCAGCCAAGATTCATCCATTCTCTCTGGTGTTCTTCACTTGGTGAATCCTTTGGAAGGTAGCCAGTTCACAGAACAGCCACACAGCACTACCAGGGAGCTAGTTAGAAGTGCACACTCTTAGCCCTCCCCAGACCTCCTGGGCTGGAAGTTACATTTGAGTGAGCTCCTCAGGTGGGTTGAGTGCATCTGACATTTTGACTAGCACCATGCTAGATCAGTGGCCCTCAAATTTCTGTCTCTTGCTAATCACTTTCATGATCTCTCAAATAATTATATGCTGTTATTTAGTTGATGTTCTTTTCACTGAATCCTCCTATTTTAAAATAGAAATATGTGTTTTGAAAAACCAAATTGAAATATCAGTTGCTGTATGGAGAATGTAACGGCACAAAGAATTACAATAAAAGAAAACAATAGTATTAAATTGCTGGAGGCTGTTTGGCATGGTGGCAAAGATTAAATGTGTCAATAAATGTCAAGTATTCAGACGATGTCTGGCATAAAAATAAAGTGCAGTGTAAGTTTTAACTAATATATTACTATTAAAATTAAATGGTTATTAGTAACCCTTCTCTTTTGGATCAAGAGAGAGATTAGTTGACATTAGAAAAGAGTTAAAATTAACATCTCAGTGAAATTAAAAGTGAATTTTGAAAGCGGTCAAATTTATCATTAATTGATTTAACTTTATATAATTCTATGTACATGTCCCACCTATACTCATCTCAGGGCCACCAGTGGTATATCTACTTGGCACTTTGAAAAGACACTTGTTTGGATCTTGAAAGATATGTCAGTAAAACAGAACAATACTCAAGGACACATCTGTCGCAAATGTATCAAGTTAAATTAAGTTGCTCGAATATTCCACAATTAATATAATCAATTTCCCATTGTCAAGTATTTAGAGTGCTTGTCTTGTTTGTCTGATTTGGGCTATTGTGAATGATGCTATGATGAACCAATTTTCCTTTCCCCCCGCAGAGATAAACATAATATTCAATGTTGATGAGATTATAAAGAACCAGACACCTTCAAATTCTTCATGGCAGGGATTGAGCATTCTAATATTTGTAGAAAGAGACCTGTTAGCATGTTTCTAAAATGAAACTTTACATACTCTTTGATCTAGAAATTTCATTTCTAAGAGTTTATTTTCAATGATAGAATTGTTTGTGTGAACATATTTTAAAGATTTAATATTATATTATATATATGGTAGCAAACAATAAGAAAAATAAAAGCCTAACAATGGGGGGTTGGTTAAATGGCTAATAAATATATTGAGACCACACAATCACTCATAATCCTATTACAAAATAATTCTAAACTCATGGGAAACTAATTATGGAGCTGGGCACAGTGGCACACATCTTTAATCCCAGCTACTCCAGAGGATGAGGCTGGAGGATCACAAGTTCAAGGCCAACCTGGCCAATTTAGCAAGACCCTGTCTCAAAATAAAAAGCTCAGAGGCAGAGAACCTGTGTATCCTGGGTGAGGCCCTGAGTTTGATCCTCATACTGCAGAAACAAAAATAACAAAATAAAAACCTATTTATGAAACATTGTTAAACAAAAATGTTATTGATTAGACATTCTATATAGCATTCACAACTGCCCTTCCCTTGCCAGGATCTAGCACCCAAGAACCATGGGTGCTTTCCACTGCTTCTCTGGCTTCAGAGCTAGCTCTGCTGATGAATTTTTGCTATTTGGAGTACTAATATTCTCATCACACAGAAGAATGGCTGAAGACCTAATTAGTCTTTGAAGGAGACACATATCCTGCTTCAATTAAATTACACAGCTCTGCAAAAAACAATTACTTATTTTTTAATAGGCACAGTAATATGTCTGAAATGGTATTAATTGAAGTAGAAAGTTAAAGCTAGAGACAAAGGTAGAACTCCATGTGTTGTCTCATGATCGATGATTAAGCTACTGAATGTGCTTGTATGAGTTGAAGATCTCATCAACCATCTCCAACACTGCATGAATAATTGAGACACACAAATAAATGCAAGGAGAGAAGATTTATTATCACGATTCTCAGTCTTCATAAAGTTAAAACTTTGTACGGTGCCTTGCTTTGCAACACCTTGAGGAAGGTCATAGTGACAGAGAGAGTGCTCTATGCTCAGCAACGAATTTCAGATCTGAGTGTCTAGTCATCACAGAGACGTTCACACACAACAGATTGGTGAGGGGCTCCAGCTTGAGCAGGTCCTGGTTCTGCTTCATGGCGGCTCTGTGACCTGGAGTCAGTTGTCAACCTGGCTGAGTGAGCTCTGTATCCGTTGATTTTGAGGTAGAGATGGCATAGTTTTGGCCTCCTAAGGCTGTTAGGATGCTTTAATAATGGAATGCAATTAAAGCATTTAGGACATAATCATTTCCCAGTAAATGTTAGCAATTATCAGTTTCTTATGACTATTAATAGTTGCTTGAGGGGAACATATAGTCAAGACCCCGTCCACATGCTCCGCAGATCTCGGGGCTGCTCAGCCAGCACATTAGGTCATGCTGATTTCTATGTTTATGCCTCTAGTCCCTCTACAGCTCCTATTTTGTATTTAAGGAACTTTGAAGAGTATGATCTTCTAATCTCTGCTCTAAGCAAACTCTTACTTTCTGAAATCAGCAGAAGGGCTATGCATTACTAAATAAATACAACCCAATAGTACACATAATTTTAGAACATAAGTAGTAGCTAATTTTCTTAAAATCATATGTGGGTGCTTAGCCAAATTGAATAAAACTGGAGCATTTGCAATTTTAAAATAGTATATAGGTTACTCTTTTCAATTCTATTGACTAATCTCACAACATCATGGCTGGTCAATCATCTGACTATTTGTTTATAAAGAGACCAATGCTAAATACATCTCTCAGCAACAATTTTGCCCCAGGGTATGGCTTATGAGACTCTTCTAGGTTAAAGTTGAGTTCCCTAATCAGTTTATAAACTATATTGAGGGCTGAACCATTCATTGACATTTTGATAAATCAATGTTACTAGGTTATTCATTTTCCCCAAGGGCTAGATATTGTTATTAGCTTCTTTGAAACTCCATCAAAGCTGCATCACGAGTGATGTATTTTAAATTAAAAATGGAAATAAATGAAAAATTTTAAGACTGTTTTTTTTTCTCCTTCTCCTTCTCCTCCTTCTTCTTATTCTTCTGCTTCGAATCAGGAATTGAACGCAGGGGCACTTAACCACTGAGCTATATCTTCAGCCCTTTTTATTTTTTATTTAGAGACAGGGTTTCTCTAAGTTGCTTAGGGCCTCACTAAGTTGCTGTGGCTGACTTTGAACTTGTGATCCTCCTGCCTCAGTCTCCCAAGCTGCTGGGATTTCAGGTGTGCACCACCGCACCTGGCTAAAACCATGTTTTGAGAGACTGGCTTGGCATGGGCAAGGGCAAAATCATTGAGTCCTGTTCCCAAACCAGTGTTTCTGAATCTTGGCTCTGATACCACTGTGGGGCATTCTGTGAATGGCAGGATATCCAGCAGCAGCCCTGCCTTCTACCCTCTGGATGCCAACAACACCTCCTCCCTGTTTGTGACAACCAACATGTCTACATTCCAGAAGTCCCCCATGGAGACCAATGGAGACGAAAACGTCATCCCAGTTACTAATTTAACAACAATTTTGATAATGTTTGAATAAAAAGAAACCCTGCTGGTTCATATAACCTGACGCAGTGCTGGAGAAAAGCCAAGCTTTGTACATGGGACTCTTTCTATTTTATTCTTAAACTCTTCATCCTTTTTCTCTGTCTTTTCATTCCTGCTTTGCCCTAAGAGGGGATGTGTGTGTGTGTGTGTGTGTGTGTGTATAAAATTTCCTCTGCATTAAAAAGTTAAAAATAATAGCATAGTTTATTCAGTAAAATATGTCCCTTGCTGAGAAATAGGTGGATAAAATTTATTGATTTGCAATAAAAGTCATACATTTATAAAATGCCTGGCATTTGAGAAAATGGTTATAAAAATCTAAATCCCAGCAGCAATACAATGAACAAGTAATAAGGTTTGAGTCGTGTGATAAAAGAAGTGAAATGTGTTGCCAGAATGTGTATGAAGCAGCCCCTGAAAAGCTGGAGACTGACCAGGAAGTTGCAGTGGGAACAGCCCATGCTCTGATGGCTGCGGGTGACACAGGTGCAGGGACCATGCTCCCTCTGCTTCCCACCTGCCTCTCTCTCAGGACCCACACTCTGAGGCTCTCGTACTTAATGTTTCCTGTCTCCACTATGCCGTACTTCACAGAATATGCCACAGAGCACGGTACTTTCTGCTCAGTGTCGGAAACCCAGAAAAACAATAAATGTTTATAGAAGGCGGTAAAATTTTAGGGCTCCATTCACATCAAACGTTAAACACATGGAGTCTTACTGGCCCGTCTCTAGCTCTGTGCTGTCAGAGTTGCCCTGGGCAGGAGAGACTTCGACATTGGCTCTTCCCCCAAGGGAGCCAACTGGAGGTGAATGAAGGATTTCCTCTCTCTCTCTTTGAAGACCAGCAGCCCCATTGTCTGAAGTTGTTTGCTGCCAAAAGAGCTCCATGAGTTGAAATATTCAAAGCCACTTCCTAATTTGTTCTTGCTTTAGAAATTCTATTCTGGGCCTCCAGAAGTTCCCAAGTCTTCCAGCAAGCTCCAGAGCTCTCCTGAATTCCAGATTTTGATACTCCCTGCCTTCCGGGGCAGGGGGGGTGGGTACCCACAATCATTAGGCACCTTTCTCAAGCTTAGCATGTCCAGGATGGAAACAAACCCTAACCCTTTTTTTCAGCTTTCCCACTTGCTGGTGAATACTGGCTTAGTTGCTCAAGGTGAAACCCATAGAAAATCAGGCTTCATCCTGCTCTGTTCCTCTACAGGCCCCTCTCCAGAATGTCAGTGCCACCACCTCTACTTCCAAACCGTGGTGGGTACCCACGCTCTTCTCGGCATCCTTCCTGTTGCTGCCATCAAGTCCCTTGTGCACACTGGCCTGCCTGCTACCAGCCTCGCCATCCACAGCCCATTATCTCTACAGCACAGAGCAGTCAGTCAGAAAAAAACAAAAGGAGATCAAAGCTGGATGAGACCAGTCCTCTGCTTCAAAAGAATTCCATTTCCCTCAAAAGAAAAACTCAATCTTTGCCATGGTCTGACAGGGCCTATGTAATCAGGTCCTTGTTTACCCTTCAAAATCCATCTCCTAACATTCTCTTCTCATCCAATCCACCTTGGCTCACAGTTCTTTTTGCTTTTGTTCATATTTGATGATTTGAAGTCATCCCAGGGCCTTGGCTATTTCCCTCGATTCTGCCTGGTATGATCCTCCCTAGGACAAGAGCCTCCTTAGCCTTCCCACCAATCATGTTCTCTTAGATGGTCTCTTCAGAGAAGCCTTCCATCACACTCCTTTACAAGGTGGTCCCACGTATCCTCCTTGTTTCTGTCTATTGTATTATATCTACTACTTGCTAATTTTATTTAGACAGCTATTTCAACATGGCTGAATCTGGGTGTCAACCAGAGCCACTGAGACTGTTTTTCATCTGAGCACTGGCTCAGATGGGTCCCTCCTTAGGCTGTTCATGCTGGTCCCTAAACAGTACTCTTGCCTCTCCTGGGGGGGTCTAGGTTCCATCATTCCAGGTTCAAGAAAGTGAGGAACAAAATACTTCAATTTTTTTTTTTTTTTTACACATGCCTAGCTTATGCCTAGAGGTAGACAGGTCTATACAACAGAAAGAAAACAGAAAGCAAATTCTTCCAACTTCAGTGAAACTGATTCTTACTCTGTGTAACTTTCTAGGAACATCAGTTGTGTCACAGATGAAACTAATTTATCCTGATAACAAAGGACAGGCAACATGGGTCATTTACCTTAAGACACATGAACATATATGCTCTCACACAGATTCTGTAGGGATCCAACTTGATATTAACTACAGCCATCTTGCCTACAGCATGCATTCAAACCCTACAGAAAAACAAAGTCATTAATATAGTCAGCTGAGTATTGTATATATCAGTCACTGATTCCCAAATTTTTTTTAAAAGGTGGGGTCTCCAGGCTGGATTCTTTTTAAAAAAATTTTTTTTCAATAACTTTATTTATTTATTTACTTATTTGTTTGTTTATTTTATGTGGTGCTGAGGATCGAACCCAGGGCCTTGCACATTCGGGTTAAGTACTCTACCACTGAGCCATAACACCAGCCCTCAAAATACTTCTTAATAACACTTTTGAAGGTCTTGAAATGCCCTCCAACTGGTTGATTTAGGTCAAGGTTTAATCATTGAACGATCACCTTGGCTGGCTTCAACACTCAGCCCTCAGCTTTGGAGCTGGATGTTTTGCATCTGTGGCTGGAGGTGGAGGCGAAGAGCTTGTCTGGAAGAAGGAAAGGGCTACTGAAGAAGAAGCACTCAGTGCCCATGGCAGCAAGAGACCCTGGAGTCAGGAAATCTGACATTTCTCGTAGCCAGGGCTCCTAGAAGACCTTTACAGATCCTAAACTCCAGAAAGATTGTGCAATTTAAAATGAAAATCAAATGTATATGAATCGCGAAGTTGAACATTTTGTTTCTAGAATGTCTGGCTGTGATTCCTCAGAAGCGCTCCTGCTTCTTTTGGGGGCTGTTTTTGAAGCCTGCAGCTGAAGAATACGCTGCTTTGTGAGACCCCTGACATGGAAAGGGGCTTGCCCAAGCTCACATGATGAGCTAGTAGAACCCGGCACAGGCCAAGGTGCGTGCCTTGCCATTCTGCACTGCTCCTCGCTCAAGCTGCCAGGCGTTTCTGGATGGTCATCTGGGTTATGATTAAAGCCACCAGATCCACAGTCATCTCCTCAGAGAGCTGGTTTCAATCAAATGAAGTCAGACTTGAGCAGGGTGGCGGGCTGGACAGCCAGAGGCCCTTCCTACTCTCCTCTGAGCAATTGGCCCATGGTGGTTGCTTTCTAGAGGTCACTCTCTGGCTAGGGAAAACCCTGAAAGACAAATTTCCCAGCTTAATGAAGCTAACTATGCTTCACCTCCAAAGGACACATGGGTGAGGAGATGGAGGAAATTTCAGAGAAGGCAGAGAAGCTATATAGGAGGGGTAAGAGAGGAAATCCTCCTTGAGGGGTATCTGAATAGGGGGTGAGAAAGAACATTCTACTCACCTGGAAGGAATGTATTTCCCCAGTCTAGCTTAGGGTCAAGGGAAGCCTCTTTCCAGGGTCTCTCCCAAAGAAGAGAGAGCAGCAGAGGGCTTGGTTACTGTTTCTATAATCTGGGTTTCTCAACCTCAACACCAATAGCACTGGGAACCAATGATTCTCTGTTGGGAATGAGTGGGGAGAGAGGTGGCTTGTCCTGTATATTATAAGGTGCTCACGAGCATCTCTGGAATCTGTCCAGTAGATGCCAGAATCACTTTCCACCCTAGGATGGCAACCAAAAGTGTCTTCAGATTTTTCCAAAAGTTCTCTTGGGGTGGAGGAGCCAGAACCCTCCCACCAGTTGAGAATCACGGTTCTAATTCTATTGATAATATTCATCATAGCTGAAATACTCAGAAAGCTCTCAACATTTTCTTCTAAACCAAAAAACAAGAGGCTGGAAAAAAAATCACCTCTTTTCCTGTGTGTACAAGGACATGGGGGAGAAGTGGAGGAAACTGGCTTCATTTGGAAGTTTAAATCTCACAAAGCAAACAACTCAATTTAGCAGCAAAAAAAAAAGAAAAATGTTTGAATATTTCCAACCTCCACCAATTACACTATTATAATGTAATTGACCTTCTATTAACTTCCCAGGGTGATAATAACTAGGAGGTATATTTAGTTTGTTGTGGAAAAATCTCAAAAGGCATACTTAACCACTGTAGTCAATCCAAATGACTGTATCATTCTTAGTGCAAAAGAGAAAAGTAGAAGTTTTCTTACTATTTAATGCCCATGCTGTCAAATTTTCTCCATTTGGAAAATGGCAGTAGTATTTGCAGACAAAACCCAACTGTCCCTTGATTGGGAGGTGGAGATGAAGATGGTGGTCTTCCCTGTGAATAAAATGAGTGAGCCAGAACTGCACATATAAACCCAGGCAATTCTCAAAAGCATCATGTACAACAGAAGGCAAATGGCAAGAGGGTACTTTACAGATATGCTCCTATGTAAATCCTCAGCCACAAAACAAAATTGGATATTCTATGTAGGTATGTACTTATGTTGTAAAAGTAGAAAACGATGCAGGGAATGTTATGTACAAAAAATAAAATTATCTCGTTTCTGGAGACAGAGAAGGGCAAGTTACCCAAGAATGGAGCCTTTATGTATCTGTAAGTCTTGTTGAGAGAGAGGAGAATGCTATTTACAATGGGTATTATTTATTTTCCATTTATTCAAATGTTATTACAAAATAGTAAGACTGCATCCTGAAGAGTGGCATCATCAATCAATCAACTATTACTTTTACTTCCATGAATCCAGCAAGTCTCAGAGACCAGGACAGCACTGTGATGACTTGGGTGGTTTGGTAAAGCTGGTGAACAAGGCAACTGGTCACCTTGCTAACTTGGAAACTGAGTTCAGAACAGCTTAGGTAAGGGTATCAGAAGTGAAAGAGTCTGAGGAGGAAGGAGACAAGACAAGACTCCTCATCCTTTGTGGCTGGACAAAAACAATCTGCCCACACTGCTGTGGCACAGACCCAGAATGTTCCCCAAAGGCCCATGTGTTAAAGTCATAGTCTTCAGCTTGGTGCTACTGGGAGGTGATGGAAACTTTAAAAGGTGAGACATGTATGAGGTCTTAGGTCATTTTGGTGTTCCCTTGAATAAGCACACAAGACTCCTTTCTTCCTCCCTCTCTTCTTGCTTCCTGGCCACCACCATGCTCACACCAGCCATGATGTGCAGGCTCACCACAAGTCCAAATGGAACCAACTGACCATGGACTGAAACTTCCAACCCAAAGTGTGAACCCAGATATACCTTTCCTCTTTTTGAAGTTTATTATCCCAACCATTTTGTGCAGTAACACACAGCTGCCTAACACACACTCCAATTTGTTTAATTAAAAAAAATATTGAAATGAAGGAATGGAATGAATATTGTGTTTGTTTACATGTGCCACTCACATTTCCTTACATAATCCTTTAAAATTCTTTGAGCTATATGCTTTTATTCCTTTTTTTTCCAAAATGGAGAAACTTTACCAACAGGAAATTACCGACTTTTTCCAAGAATGTAGAAAGTTTGCCCAATTGCAAACTCATAGTCTACCTGCCAGCATTTCATGGATCTGTCCAACAGGAGACAGGAAGCTTCTGCGTCAGAGAAGAAGGACAGCTACCACCCAGACTAACAGCAGCAGCCAGTGCACCTGGTGCCCCATCTTTAAGTCTTGTCTTCTTGCCTGGCTGGCTGGAGAACAATGGTATGCAATAAAGGTCCATTGGGTAGTTTCTAACTTTGGTGATAATGCCCAAATGTCATTAGCAGACATTCAGCAATGTTATCAGTGTTGAGTCTGATATTGTTTGTCTTTTTAAGGAAATTCTCTACTTATTCCTATTTTTTAAGTGAAAATGATGTTAAATTTTACCAAATGCCTTATATGTGTGTGTTTGATACTGGGGATTAAACCCAGGGGTGCTCTATCACTGAGCTGCATGCCCAGCCTGACATTTTTTTTTTTTTTTGACAGTTGGCCTCAAATTTGTAGTTCTCCTCCCTCAGCTAAGTTGCTGGAATTATAGGTGTGTGCCACCATGCCTGACCCAAACCCCAATCCCTTTTTTTTAAGAAAAAATTTACTCTGTATATTTGATTCTACGTCTTCTCCTTCATTCTCCTGAGGATGTACCATGGTGGTAAAGATGACGTCCTGGGTGGTGGGTATCTGCTTTTCACTCTAGTTCTTCCTGTAATTGTCGAGGCAGCAACTTCATAATGACTCATTCAGTGATTCATCCTTCTAGTCTCAGAGGTAAAAGTGGTTTCCCTACATCTTAATGCATCTTAAGGCTGTTAAATCAATAAGCCAATCAATCAACGATAGTTTTGGAGATACCATAACTGGGAAACCTTAATTCACAGTATACTAAAGTAGTTCTTCTATAGCAATGGGCTGAAATTGTTCCTCTTTTATTTTTATGTCAATAGTAACACATGAGATTGATAGCTCCTCATATAAAGCTTTGTTAAGTTTTGATATCAAAGTTATGCTTTATGAAATTAACTGGAAATATTTTGTCTTTTGCTCTACTCTGGAACAGATAGGACAGTCCTGGGTGTTGGAGTCAAGTTAATCTTAAAGTCTTGAATAAATTTGGGACATTTTATTTTCTAAGAAAAATTATTTCACGAAGGTCATGCAATTCATTATCATAGAATAAATGTTAACAGGTATTCTCTTATTTAGTCCAGATGTGTCTGGCTTTGCAGGCTGCAAGGGCTCCATCCTGACTCTTCAACTCAGTGGTCATAGGGTTAAAGTAGTGACACATGATAAGAAACAGACATGACTATGTTTCAATAAATCTTTATAAAAATGGGCAATGGCAGGATTATTCTTTGGGGCACAGTTTTCCAACAACTGGCAGAGAGTTGATTGTATTAGATTTTATATATTTAAAAAAATGTATTCTGAATGTTTTCTTGTTAATTATTTTTGACATTTTAGAATTCCAAAAGAGTTTCATTTTAATTGTTTCATGTATTTAATAATTATATCATTCAGATAGTTCTCTCTGCCTAGAGGTTTCCATGTTGGTCTTCAGTTGTTTCATGACGTGACTTTGGTTTAGGTGAACTCTGTGCTGGGTCTTCCAGTCCTCTGTTATTCATGATTGTGACAGGAGACAGACAGACATGAGCAGTAGGAACATGAGTTTAGGGGACTAATTCCATACACTGGGCCCACTGTGTTACTCCCACCTGTTTTCTTAAAAAAGAAAAGAAAAAATTACTGCAGCCCTGCCTGGCTGCAGTTGACCAGATATGTTATATTCCTTAGCAAACAACCTGCAGAGGAAATGCAGGCCCCAGATACTGATGAAAAGAAACACAGGTTTCCCTGAAGGAAGAGGGCTGGATTTTACAGCCTTTATACAGACCAGATCACAGAACTTAGGGAGATAAGGATTATTCCTCCCACCAGAAAAGCTGTAAGAACAGGTTCAGATCAGAACTGGTCAGCATGGGCCAAAGGGACCTACAGTTGCCATGTGCCGTGGGGACTTGAAAGTCTGAGGTCATCTTGCTTTCAGTTGAAAGTCAAGATGTAGAGCTGGATGTGACACTGGAAACTTCCCTGAGACCCCCAACAAAACTAGAAGGCAGGAGGGGTGTGCCATCCTTCCCCTAAGAGGACCCGGTCTTCCCCTTGATGGCATGCCCATTTTCCCTTTCTCTTCCCTTCTAATAACCTCATGCCTGTTACACTGAGCGATGTGTCTGAAATCTTTCTGGCTTGATTGCAAGAACTGGGGTTAAGAAGGGCTGCCGTAGCTGACTCACCCCAGGGAAAGCCCATGCCCTGTAACAATCATGAGTCGGTTCATCTATCAGGGTCAGCAGTTGATGTGCCCCAAGTGAAGGTGGAGGTGCCAGAAGGAAAAAGGAATCCCACAAGAACCCTGTAGGTCTCTCCACGGACCCTTCAGCAGCACTGCCCTGTTCTGTAGGCCAAAGCAAGCCATGTGGCCAGGATCTACCAGGGGCACAGTGTTTTCCTCTACTGTAAAAGGTCCAGAAGCAAGGGGAGCTGCTGTAGCCTGGAGGAGGAGGTGTGGACAAAGTCATGCAGAAAATTAACTCTATGACACCCTGACTGTCCTGATTAATGGCCCTGGGGCTCCAGGCTCACTCACAATGCTGGTGTTCTCTTCTACTCACTTGTGAGTTCAAAGGGAGTTCACAAAAAAAACGTGGCCTGCTATTAGCTGTAGCCCTCCCTCCTTCCAGGCCAGCTGGTCTGAACGGGGATTTCATATGGTCTCATCCAAAAAATGCTTCTGAGAGTGGCTGGACTGGAGTTGTCCTACTGTGGCCCCCTTCTTTCAGTCTAGTTCTTTCTATATTTTTTTTTCCTGAAAAATTCAAAATCTTTTGCCCTCTGGTAGCTCTTACAAAAGTAACTAGCTCCAAAAGTGTTTTCCCCATGCCTTTTATTCTTCAGAAGTTTTTTGATTAACAAGGATGAATTTTGCTCATCAGTGGGGTTCAGTAGGGGTATTTGACATGCAAACGGCACACACTGATCTAGTCCAGCCTCCCTTTATCACCATCTCCCGCTTCCCACATCTGCTTGTGCCTCTAGGCCTTTCAGTGGAGAGGTGGGAGGGGAGAGGGGGTTTAATAACCTCTACAAATGCTGCCTTTTCCAGCTCAATCATGAGCTGACCACCTTGGTGTTTTAGTCTCTTCTTCCTCGTCCTCAGTCTCTGTCCTCCTCGGCACTGAGTGAGACTGCCTCACGTTAGTCTGTCTGTCTGTCTCACGTCCCTGTGCCTTTCCCAGGGCCCCCTCTTTGCCTTTGAATTTCTTTGATCACACAAAATTGTCTAACTGGGCTTTGGCAGCTATTCCCCTTCTCAATCTATCTGCGGGGTGCCACGGACATTAAAATAGGACTTCTGAAGACGCACATCAGAAGGTAAAAATGCTCTTTTGGCAAAGAATAATGAATCTCTTTAGCTCTTTACCATTTATCAGATTCAATTTCAGGGCAAATTTTAGAGGTAGAATGAAGGGAAGGGGGAAATCATTAAGAAGAAGAGAATAAAATAGAGACCCATAGTCCATCTCCTTTCTTGTTGCTTCTATTTATGCCTGTGTCTGTACCTGCAGTTTGACCTCCCAAGAGCCCGGGAAGGAAAGAATTGAAAAAAAAAAAAAGTGAAAATTATGAAAAGAAATCACCCAGAAGCTTCACGTGATCAGTGTCATTCAAATCTGCAGCCCATTCCTCCAGCCTGCTTTTGTCCCCAGGACAGGCTGGGGCAGGCCTCCCTGCAGTCTGCCTTAAGTGATGATCTGGTGCTGAGTCCCAGCCATGAAGGTCAAAGCGCAGCCTAGAGTCAGAGTCCAGCTTTGAAAGAGAACTCCCCCTCCTCAGAAAGGGAGCAGCTGCTGTGACATCACAGGGTGCCTTGGGAGGGCCAGAGGGAGTGTTTGTGTTCAATGTGTGTCCGTAAACCCAGGATGAGGGAGCAGGGAAGGGGTGGGGGAAGCAGCAGAGACCTGTAGTGTGTGCTGTCCAGGGCAGGGCTGTGCTGCGGGCATGGGCAGAAGCAGTTGCTGTGTGCTCTGCAGGTGGCTTTGGCAAACTTGCTTGTGGATCTAGGAAACAGAAACATGGCATAGTGAGTCTGAGCATTTCCTGGGGTAAAGGAAATTGCTCCTGAAACATGTGGAACTTGAATGATATCGCTTTTAAATTTTATTTTAAGGAGGAGTATCTCTAGCTGGATCTCTGAGCAACCTTCAGTCTCAGTGTACCCATGAGCTCTGTGGGAAGTTTTGTGGCTTCACTTTATGATCCAGCTCAATCCTGTGTCCATCTCCAGATTACCTGTCACCTTCGGGCCTTTCTTCCCCCTGGAGGTAGGGGGCCTGTGTCCAGGTGTCTGAGTGCTGTGACGGCATTACCTCCTCTGCTGTCACTAAAGCCCATTGTTATGGTTTAGATATTAGGTGTGCTCCAAAGCCTCGTTTAGAGGTGAAACGATTGAGTTATGAGAGCCTCGACCCAATCAGTGAATTGACCCCCTGATTGGTTTAATTGAGTGGTAGCTGAGGTGGGTAGAGTGGGTCTGGAAGAGGTGTGTCACAGGGGCTTGCCTTTGGGGTATTTATTTGGTTAGCTAAGCTTACTCTCTGCTTCCTGATCATCACGTGAGCCACTTCCATAGGCCACACTCTTCCACCATGATGTTCAGTCTCACCTCGAGCCCCGTGGAATGGAGCCAGCCTGCTATGGACTGAGACCTCCGAAACCATGAGCCCCCAAATAAACTTTTCCTCCCCTAAAATTGTTCTTGTCATGTCTTTAAGTAACAGCAGTGAAAAAGCTGACTAAAATACTTGTAGTTGGACTTTCTTACAAATCTGAGGGGTAATGAGAGTGGGACCTTTGACTTTAGGTCTTTTTTGCCTTACCCTACGCCCTTGTCAGTGGGTGCTTCTGTGTTCCTGTGCTCTGATAAGTTTCATCAGAGCTTTCTGGCCCCTTTCCCTTTTCTTAAGGCTTATTGGGGTACTCACTTCTAAAGTTTTCCATACAGCAGGAATGTTCCTATCAGAAAAAGCTGAGGTTCTGATGAGCTGAGGCCTGAGCTCCACCGCAGCTGATCTGCATGGCCTTGGGAAAAATCTCCTTATCTTTCTACAAAGGGAGGTGATGAAAACCCTTTGAGGATTGTACAAATAAGCTAAAATTCTTGATTCCTAGCCCTCACTCCAAAGAATTGGTGTAGAGTAGGACTCGTGACAATTAAAGAATTGTGTGTTGCCTGTCATGGGAAAATTTTGCATTATAAAAAGAGCTTTAAATCAAATCCAAGAAAGTTTGCCAGGTTGACACACCAGTATGTTGAGGGGGTCTTTGAATGGAGTCTTCTAGCCGAAGTTTCAAATTATATGATTTCAATAACAAGCTGTTCCAGCACCATGAAAGACCAGCTGTGGCACTAGGAGATATCAAATTTGAACCAAGAGGCAGAAGGTGACAGTGCTTCACTTTGCTGTATTCAGACTACGGTATCCGGTTCCCAGGACCTGCTGCCATTGTCACCAGTCCCATCTACTGAAATTGCCTCTTCTCTCTGTGTCGGGCACAGAATCTCACGTTAATGATGTTCAATGGGGAGGGCTAAGCCTGTCTTCTCTGCCTTCTTGCTCTCTTTGACTTGTGACAGAGCCAAGAGGAACATAACCTGGTTGGTAAGAGTGCAGACTGTACAACCAGGCAGATCTGCGCTGGACCCCCATCTGCTACGTGTTGACCTTTCCCAGGTCGCGGTGACATTGAGCAAAAGGCTTCTGTGTTCCAAGGCTCCCTGCCCTGTCTTCACTGCAGAGGACAATGTGGGCCCTGCCCAGATGGGTATGCGGGGCCACTAAGGTGATGTTTTCAAGTATAGGCATCTATGGTGTGCTCAGTAAGAAGCAGCCCAAACTCCTTGAACTCATTTTTTTTTAAGGATATTAATTTTCTTTAAGGTGGTTTCCCTTACAATAGTTCCTTAAAATAGGGACTTTTCTAAAGGGAAACAATATTTCTAATCAGCTCTTCTTTTATTCCCTCCCATATCACAGGTCTTCACACCCCCTGCTTAGTCGGTGCCTTGCCATCATGTTTTATCAGCAGAATTAGCTTTGTCTTCCCAATGCTCAAGAAATTGGAGGTGATTCCGATTGACAACAGACATGCAATATGCCAGAAACACTTGCAAAGATATCGAGTGGCCCCAGAAGGAGGAGGGGCACAAGAGGGCAGAAGACACATGGAGGCAATGGAGAGGAACCTGGTGTCCTCCAGAGCTTGCCTCCTTCCAGAGAGCACTGCTTCAGCAGATTTGATGTGGCTTCCGCATCTCAGAAACACGGGGCCCTGTGACCACGCCGATGCTCATCTTTACTGCCTGCATTAATCATATTACCTGGATAATTGCCGAGCACTGAATCCGCAGACCTAGAAGGCTCGGTCATCTGATCCATGAAATAAACCGCACCCATAATTCAGCTAATAAAATCACAGGAGTGAGGAGAAAGGGTTCCATGAATTTGTCTCTGTGAATTCTGCATCTCGGCTTGGTTTGCATCCCTACGGAGCGATGCTGTTCAGAAGCAGGCGCATATCCTCTGGGGGCTGTGTGCTGCGAAAATGGGAAGCCAAAGGATAAACGTGGCATATTAATTACTAAATTCTTTCACTCACTCGACAAACATTTATCAAGCGTTTACCCTGTGCCAGGTACTGATGAGGCCCTGGGGAGAGAGCAGTAAAGAAAGGAGCCACAGTCCCAGCCCCTTCGCGCTCCTAGAAGAGGGCTGAGAAGCCAGCGCTGACGCTCCTGTCGCACAAATCTAGCCCCAGCGCGAGATTTTACTTCAGATTTGGTGGAAAATCAGTGAAATGGAAATAAATGCATCAGAATATTTTTATACAGTGTTTTACATTAAGACAGGCACATGTATCTGATTGTAGAGAACTGTAAATTCCTTTTTAAAAGAAAAAACCTTGAAGGGTATGCCATCAGTTTAGAGATGTGAGTTTGCTTTTTCTCCTTCATTAAATGTTGTTAATGGAAATGTTTTTAAAATGTTGAAATAGACAGTGTTTGGGAACAGGACCACATAAGAGAGGACTGCGGCTTTGTCCAGTGGACCTTTCCTTGTGAGACTGACCGGGGCCATATCTCGGTGTGATGACACTTCGAGGGCCATGACAAGCACTTGGTGACTTACCTCCTGTCTGATTGTCTCACTTTGCAGGCATTGCTTCCTCCATGAACACTAAATTTTAGCCTTTTCCAAACTACTTTGGAGGTTTTATGTCCACCCCACTCCCCATTCCCCACTCACCATCACCAAACCTGCTCCAAACCTGCACAGGGATAGAATCTAGTGTTGTTCAGACTTAGGTCTGCGATCGTCTTTGCCTAACACAGAACTGAACTATTCTGGTGAGATACACATATAGACGCTGCTGTAGAACTTCTTTTGTTCAGTCTCCCATAAGCTGCCCAGCATTCTGGGATCTTATTGTTTGCCAGTGTTCCCAAACAAATGTTATGCCTGGTGAAATCTTCTGTCAAATCAACTCTTGAAGAATAATTTGTGTTTATAGGCCTATTCCATCTCCTCAAATAACAACAACAAAAAAATATTGTCAGCCAGTGGCTTCCTGAGGCCGAGTGCTGATCCCTTTTATCTCACTGAGGGGGTTGTAATAGCAAAACATACCCGAGTTGCCGCTGCTGTGAAACGGGGGGAAGACAGGAGAAGGGAAGCAGCTGATTAATATTTATTCTTTTTTGACATTATATATACAAAGAAGATCATCTCCTCCACAATACTCTCGCTGCTAAGTTCTCCTGAGTCCGAGGTAAATAGAAATTCGAAGAATAAAGTAGTATTTGCCTCAGGACATAAAAGATTATTGTTTTTCTTCTTCTTTTTTATATTTATTCCAAGTGACAAAATTACCAACCCATTCTTAACCTTAATAGGGCACATATTTCTATAAGAACATAGATCTCAAATATGGAATTTCCTTAAATGATTCATTTAAATATCATTTCTTAAAAACATATTCAGATGTGGCATTAAGATTTGTTTAATAGATTTGAACCCAAATCAGTGGATATTAAGCTGCATTATTTAACGATATGAAAAATAAATTAGGTTTTAATAGTAAAATATTAAAACTCAAATAAATTAAATTTAAATGATAATTCTAATACTAGTGGGATAGTATTTTAGTGGAGAGGTGTAAAGTCTTCTTAATTTTTTTAAACACAAAGAAAAACACTATGCAATTTGCATATATTCTCTCCTTAACAACCTCATGTTATTGGCCCTAACTTACAGAGGGGGAAATGAAGCCTACACAGTAATGTTCTCTCAGGTCTCTCAGCTAATACTCTGTAACCCCAAATTTGAAAGTAGTTTCATCTGATTTCAGGGCCAATTCATTTCGCACTATACTCTGACATTTCAATCGTGCATTCTTTTATTCAATATGTATTAGAACTTTACCTATAAAATACGTAATCTAGTGGGTTGATACTGCAGGGAGGTGACCAGGGTGCAGGATGAGGCAGGGATGAACATCAGGTACAGCCCTGCTCTATAATGGACAAGCCATCTTTGCTCACCCCAAATGGGTCCCTCTTTCTGCTAAGGAAAGCGTATCCAATACATAGAGAAAAAAATTAATGATGTTCTGATCTGAAGATCTGAACCTCTGGGATTAGCCCTCCCTCAAGTAAGACCTACCTGAGTCATTCCATTTTTATGAATTACTTTTTTTTTTAATGAAGTAACATTAAAACTTTTTCACTCACAGCTGTTAGCATCAGGTACTTATGGGGATTTAATTCTGGTAAATAAGATGCAAAGTAAACAAAAATAATTCATGATAAAAAGGAATAAGTACTCCCAAAATGGTACAAGTAAGTTAGGCGTGTGGTGAGGATTATATGCTGATTGGGAACTTATTCCCAAACTAGCAGATTTGAATTACACACAGCTCTTCTAGGAATTTAAAAGTGGACTTCAGAATATATCTTAAAAGGTGTATCATAGAACTCATTTGAAGGCTACACTTTAAATACATGTACTTTAAAAATTTAAAGGTAAAGTGCTAGGCGTAAGGTGCTTTATATAGTTTCTAATCGTTAAATTCTCCAATAGATGATTATTTCCTCGAGTTTACTATTATCAAATTTCTCTTCTCCTCTGTCTAGCTAAATTGCCCTTACAGAAAATCAGGCCATCCACCTGAATAGAATCGTTCACCTGGGGAAGTTCTTCAAGCAGTCTGTTATTCATTTTGTGCATCTCTATTGGCTAGAGAGATAGGTCCTAAAGGTGACCTAACCATAACTTCCACAAGAAAAGTCATAGAAAGTCTTTGGGGTCTCCTGGTGGAATTGTCTCCAGGACAATTCCATAATTGGACAATTAGCATTTAATGGCATTTATTCAGCTTATCCACCTGTACCCATAAAATTAAAGAGGTGCTTCCACAGTTTTGCTTTTGGCCTGATGGTGGTCATGATGATTCCAAGTCCAGGCAAAAACAAGGCTTTGCATGCAAGAGGGCAAAGAAGCTGACAAACAGAAACATGAATAAAACATGTCTCAGGGGTAATTTACCTATCAGACATGAACCAGAAATATTAAATCAGTTTTTTGAGAGCTTTAGAAATTCTGTGTGTCAACTCTAACCCTTAAGGTCAGCCACACTTATCACACTAATAATGATAAGTCACCAGCTGGGACTTAGAAGCGCTGTCCCAGGGTGAGCAAAGGTGACAAGGTGAGGAGACACCACACCTCGCATCATTAAAGCCCCCGGGTTGGGGTTTCTAATTTTGTGTAGAAAACTATTTATTCATGCAGGGACAAGGGAATTCTGGCAGGATTGACAGAAGACAGCAATGTGGCTTCAATCAGAAATTGGTGTTTTGTTTGTTTGTTTTCTATCTTAGACTGCCTTACAGATAGCACACTTACATCTCATTGTAAAGTTATTGTTGAAAGCATTGCTTGGTTTAAAGTGAATGTCAAACAATATCACAGTGTGTACCCTTGTGATTTGGCATTTAGTACGATGTTCAAAATGCTGCATTATTCATGGGATGGTAATGACGTAGCCCTTCCGTGCTCTCTGAGAGGCCTGGCATTTGGGGGGCATTTCTAGCAGGTGTAACCTCTGCTCATCTCTCTGAGCCTGCTCTCTCCAGAGTGCTCAATTCTTGCATTTACCTCTTCCCTAATCGGCTATTTGGCTCCCAACTAATATAGGGAACTTATGTGCCTCCTTGGAATTAGAACCCAGGTTTTCCTTTATGCTTTCTTATATGTATCCCCACTTTATGCCTTGGTTTTATCTAAGCTGGGTCCCCCCATGATACAACAAAAGTCCTATTCAACCCAATTTCTGCCCTTGGTCAAGTCTTGTTTTCCGTGAAGGATGATCATTGTGAACAGAATTCACATTGTGGTCAAGAGCAAATTCCAAACTTCCCCGAATTTCTATGGTGAGAATGATAATTAGGCAGTTCTACATTTAAGCCTCCCTCACTGGAAATATGTAAATTGACTTCCATATTCTATGTATTATTTTTAGACATAACTACTTTGGGTCCCTCCTGCACATTCTACTGAGATATAATGATATGAAATGCTTTTTTATAAAAGTCAAAGTTAGAAAAATTAGTGCTTCTATTTTGTGAAAAATTTAAAACTGACCATGAAGGTGAAAATATCTACCTGTCTCTGTAATAACAAGACTGAGAGGCGGCTCAGTGAGCCCTGAGTTCCTTACGACTGTTTAAAGAAAAAGTTAACTGCAAGTGATTGTTCACCACAGCATCTTGCCCTGTTTGCTAAGAAAAACTTTGTGATCCATTATTATCTTTTAAAGTTTTATTTTGTTTTTATTTTTCATTTTTTTTTTAACATAGAGGGACTTGCAAAAAGGCTTCAAGAAAATTAAACTTGAAAAAAGAATTTGCCTGAAGCAAACAAGCACAAGTAAAATGTGATTCCAGGGTGAATGGCTACTGGAGATTCAGGAGAGATGTGAAATCAGCCTCTTCAGAAAAATGTTTGGGATCATAAACCACTAAGATTAAGGGTTGTTGGTTATGTAGTGTTGTCATGGAGAAAGTGACTGATAAACACCAGGAGAGGAGAGAAGCCCAGCAAGAGGACTGCAAAGAACGGGGGGAGGCTGAGGAGGGCGGTGCCAGAAACCCTGGGGAGAGCACAGCAGGAAGGAGCTGCGAGGGGCTTTTAGAAACTCTTTGCTCTTGACTAGGGAGGAGTTTGCCTTGACCTACAGCAGGAGGGGACAGCTGCCAAACCAGGGAGATGAGCTGTACCACCCTGATGCCTCTCCAGACAGCCACAAGGTTAACGTCCTAAGACAAGAAAGTGCCAACTATAGTGTCAGCCCAGAAGACTGACAGGTTATTATGTCGGGAAGGGAGAGAGGTCAGTTGTAGGGAAGCATATGTGGCTTTATAGTTTTGTGTGTGAATTCTTTGTAAAAAGCTAGAGCATCAAAATCCCCACGGGTGTATGTTTTTGCACATGCTAACACACACCAGGCTGCTCCCCCTGTCCTGGTTGGATCAAGTATGAGGAAACTAGAAGGAGGGGAGGACAAACAGGGAACTGGCAACCTGGCTCTGTGCTTTGAGCTAAGTTTAAGTGCAATGTGGGGCAGGAGGAGAATGAGCCACAGACACCATGAGTTCAGCATCCAGTGGCTGTAGGAACCGTCATCGTGGTCTTGGCTTCTGTGGTTGGTTTGTTCTGCTTTGTCATCAATGTGATTTTTACCCTGAGCTGAGAATGTCAAGAAGGGAGAAGAGAAGAGTGGCCCGTATGGGAGCAGGTTTTGTCTCCTGAAGATGGAAGAGCAAACAGGATTCAGCAGTAAGAACCACTGCAGCTTGGCAGCAGGCAGCTAGGCTGCAGAGAGGATGCATGTGTCGGATTTCATGGCGTTGATGTGCTGTGGGAGGTGAGCTAGTGGAGGCAGCTGGCTTTCCAGAAGTGTGTGAGAGTGACAGGAGAGGGGGGTCAGTAGAGGGAGCCCAGGGCTGCAAAGGACAACTTTGTGCTGGTTGTTCTGCCTGATGCCAAGCCAGCTCCCCTTTGTACCAGATGGGGCCCTGCCCTGCCTCTCCCGGGACACTCTGCCCTCTGGTTTCCAGTAGCAATCAACCAAGAGATGGTTGAGAGAGAGAGAGAGAGAGAGAGAGAGAGAGAGAGAGAGAGAGAGAGAGAGAGAGAGAGAGAGAG